>NC_133205.1:21654821-21677321 GCF_958299795.1 Porites lutea | reverse complement strand
TCAATAACATGTTTCTGGTGACACGCCAGGTGCATTCTTATGGCACTAGAAGTTCGGAGCATTTTTATTTACCGCAATGCAGGACTAATATAAGAAAGTTCTCCATCAGTTTCCAAGGTCCTAAATTTTTTAACTCTCTTAGTTTTGAAATTCGAAATGCAACAAGTACCGCTTCCTTTTGCTGTAAACTGAAAGCATTCCTCTTATCATAAATAGTAATTTATATATATATATATATATATGTATTTTTTTTTCTTCCTTTGCTCTTTTATTTTCATTTGTTTTGTTTTGTTTTTTTTTTTTTTCTTTTTGTCATTTCGCTTTTTTTAGCCTAGAACTATGATTAGTACGACTATCTAATATACTTATTTTAAGATTTACTGTAACTCTGCCATTGATTTTCCCATGTGTAATTATGATAATATTTTGTTCTATTTATCTAACTGAGGGAGCCCATTCCTTATAAGCCCGGTGGCTTCTCTTGGGCTTCCTCGCCATGAGAGTTTAAGTAATTAGATTTCATTTGATTTGTATAATTTTTTGGCAAACAAAACAATAAACAAAACAATAATAAACAATAAACCCCCGTCTGCAAAGCCTATGAATCACCTTTTGTATCTGAATTAGATCAGTTTACCAAAGAGGTTGATAGTACCTATCGTCATGATGTTCTTGGCTTTGTTTTCAACTGAACGAGTAAGTTGTCCCACTGCTGACAAGTACTTCATGATGTAAATACTTGGTGCAAAGTTCACCATGTTTTGTTCGCCGCAGCCATATGGAAGTCTTAGCAGACCCTCCAAATTCAAAGTTGGTCCCATAAGATCACCTGTCCAACAGATAAAACTCGAATCTGATTTATAGTGCTCGGGAATCATTTTCAAAGAGTAAAAAGAAAGGACTGCGACCTATCCCTTTAAAAACTTTGTCTCAGTCAGATGACCGTGTCATAAGACATTGAACTAAAGCTGTTAGCTTTATCACCTTCGGAAAGGAAAGAAACCAGGAGCACTTACCATTTGTACGGCAATTTCGGTGAAAAATTTCTGTCAAATGGTACTGGTATTTTTTGGGGCACCAAAAACAGGAAAGGGATTGAGTTGTACCATTAACAAAATACCGGTAAATTTTTCACTTTCTCTCGACATGAAGCCTGGCACTGGTAATCCAAGCAAATGGTACAGAAAATTTTGGTCGTTTCGGTAAGGGAAAAACGGTAATACCTCGGAGGGTATTACCTTTTTTCCGGAGAATTTCCACCGGGATAAACTGTTCCATTTTAATTCTCCCCTGAATTTTCCGGTTTTCTATACAAATGGTAAGCGCTCCAGATTGCTGTTTTAAAAAAAACAGAGGGTAAAACTGGTAGTGGGGTTCATGGGTGTCGGGATTAAAGCTGGGTGGTCAAGTCTGTGTCAGGTGTAAACAAAAGACGTTGCAACTATCAAAGACGTGCCTACAAATTAGTGAATGTGAGTGGATAAGAAGCATTTTCAAAGCAAAATATATCGCATTAAGAAAACGGTCAAGTTATTAGTAATGAGTTGTGCAAAGACGGTACTCACCGACGGTAGAAACAACTGCATACACCGAACCAGCAACCACATTGCTGGGCAATGCAATCTTAATGGTGTCATTAAAATAAGATTCATCTGCAGGAAATTAAACAAAAATAGAGAAGAAAAGTTGTAAGTAAAGAATAAAGAATAAAATGCGTTTAATCGGGTACAAAATCACTTACTTAGAGGTTTTAGAAAGAGTTGATAACCTTTTCACTCCAAATAGTAACCAATGTACAAAAACACTTGAACAAAATAGTACTCTGCAAAAATTCTATCAAAGAGGTTGTATTTGAATGGTAACACGATGGGATTTTATCCACAGACTCAAAAGTTACAACAACATACTAAATAAATAGTACTATGTGAAAATACTGCTAAAGAGGTTTTATTTGAATGGTAACACTATGGGATTTCATCCACTGACTCAAAAGTTAGAACTATATACCAAATAAATCGTACTATGTGAAAGTACTGCTGAAGAGGTTTCATTTGAATGTTCAGATGGATGAATTTTGTCGATAGATTTTAAAGTCAGAGAGACAAAACATCCTGCTTGGGTCTAAGGGTGAAAGGCTTCCTTTTCTCTAATTAAATTGCAAGATAATTGAAAAAATCCTCAATCCAAACAGTTTAAACCCAAGCAAGGTAACTAAAGTACCTTTGAGGCATACAAAGTTGTTATAGGTGTACTCCTGACGAACTCCTTCGGGCTAAAGAAAAAAAAACACATCCCGTCAACAAACGGAATTGTTACATGGCTGGAAATTTTTTTCCCAACAGCGCGCGCTCTAATTGGTTACGTCGAGGTCACATGACATCTAACAATGCAAATGTTTCCCGCCAAAATCTCTGAGCGAGGAACATTGCAAAATCTACGACGTCCGTGCAGAGCTACCCTCGAATGTTGACCGACAACCGCCGTTAACAGCGAGTTTTAATGAATTTCCAGCTATATAACAAATCTCTTAAAGACTGGTCCCTCGAGAAACAGTTAATTTTGTTTCCCTCGAATCTCAAGTTTGTTGCTTGAGCTCCCTATCTATACATATATAGGTATTTTCAAGCCATTTTCATTCACTAGAATTATTTTAGATAAACATAACCAGCTCATTTCCTAATTTGAAAAGTAATCAACTTGAATCTGACATTTATCACAGCCATATGAACAGCCATACGGGAAACAGTGAGTGCGGTTTCGAGGTAGAACTCATCATGTCCGTAGGGCCGGTCAATTAGCGCTGTGTTACATCTCTCAGTTCAAAAAGTACGTTACAAAAAGTTAAAAGTTAAAATATTTTAAACTTATAAGTAAATATAAAAAAAAAATACAAATTTCGAAATTGCTTTCTCCCATTAGAAGTGTCAGCGCCGATCAAAATACGTTTTACATTTACTGGTGTTTAATTAAGCTTTGAAACGTCATGATAAATTAATTCATTCCAAGACAAACTAGAGGGGGCATATATCCGCAGGGGAAGGCGGGGGGGGGGGGGGGGGGGGGGGGGCTTATAATCGGTTGAATTTTTTTGTTTACAGGTAGATGAGCCCATAACTTGGGAAGCTTATAAGTGAGGCGGGGGGAGGGGGGGGGACTTATAAGCGGACGTTTACGGTAACACATGTCCATGACGGTGAATCCACCATACCTCCACCAGCAGCTTCCTTATAACAGCATCAGTAACACCCAGAGTCATCTCCTGTGCGCCAACTTCACAGGCAGATGTCGCCAAATCCTTGGCCACCACCTTAAGAGGCATCTGTCCCAGTTTCTTTGGAATGATACTAAAGCGCACAGATTTGGCTTCACTGCTGCACACACAGACGTCAAAAGAGGAATTGGAGAGTATCCTGTAGTGCAGAGACTCCTCCAAGCCCACGCGAATCTGTTTTGTCAGAGAAACAAACCATTGACTTGACCAGTGCAAAAATAATACAAAAACGGAATTTTGACATCAACACTTGATTCCTGGCACATAGAAGGATCTGTTGATTGAGAAAATAACTCACCCCTACTCTAAATTTCAATTTTTACATTTTTTTTTTCGCAAAATTGCTTCACTAAATATCTTTGAAATTTCGTCTGAATTTGCTTTTTTCGGCTCCACTTTTCACGTAATTACTTTTCTTCACGATTTCACTTTTTTATTACCTCTAAAGACAACTCACCCTACGAGCAGAGCTCCTTTTGCTTCTTCTTGAGTTAGGAGGTGAAAAGGACGCTCCGCCTGGATCGTGTCAAACCTTTGAGGACACTGACTGCAGCCCATACTTCTGGACTGGTCAATCTTGTTCTCTCTCGCCAAACTGTTTTCTTTTTTCCGAGTGCGAGCATCCGTTTATTGATTGATCGATGGTCATCACCGAGCCCAATGTAGCAAGCACACGACCACACGGGGGGGGGCGGTCTCCCCCCCAAAATTTTTTCGGCCCTTCGGGCCTCCATTTGGTCTAAAATTAAGGGGGGGGGGGAGGGGGCGAGGCCCTCGGGCCCCTTCCCTGGATTCGCCACTGAGGGTAAAGAAGGGCTCTGCTACCAGTGTGAAGACAACAGAACAGGTTGTCTAGAGCTTGGGTTTTCAAAAAACTTTTTAACACGTGAGCATTATGAATTATTTAAGAAAAGATTTCGTATTTCACTTACAGTAAGACACTTAGCTTTTTTAGTTGAAGACTGAAGCTATAATAGACACTTCCTCCTCGCGGATATATAACAGAGTATGGGAGGGTGCATGAAACAAAAACGAACTTTTTAACAAAAAGGATTAAGAAGTCTTTAAAAAAGGTTTCGTATTTTACTTACAGTAAGACATTTGCTTTCGTAGTTGAAGACTGTTGCTATAATGGACACTTCCTCGTCGCGGATAACAGAGTATGGGAGGGTCAGTGAAACGAAGAATGACTGGAATACTTTCAGTGTGGCAGGTTTGGAAACTCCGAGACCAGATGAATTGGACATGGCAAATGCACTTGCTATCCAGCTAGTGGTGGTATCAGGAACCTTGGCCATAACCACAGCTTTTCCAGTTACGTCACTGTAATTCAATTAAAATATAGATGCTTAGTTGTCAATTGAATGCCTTAATTAATCAATTTCGTCGCTACTTTGGTTTTTGATAGCTAAAATTTTTCAATTGACTAAAAATTCTCAAATTACCACAATGTTGAGACGCGTTATAATAAACAATTATTATCCATTTTCTTTTCTATCCGTCTTCTCATTGGCCAAGAGCCTACAGTTAATTTTGACAATAACGCACCTGACAGATTAGTTAGTTATCTGCTAGCAGATTACTGACTGATCTGAGATAGGTTGTACACTCAATACATTACCTCCAAAAGAAATGTCAGTGTGTTTGGCATTACTTTCTTCAAGACAATGTAAAATAAAACAATCATTAGATTTGGTTCTTACAATATCCAGAATAATCAAGGTCTCAGCATGTGTTATTAGCCTCGGTCTTCGGCTCGGCTGATAACAATTAGCTCGACCTAGATTGCGCGATACCAAAGTTCAAGTGAAACTAAAAGTTCCAAAAAGTTGTGTACAGTCAGACAATTATTGAACGAGGGTGTGCCAAATATGGTGATTTGTTAGTGGTTAAGTAGAGCAATTATTTGCCGATGCAAATAATTGATGTTAGAGACACGTCAGAAAAGCACGGTGCGCATGAAAGTGGTTTCACTGATTCACCACATGTTGCAATTTTTCGGCCCGATTTTTTTCTACACAAAACATATGACTAGAACACAATCGGCCTGACTTTCTAAAATCTGTGGCGCTCCAACACATATCTGAAATTAAATAGACGTCGAATTTGACCCGATCTTTTTTATTTCGCGCCTTCCCTTAGGATAAGAAAATCGGCCCGATAAATCGTAGCCTATAAAGCGTATCATTTCAACCGAGGTTAGCCGAATAGATGACTTTCTTATATTCGCAACCATGTCTTAAGGCCGCAGAACATTTCTGTGATTTTCAAATCTTTAAGCAGCACATCTGATGTAAACAGTTACTCACCAAGAGAACCAAACTTGGACTTTCAACCCGGTTTTATTCACAGGAAAAGGAAATAAACGTTTCTCGAACTACATCTCTTGCAAAAAACAGTGAGTTCATTTTATTAAAAAAATTCCCCAATTTTCAGGGAAATTTACTCAATTTAGTTTTACTTTTAGGCTTAATTCTTAACCAAATTCAAAATTTATCAGTATCGCCTTGTCTGTAAGTAGGTTGCCTAGATTTCATCCACACCTGGTCTGCAAGTATATACCGGTCGATGCTATGCCTTTGCGTGGATTCAATTAACCTCTGCTCTGTGAATGGAAAAGTCTTCTTCCAGATTACAGTATTATGTTGTCTGTAAAAACATACGGCTTTAAAATAGATTCCGACATTATCTCGTTCCCGACGAATCAACCGAGAGAAGACATGAGGCTAAAACGGCGGTAGCAATATAGAGCCGATATGCGACGAATTGAACACGCAAGAAAATTCCCGACTGATCTATAAGCCCCTAAAGTAAATAGTCATAGCGCATTCCACAAAGTCATTGATAATTCAAGCAGTAAATTAAAATTTCATAAGTTTTTAAATCTCGTAAAAAAGTTTCTAGCTCAATTTTCTCAGGAAAGATAATTTAAAACGGAAAGAATCGACAAATCCAGAAAAGGGACGATATTTTTAGACGTTCACCTCCTGTTTTATCAAGTGCCTTGCGTTTTAATGTTGATTAAACACTCCTGTTCCTTATTGACCTCTGCACTAACGTGAAGTATTAATGTTAACACCACACAGCAAATTGAGGCCTTACTTAACTATCACCTCTGTCCATAGCCATGTCTCCGGAAACTCTTTACGCACTTTAATTTGGGCTAGACCACACACCAGGCGGCGTAGACATGAAAGGTGAATCTGTAACCCATTACACTAGAATGTATTTTACACTAAAGAACTTGTGGCTTATGAAATATGATCACATATCAGGAATCTTCTCCTGCAAGTATACCAGGCGGTATTTGATATTTGATTTGATGGCTTTTTCTTTATCTTTACTAACAGCTTTAAATTCTCCGCACTATTGTATGAGACGATTTTTTTCTAATAATTGTTTTTTTTCACCACATTTGGTCTACATAGGTTTGGTTACTCATTTTAACCCTTTTGTCTTTATACTTATGTGATGCAGCGTTCAAACTTTGTCAACTTTTTTATATATTTTAAAAATTTCACACTTTGTTTTCATGTTAAGTTTCAAGAACCTTCTACTGTTAAATTAAGCCCTGTACTATAAAAATTCGCAGGAATCGAATTTTAAATGATTGTCAAACTACAACTCTTGCAAAATAAGCTACTTCAATTTTTACCCTTGTAATTTATAGATAAATTTGCTCACTTCAGTTACCCTTGGGTTAAGTTCTTAATTAAATTCAATATTCAAAAGGAAGGTCAAACGTTTAGGGTCGGTTATTTAAACCAAGTCCAACTGAACTTAGGCCGCGGTTTAGCAAATCTTTGGACCTCTAGATCTCTTCCTTAGTCGGTTATTTTAAGACAATGAGTGCTTTTCCAGTCTACGCCTTATGATTTCATGAAACTTTTCACGATAAACGGTGTTAAGATAAAAGCGTTATAGGCAAAATGAAAATGGCTTAGAACGCGGTTTTGTTAAACACTGGCTAAACTCCGTTTTAATAACTGGACCGGATTATACTTTTAAATGCGTAAATGTATGAATGAAACAACATATAAATGATGATATAAATCTGTGATAACATGTTTAAGATTGTGTAACATCGTGATCCCTCAATAGCTACTACATCCATCGCTATTTTAAATACATGATACGACTTAAGCTGAAACAAGAACTCGACAGGCCAGTAAGTGCTAAATGTCTAAGTAGAACATGAACGTTTTCGAGCCGGTATTTTTAGATCTGTCGAAATTCAGATGCAAATAACTGTACAAGACCGCCGGAGACACCAAAAATTTTACCAATATCCGCGCCCTTAACAAAATCTCAGCAGAGAAATCGCTATAGACACCGTAAAGAAAAACTATATAAACCTCTCATTTCAGCTACAAGGATTCTATATTTTCCATTTATTTTGTCCGAGACTGTAGTTTAGACGCTACCTTTTATGCTGCTACTCGATGCTACAGTTGGTGTCTTGTTTAAGAAGAGTCCTTTGCAATCAACATTGTTTTGGTACCTTTTTTAAAAAGGGAAATTCAGATATGAAGGTTTTGTTTGCAATAACCCGTATATATTCATACGCCTGCTTACTTTACCAACTCCTCACTCCATAGCCATGGTTCGGCGAATTCCTTACGTACATATCCAGGCTTCTGTCTTGATTTGTTTTGCTTTTTACTGGGTTGGCGATTACTCTCGGTAGAACTCGGTTGCTGTGATTGCCATCCGAATAGTCCAAATCGGCGACGATTGCATCGGCGACGACTGAATCGGTGACGATATCGACGGATCGGCCAGCCCCAGCTATATGGTCTCCAGCGCCTAGTACCTAAAAGAAATTCGAATTTCACAGGCACATCATAAAACAAGGCCGTCGATGCAATGGCTAAGAAAGAAGCATTGATTTGTCATGATTACACAGCTTTTTAGGTGTTGTTTAATATAACTTAATTTTAATCTCTTACTCTTAACCTTTTTTAACGTGTTAATTTCTTCGCGACCTAGTCTGACTTGACTAACACATTTATCGTTGACGGTAGAAAATAAGTCAATAAGTTTTAAATGTCCCCACACTGCTTGTCTGACAGTGCGAGTTTTATCAGGTTCACAGTGAAACCTTCAGTCTCTTGACTGCTGTCTACTGAGTTGGCTAGAGTACAGGGACCGGTTACATAAAACCTTTACTTTAAATGCTCTATTAAGCAGGATACTTAATTATCCTTCAAAAATTACGTGTCCATTGCGGGTGATGTTGCTCACAACATACCAAACACTTTCAGTCGTTCGTTTCTGCGGAATCCACACAAGTTCCGTAAATTTACGTTCTATTTACCACTTAAAAGTATTAAAAATACTTAAAAGTATTAAAATGCCCAATTTATTTGTGTTTTTATGCCTACATCACTCCCATTTACACAGACCTTCCCTCCCTTCTACCTTACACACTGTTTCAGTAGAGACTTGGTAAACCTTTCATTAGGGATGCCTATCCCGTACTTTAAACACCTGTAATACCACAAAGGTTGCTAGGTGCATCTATTGCTCGAATTTTTTTTTCGTTTTTTTGATCGTAGTATTATTTTTTTACAAAGTCGGGGTGGGGGGTGGGGGGGGCATATCCCGAACACAACGCCTTAAGTATGTTCACTTAGATCTCCGGCTGGTTTAGGATTTAAGAACACAACGGACTCAAAAATAGATTCAAACTGCACAATACAGCTCGTAACTCTTGTCATTGAGATTTCACTAACACGTCAGCCCAACATGCTAACATTAGTAACGTATTATCACGTGTAGTTATATACTAAACAGGGGAAAAGTTAACTGATAGTTGAAATTTGTGAATATTAAAGTAAAGATTAAAGACTGAATTAGTTTTAATACTGCAAAGACTAATCAAAAGTTTTAAGAGGCTCAGAAATAATAATTATTTTATTTAATGGTATAAATATTAATCATGAAGAAAAAAGCATTTAAGCTTGTTAAGTCAATTGGTAGGAGAATTTAAAAATTCGCTGTTGTTTTCAAATTTTAGCGCCTTGATTCCAATAAAGTAGTGTCACGATTGGAAAAGAACATGTTGCTGCGACCCGGTTACCAACGTAGTTTATTTGTTTGGACTTAAGATGGACAGTTCCACTCTAAAGAGCACGGTTAATTGTTTACAACTAAAGTTTTACTACATTTGGAAGAGACAAGAGTCGTCGCAAGGTGTATATGGCTAGGCAAGAGGGAGGCTGTGAGAAGTGGATCCCAACGCTACAGAAACTAGGGAGCTTAAGCAATTAAGGCGAGAGCAGCAGTGATAAATTGAACTTAAAAACTGAATAACAGTACGCTCCACTTCAGTAATGATTACCATACAAAAAGCTATTTTAGTTAATGTTGTCAAAAACTCTAGACGACAGGGCCGAAAAAGTAAGAAATGGTTTTGTTTCTGAATTCATCTCCTCTTCCTTAAGAGACCTCTGACAGCGGATG
The DNA here is from genome assembly GCF_958299795.1 of Porites lutea. Classification (NCBI taxonomy): domain Eukaryota; kingdom Metazoa; phylum Cnidaria; class Anthozoa; order Scleractinia; family Poritidae; genus Porites; species Porites lutea. The sequence goes on along the minus strand of NC_133205.1, from coordinate 21,667,585 downwards.
GAACGGTTAGAGAAAGAATCCAGGTTTAAGGGGACTTAAGGTTGTTCGACTGGATTTTTGGGGGAGATACCTCCCAGTTTGAGCATTAATTACGTCGCCATGAGTAAAGATATGGAAAAAAAGTTACCACAACTGTATTATATAAAGATGAAAATTTCTTATGATTTGGGTTTTATTGCAATCGGAGTCGCCATGGCAACGTAACGACGCCATTACGTTTTTTATTTATCTTTGTGTTTCTCTGTACCAGGAGTTTTTTCAAAAAATCGCTTAAGGGAGTTTGTACGTGCCATAATTGCCTTAATTATGGCAAAGTTTGAACAAATTCTATGAGAGCGTTTTCGAAATATTTTGAAACGAAGTTTAAGCATCATATAAACAGTGAAATAGCATGCTATCCACACAATTAGCTAATTTTTTAAGAAAATGATAAGCTTTGGAAACGCGGCTTCATCTCATAGTGGTTTGATTCCATTGAAAACTGGTTACAAAAAAAGAGTGGAATTGCTCTGGGTGATCGCGAGTATGAAGAATTTTATTAACTTTCATTCAGCTGCGTTTTTTTACAGTTTTTGCACGTAGTTTGGTCCACGCCTACAAATTTTGCATTTTTTAAAAAAATCGCTCGATAAATTTTTTATAAATTTGAAAATCCCGAGATCAATCGTCAATAAATATACCCTGCAAGTTTCAAGAACATTGAAAACAAGGAAGGCATTTAAATAGGGCCTCAAATACGACCAATTTTCCCCCCAGATTTCGTGTTTACAACTTAGCGTCCTCATTATTCACTGGCATTGTTTAAAAAAACTCCTGGTACAGAGAAACACAACGATAAGTGAAAAAACGTAATGGCGTCGTTACGTTGCCATGGCGACTCCGATTGCAATAAAACCCATATCATGAGAAATTTTCATCTTTATATTATACAGTTGTGGAAACCTTTTTCCATATCTTTACTCATAGCGACGTAATTAATGCTCACAAGTCCACGAATTACCCGGGCTTTTCCTTTTGGATTGACACTTGGAACAAGTCCAGAAAAATTCGCCAGCATTCGACCCCCCGGAGAGCTTGCTCGCAGGCTATGATTGCTTAGGCTCTCTGACAACAGGGCTGCAACGCTACCCGAACTTTTCCACGATACGATACAGATCGCGATACAAGGGCCACCGTGATATGATATACTAGTATTACTATGCGGGACAAGAATAGTTCCCATTGCTTGTGGGTGGACAAGACGAGAAGCACGGGAAGCAGGGATGGTTTGCTTTTTTCTTGTTCCCAACACAAATCGCCTCAAGGTGACTAAAATAAGGAGACTGGATTTAAGACAGTGATTCCCCAAATTTTCGTTTTAGCATACGTCATTGTATCGTAACATCGCTATATCTGGTTCAAATGCGGATATTCCTACCTTAGAAGAAATATCGCGGTTCACACATGCATCGATATATCGTTGCAGCCCTCCGAAACGATACACACAACTGACAATCATCAATAAAATTGATCTGAAAGAATGCCATTCACTTACAGTATGAGACGCGCTTTTCGCATCGAGCTGTTTGGATGCCGAGGTCAGAAAAGTAAATTATACCACTTTCCTGAAAACAAAGCGGTAATAATAAGTCAGGGTTACCATTTATTCTCTGATTATTTGTATAATAATAAAAGTCAGGGTTTGAGCTAGGATTTGATCACTGGGGGACAATTTGTCCCCTTGGCTAAAATTTTGGGGGACATTTTCATTTTTTAGGGGCACAGAAATTTGTACACCCTTCTGCTGATGCAAAGGGGTTTGTCTTCTTAGCAGGGCTTCTGATAGGTCTCGGAAGAAAAAGTCTAATTTCGCGGGACTTTTAGGGACAAATTCGCGGAAAAATCGGCCGATTTCGCGGGCGTTTTCGGGGCAAACTTCACCGAAAAGCAATCGGTAAAAAACGGCCGATTTTGTGGTTATTTTCAAGGCAAATTTCGCTCGAAATCGATCGATTTTGCGCTGATCAGACCAGCCTTTTTAACGTTTTTCTAACAGAGGTCATCATTTGCTCTTTCAACAAAAATACGCTCCAGAAATGAACCAATGGCAAAGCCTTTAACATCATGGCTAGTGCCCAGTTTTTCGCAACATAATCTGTTTGCGCGTTTCAGTGACGAAGTTCCAAGATAAATTTGCAGGTTTACGGCAAGTAAATAGCCCCTATAGCTGAAATAAGTTTCAAATATGTTGTACAGACATGTATTTGATAAGATTTCTACTGAATTTCGCGGTATTTTTCGTGTTTTTGTGAATTTCGCGGCTGCGCGAGCGCGCGAAGAATCAGCAAATAGCAGTAGAGCGTGACTGAAACGTAACTTTGGAATGATAAAATATACTTCCACGTTCTGTTTCAGCTTGCAATTTCTGTACTGAAATAAATCTGTGTGTGCTTCCTTTCGAGTTTTTTCCCTAAAATTTGAAGGGGACAAATTGTCCCCTTGGCCGTTTATTAAAGGGACAATTCCAATTGCAGTGCGGGATTGGCGCGGCGTGGCTCAAACCCTGATAAAAGGTAATAATAATGAGGCTGAAATGGTTTTGTAGACTGTGTAGGGTATCACTTTGGGTTATCGCCGCCGACCTTGGAGTAATTAACGATCAACGATATCACGTTTGTAGACAACAAAATTGGCTTAAAATTAGGCTTGAAGTTGGTTAATCTTAACCACCTCCCGTGTCGGCCACTCGCTGGAACGAATGACTTCCCTGAGTAGGGGACGACTGAATTCCTCCGAACCACAGCTGGTTCCTTGCAGGACAGACTTCAATGGCTTGTTCCAATATGGCTGTAGACGTTACTTTAACTAACGCCTATAACCTCCAATGCATGGCACTCTTGAAAACCAAGTCATTTTATTTCATTTTTTCATAAGAATATGTTTTCTCTTGTATATATATTGATAGATAAGCATTCTTTTTTCCTTTAGCTGTGTAATCCTGATTTTTAACCGTGTTGAAATGAAGATTACTACTACTACTGCATTAGCCTGCGAAAACAGCCGTCTCTCCACGCTTCTCGCCCCTGGGGAGGTTTCGCTAGGAGCGACGTCTGCGCCTAAGCGACAGAAACTCCATGCTGATGACGTAAATTAATGTTTACATGATAAATCCGATAGTCATGGAGTTCCAAATCTAAATTTGCTCAATTTTATGTTTGTCCTGGTCCATTATGGTAAAGTTTAGTGTTCTTTGGCGAACGAACTCCAGCAAAACTCAAATCCTTCTGCTAAAGAAGAATATATTCCACGAGAATTGACTGTTTTGTAGGAAGATTCATCGCGTTTACATTTGACCTTTGTGACCGTTTCTCGTTTGTCGGTCGTTCGTAAACAATAGCTAAAACAATATAACTACTACGTCGACCAATCAGAGCTCCTGACCAGATTTCAGACAGTATGGAATTTCTTTTGCTGAGGGGCAAACGTCCCTCCAGGCGAAAGGTCCCTTTAGCGGCAAGGAGCGACGGCTGTTTTTGCTGGTTAATATGGCATTGCCTGGAACAAGCCATTAGTGAGCTTATGCATACACATTTGTGAGGTAGACTTTTTGCATTATTGGGCAATAGTTTAGCCAAAATTTTCGGAAAAATCGTCTCTACAAGTGTGAAGAACCTTAGCAATACAAGTTTGGTAGCGTCAAGGCATATCAAAAGGAAAAAGGCATCGCTTCCAGTTGACGTACCTCGCTCAAAAACGTCTTTCCTTAAGTTCCCCACTATGATATGTCTACGTGAAGTTTATTTTTTCAACAAAGCTGCCTTTTTTTAAATATTGTACCAACCTTAAATTCTTTCGAAGCATCAAGTGGCTTTGTGCCAGAGCAATCTGATCGATAATCTCCAGACGACCCAACATCCTGAGAACTTAATACATTTATTGCCTACAGAAGTAAACAGTATGATAACAGTCAGCTCTTCCATTGCCGAATCCCTTCTGACGTCATTGTTTGCAATTTTGCTCATTAGCATACAATTCAACAACCTCGTTCCCAGGGCTCGCTCTCTTGTTTCGAGGGAGGAAGACAGAGAACCCTAGGAACGAGGTTGTCAAGTTAACCTATAGAAGACGTCACCGAATATAAAAATTAGATTCACAAATTGAAAGAGCTAGTAAATTTGAGTAGTTTGTGCAATTTTCAGCACTTTGCAATCACTAACAAAGGAAATAATTATAGGCAATGAAAAACTTCGAAATTGCTGGGTGGTGAAAACGAAACTATGAGTAAGTGCCGTTAACGTAGATGGAGAGGAGGGCAGCAGACGCGTAACGCGTCCTTAAATAGCTGACCACAGGATTGTTTTCTCCCAACAAAATGTTCCCTTAGCCCAGACATATGACCATTCAAAAAAGAAATAATGATCTGCAGCTCTGGGTCGAGTTGTTTTAAAATTGGATAACCCTATCTACTGGATAAACCTCTAATACGTATTCACTGGACAGTGATTTATCAAGTAAATAGCGCTGTCCAACGATTGAACAACTGGTGCCTGTTAAACAATCCCGCGAATCCCGAGGGTGACCCATTAAAACAGGTTTCACAATGAAAGGTTTGAACCCAGGAGTCAGTAGGTTGAGCATGATCGTCCGGGTCAACGTAGTCTTGAATAGGACTGTTGTTACAGTCCAAGCAGGTCAAGCGTTTCCGTCGAGTCGCCAACGAACTAATGAATTCATTAATGGAAAAATGATTTCGTTTGTTGATTCAATAATCCATTCATAAAATGAACAATGCAATATTTAAATTCAGTCTCGATTCAATAATCGAATACTGACTCGATTACTGTTGTTTGAAAAACCACACTTTCCACAAGTCAACCTCAGAATTTTGTTTATTCTTCTTTTTTTTGCTGTCAGTAATTAGTGCAACAGACCTGACCTCTTAGAAAACACGATGGTCAAACTGAGATCAGTGTATGTGCCATGATTGGTGGTTTTCGATCCTCGGCCTTTGTCAGTTTCTTTGCGTTTGCGTCTGTCTATTCTAGCTGTTATTTTGATTATAGGCAATGAAAAACGCAATCGTAAACGGTAGGAAAAGGGAAGCAAAATACGATTGAACACAACAAACAAGAATAAAGAACAGATAGACTTTGTTCATAAACCAAATCAACATTTCATTATTGAATCGAGGTCCAATTTGACTATTAGATTATTCATTTTATGAATGGATGATTGAATCGACAAACCGAATCATTTTTTCCATTCGTGAATTTATTGGTCCACTAGCGACAGGAACGCTTGACATGCTTTGACTGTAACAGTGACTGACGTTTCGACAACCTGTGCGGTAGTCATCTTCAGAGTCAAAGCGAGTTGTATTGAGTCAGTTGATGGTATTAAAGGCTGGTTATTGGCCTGATTGGTCAATCAAGTCGCGAAGTTTTTGGTCGTCTGTCAGTTGAGCCGTGATGTCAGTGGCTATGAAGACTCTTAAATATCATTGGTGCATTTCGATCAGTCTATTGTCACAGCTAAATAGCCGTTTATTTTAAGTCAAATTGTCAGTTGTCCAGTCATTCTCTCGTAGATAGATTTGCTCGAGTCCGTCGATAAGTCGTTTGTACGGTGCCGGTCTCACTCTAATGGTCAATACAAAATTAAGTAGCTTACATAATCTGTGGTCAGTTGCTTTCCTTCTTTCAATAGATAAACACTTTTGTCAACAGCAGAGAGGGCAACCTGAGATCCTGGTGCAGCCGTGATAATGATTCTGGTGTTTTCTCCTGGTTTCCTTACGCTGTCGGCAAAGCGTAAATTCACCTGTAGAAAAACAAGTTCAGGCATAGGATGATTTTCATCACGTCAGGCGGATTGGTTAGAGACAGTGGGTCTATCTCAGCGGGCGGGGGAGGGGGGGAGGGGGCTACTCAACAAAGGTTTATATGGTGAAGCTCCGCCCCCGAGGTCCAACCCCTTACCTGTAGAAAAACAAGTTCAGGTATACACCCATTTCAAAAAAGGTTGTCGGAGAGAACAGCGAATGGCAATTGTCGAACGGAGATTGTACGACCGAAAGGAGCTGTGGGTTTTGAATATTGATGGTAAATAATCAACTATCTAAGCTAGTCAACGATGACTGCTCCATTTAGTGGGGACGTTCGATTGCGGGTTATCTGGTTTGTCCATGTTCTTCAGCATTCGGTTGCAGAGACTTCATTTTTCTTGGGCGTTTCTGAAAGAACAGTTGAGCGCTATATTTCTAAATTTCTTGTGACTGGCGATGTAAAGTCGGAGATAATAGGCCGTTCATACGAGGCAACGAGAAACGTTTTTTATTGAAAAAAGCGTGAGTTTCTTTTGTCTTCGGAGTCAAGAACCCTCAGAGAAACGTTCATAGTTGTTGTTGATTTTTACGCAAGGTGAAAGTAGCTTATGAAATTTTGCATATGAAATAGCGTAACCACAGTTCCTTTCGGTCGTGCAACCTCCGTTCGACATTCGCCGTTCTCCATTCTCTCCGACCACTTTTTTTGAAATAGCTGTATATACAGCTATTCGGAAAAACTGCAACAATTCCGAAAAGTATTGTGGATGGTTTTGAGTTTACTGGTCCTCAAAGAAATTTGAGAGAATGGCAGGAATAGGCATGGACGAATGTTTGCGAGTGCTAAAGGAAAGCGTCAAAAGGGGAAGTTTAAAATGCAGACTGCGGACTGACTACGGACTATTGTTTTTAGGGTTAGAAAACAATGGCAATATTGTTGTCACGTACTCATTTGCATGGTGAAAACAATAGTCCGCAGTCTTCAAAAGTAGGTTCGACAGCTACAGTGTTGATCTTATCCCATATTACCTTTGGGGATTGTCGCGTGCACATTTTTCCGACAACCATTCTCGAAATAGCTGTATATGGTATTTTCATCAAGTGGTGGCTCTAACCCAGGGGGCGGGGGGGGGGGGGGGGAGCTAAACTCAATAACGTCTTATACAGAGAGGCCCTACCCCGAGGTCCAACCCCTCCATCTCTTATATATACCATTTTTGACAGAAAGGGTACCCCTTTCGTTTACCTTTAATTGAAAAAACTGTACCCCTTTTGCATACAAAATACAGTTGAACCTGCACTAAGCGGCCACCTATTTAGCCTCACAGGCAGGCAATTCTAGGGGAGCTCGTATTTCTTCCCTCCTCACAAACGCCTGCCCAACCGAAAACAACATTCCTTTCCCATTGTTTTATTTGCGTGGTCAGTGACCAATCAGCAGTTGAGAAATGAAGTGTTGATGGGCTAAACACAACTAAAACGTGACCCTAGAGTTACCGTTTTCCTTCTTTCTTTCCTTCTCTAAGGTTATGCAGTGCATGGAGTATTAAAATTTCACTAAAACGTTTTTTTGCCGTTCTGAATCTAACATTTATTAGAGGTCGGAAAGCTTTCCCAGTGTTTCATGCAGATCGAGTAATTATCAGATTACCCTACGGTCAAGGTCAACTTTCCAGAATTTGGAAAGTACAAAGTGATTGGCTAAGCCTGGGAAAGGAATGTCGTCTTCAGTTGAGCAGGCGTTTTTGGAGGGGGATGAAAGACGAGCTCCCCTAAAAACGCCTGTGTGGGAGGCTACCACCTATTAAGCGCCACAGTATATCAAGCGTCCAGTAACAAAAGTCCCGATATAATTGAAGAAGAGAATGGGAAATCAAACTTCTATTCAGCAGCCACCTTTTTGCCGTCCCAACGAGAGTTCTTCCATTGTTGTCACCTCTATTAAGCAGCCACCAAGCACTTGATACACTTTGTTTGGCTTCATTTTAAGAATATGATGAAGGAAAATACAGTCCGAGATAGACGGCGACGACCGATTGTGGACCAGCAATGCTGCTCCTGTCGTCGCGTGTTTGTTTCAAAATAAAGTGATGTTTCTGTTAAAGATTATGCTCATGTCATGCTAATTTATGGCGAACCTCAATTTTCTTGTGAAAATGAGTTTTATTTGCATGAGAATGAAAAATCATTTCCATATCAAAGGCTGAGCACTTAACCTCCTTTTGATACAGAGGCCCGGGGGAACTCGGAAATGGCGTATTGCCAGTACCCCAGCCAAGGGTGGCCACCTAATGAACGTTCAACTATAATAAGACTGAATAAATCGTTATAACAGCAAGTTTTCTGATCATATTCGTGTAACAATTATTTAAACAAAATTATATCGCCATAGGGCGCGTATTGTCGAAGCATTTTAATAGCGGAGCTTTTTAATAGCGGAGCGTATGAAGTTAGTTTATGAAGTTAGTTTATGCACGTTTGTATTAAGATTTGACTGAGACACTGATCTGACCCAGTATGAGGTTTGATATAAGCTTAAGCTTACAGAACTTTAAAAAGCCTTTAGTCGATTATTATCACGTTGAAGCGTAACTCTTTTAAAATTTCTTCGCAAATTTGGCGCTTGTCAAAAGTTAGAACCGGCTGGCCGTATAGGTGATTTTGGAAATTTTTTGAACGGTTTCGCTAATTAAAGGTCCACGCGTGCTTCGATGGTCCTGAATATTGAAGGAATGCAATTTGTCTTGAAAAATTGTGAAATACTGCATTTTGTACGAGGTCTGTATGATAAAAACAGCGCCTCATAGTACTCTTTCTCCTCAGATGTGGTGTATCAAAAAAAAAAATAAAACATTGGTTTGCACGCACCCAGATTTATAGTTAAGAATTTGTAAACTTGTCGATTACAAAAAATTCGGCCTGATTTGTTTTCCACGCCCTATCTACTGTGATCAAGAGCCATCATTGCTCTTAAATTTGACCGTACACCTTTTTGGGTGACATATAAGGCTATATCAACTCGATACAAGATTTGTTTCACTCCAAAATCACTTAACTTTTCAATGGGAGCTTCGCTTTTAGCCGTGGCTAAATCTATATATTAAAATACTTAAATGATAGATTTTCCAAGCCTTTCATATACTTCAACCCGTGAATTCCCTACCCCGTGATATTCCTAAAGCCCGAAGAAGGTACCCTTTTGGACGGAGCCATTATAGGGAGTGCCCCCAGGGGGTCTAATCAAGGGAAAATGGAACAAGTTCGTCTAATGAAAAGACCGACTGACTTTTCCATTTACTATTTTCAAATTTAAGTTCTTGTACTAAAAACGTTTATTCTACTTCTTGGCCGGATGTTTAGTGATTCTATCTTTCTTTAGGGAGGGTGGGAGGGTGCCTATTTAAAGGGGATACTTTTTAAACATTTTTTGACTCCAGGGGAGGGGAGCCATTTCAACGGGAGGCACTTATTTGAAGGAGGGCGCTAGTTCGAGCATTTAGGCTCAGATTTTGAAGGTGTAAGCACGGAAAGAAAGGTTAGACATTCGAAGGTACTGCAAACTAGGGGGGTCTGGAGGCATGCTCCCCCCATGAAATCTTTCAAATTTAGGGGCTCAGATAAGCCATTTCCTGAGTTTTCCACAGGACATGATCAAATACGAAGGATTTCCTTGAATAATAGCCGGGGGCGATTATTCGAGGGAGGCGATTATTTCAGTTATTGCTCACTGGAAGTCGTGCCCTATATATCTTGTTTTATTACCCCATTAAATCAAACAATTATTACATCAAATAAACTGAACATGGGCCTTTTAAGTGTTCCAAATTTGGTTCCTGGATTAATTTTTAGGGTTTAAATAATCAAAAATCAGTTTTGCTGGATCAGATTCCAGTTCAACTTGACAAAGAGGAGGTAAAAGAAAGAGAAGATGGCGAGAGGGGTGGGTGACTATTTTAAATATTTCCATCAAAGGGAAGCGATTATTCGAGGGAAGGCTATTATTCAAGGAAATACGGTAGTTAGTTCTTTAATTTACATCTCTAGTGTTATCGATAAGGTGCAGTGTTTACGCAAAAAAGGGTAAAACAGTGACGCCATCAAGGAGGTTATACACGCAAAGGGCGAAAACTCTACCCTTCAGACGAGCAAATACACCAATATAATCCGAAAGATTTATCAATCCTCCCGATTTAATAATAAAAATGCTTTCAGAAAATGAAAAAATATATTTTTTCCAGATTTCAGCTCTACGCACGGGCGCATGTGCGCATATGGGCGCTACCCTCCTTTTTACGGTATTATTTTGGCGTCTGTAGACAATAGAGACCTTTAGATTCTAAGAAGAAAACGACTACGAGCACGAGATTTTTTCAATACTAAGTAGTGCTCGCGCGTGAACCAGCGTCATTTTGGCGGGAAGACGTGGTAGTCGTCGTCATTCTACTACGAGTTTTAGCGAGAATGTCGTAGTGGGGATACAACTTATCAAGTGTGAGAAGTTTTCGCATTTTGCAATCAAGAGAGGTCTTAACCTCCCTCAAAAACGATAACATTGCTAACTTTTCTAGTGAAAAAAATACAATGAAGAATTCCAGGGTGTCTATATTTTGAGAATACGCGAAAAAACTTAAAATCAAATCTCGTAGTCGTTCTCGTCCTCGAGTCTAAAGGTCTCTATCAAGACCCCATTTACACGGGTCCAGGCAAATTTTTGAACTTGCACAGGTCCGCCTTTCATTCACACGGGCCCGCGGATACGTGCAAGTTTGTGAACGGAAAATAGTACTGCAATATGTAAGAGAATTTGCACGGTTCCGAGCAGACGGGTTGCACAGGTCCGTTCAAAAATTCGTTCGGAACCGAGCAAACGGGGTTTAAAGGTGATGTTACACGGGACGATTTGCAACGACGATTTTTAGCGCAACGCAGTGTTGCAATGTTGGAACAATGTTGTAACTATTCGAAACAACGTCGCAACGATGTTGCAACGTTGTGTTGCGCTAAAAATCGTCGTTGCGAATCGTCTCGTGTAACAATACCTTAAGAGTACACAAAAATGTGCTGTAGAATGAACACTGATGATCTACCTTGTTTTCCAAAGTGTCCTCGACATCAATCACCAAGTTATCAGCCACAGTCTCCTTGTTTTGGTCATCCCTCACATAGAACAGTAAGACGCGGCATTTTGGCACCATCTTCCGGGTTACATTAAACTCAATGAAGCCCTGGCTGGTGAACATATCTTCGTTCTTGGAATTTTTGAATGTTTTCATGCCAGGTTGATAATCAACGGGATGCAGTTTACGTTCCTGGGCCACAAGCTTTCCACGACTAAACACCTTTCAATTACAAAGAGAGAATACATCCATGTAACTTAGAACACTGCAAAACAATCAAGCCATTTCCTAACCAGCGTGGCGAGCGTTTCCGCGCGATTTCGTCAAGAAAGTTCTGACGAGAGCTAAAAAACTCAACTGTAACTCGATTGGAAGCGCTTGCTATGTAGGCAAGCCATTTCTCTGTCAATTGCCATAACTAAGAACTGTTTGCCGCCAGTAAAAAAATATAATACAGTTGCAATCAAAAGCTAAATTTCAATTTTGACCCAAAGGAGTAAAACAGGAAGTTGGAAAAGGCAGTCACGAAAAAAAAAAGGGTTAAAATAAAATAAATGATTGTGTACTCACTTGCAAATGGAAGTTGATATTTCTAGTATCATTGCTAGTACTGAAATCAAACATAATCTTAGCACTGGATCCAACCTGTTGAATATGAAGGTTTGACAACAAATAATGAACTGTTGTTATTAACGAGTTTAGGATTTACCCTTTCACCCTTAAAACACAAAATTCGCCTTATATAGAATTCTCAGAAAAAAACACAACTACACTGAAATTCTGTCAAAGAGTTTACATTTGAATGGTAACACCACACCACAGAGTTTCGTCCAAATATTTAAAAGTTAGGGTGACAAATACTCTTCACGATAACCACACAATCAGAGTATTGACTGAAATATCCAGATAAAACTATAGAGCACAAAAGAAATACAGAATACCGTGTGGTGCTAAATTTTTGCGTTTTTTTCGGCGATCCGCCAAAAAAAGTTTCCCGCAACTGAAAAATTTACTCCACTGTAGATACCGGTATGCTGTACAAAAACTTCGCTACACAACAACAACAACAACAACATAAGCTTTATTTGCATGACTATAATTATGTAGTTACAGTATTGCAAGAGCTTTAACATAAAAACAAACAAACAAATCATAACGATGATAATGCAATGCAATGATTACTATAGTCAATCAAGTGTCATCAGCATGATTTGATAACAAATTATTACGTAAATCATTACATAATGAGACAAATTTCAACAAATGTGAATTTACGGAAAAATTCTGTGAATTCATCAATTTAATTATTAATTCTGTGTAAGATAGCTGATTAAAGTCGACAAAATTTTATTGGATTTGATTGCAGAATTTCTCCCTTGGGATTGAGTATTTTGGACAACAGAAGAGAAAATGAAATTCGTCTTCAATTATACCAGAGTTACAAATAGGGCAGAATCTATCGTTGCGGGAAGTTTGATTATATCTATACAAAACTAATAAAAATAGTGCCTGTTGAATTTAAATCGTTAAAATGTTATTTGAATCCACTAGAACGCGACTTTCTGAAAATCGCAAAAATTAACTCCTAGCAAAAAATAATAATTCTCTTCCCTGCAAGTAAAAATCAGTTTCCGCAAAACATAAAAAATCGTTCAACTCGAAAAACAGTGGTCTACTTTTCTTTGAGTTTGACTCAATTTTTGTGAAGGTGTGATGAAAACGAGCAAACTGACCACTGAAAGTAAACCGAGGGGCCTAGTCCCCTTAACCCTTTAAACCCTCAGATCAAAATTTGAATTCTCATTTGTTGCCCCTATTCATTTCCTACAGAAGTAGTGGGGAGA
>NC_133205.1:21569821-21647321 GCF_958299795.1 Porites lutea | reverse complement strand
CATGAAGAAAACACTTTCCAGGCCATTAAATTCAAAGTTGAAGAAAAGTCAAGGACTTTTCAAGGAAAAAATGAAATTCAAGGACTTTTCAAGACTGTGCGAACCCTGCTTAAGAAAGGAGGCATTGTAGTGTAGAGGCCTTGCAGCTCTTTTTCAGATAACTCACAAAAAGTGAACATTTTTTACCTGCCCAGTAAATACCATGCCTGGTTTGAAACTCGTGGGGGTAGTAGAAAGGAATTCCACTTTTGTAGTTTCTCTGACAACCTGTGTTTCTGTTTCTGTAGCATTTAGGGTTACTCCAGTTGCTGTCTCTGTCACAGTAGCATTTATGACAACTTTAGCATTAGACAAATAGTAAGTGTAGCCATTTCCTTTTCCAATGCGAAATAGTCCGCCTGGACTGACTGAGACTTCAGTGCAGCCATTAATCTAAAACAAAGAAATTAATACATATTAAGACGGAAGCCATCTAGCCTCCCCGCAGACGTCCTTTGGGATTCGTTCGTCGTGCATTCATTTCTCCCCAGAAAAGAATGCGAGACGAACGAACCCCAAAGGACGTCTGCGGGGAGGCTAGAAGCCATCAGGAAATTCAGTAATTTTAATTTTCAGTGGACAAAAACCTTGTACAAGAATACTTTACAGCAAAGACGAAATCAGTTATATGTAATAACAGCAAAGAAAATTTCTTATGGGAGCCTAAAAAATAAATTTCAAATTTCACAAAGTGGACCAAGATGAGATCTTACGCATGAAATTTTACCTGTGTTTACACAATTTCTATGAAATTTGAAATTCATTTTCTCAAGCTCCCATAAGAAATTGCCTTCGGTGTTATATTACAGATAATTAATTACATTATTCTATAGCCCTTGAAAAATGTGAAAAAGAATTTGATATGGTTTAAATTATTCTAGTACAACCACCAAGTTAAAATTACTCGCTTTCCTGATGGGTTCTGTCTTAAACAATCCTAAACAAGGGGCATGTTCCAGCTGGCGTATTGATTGCCTAACTGTAAAACAATGAAAAAAAAAACTGTGAAACCAACATTTAAACTTAAGAAAAACACAAATCCAACTCTAAGGAATTTGTAGAGCTCTTCCAACTTCCTCAGTAAGAAGAAAAGTGGTGCCAAAGCAACATGAGATTTGTCCCTATTCCACTTTTAAGACCCCCATGAAAAGTCACCCCGAAAAATAAGGCACACAATCAAAACAAACAAACATAATAAAGGGGGACACAGCCCTGTAGCAGGTAATTTGCTAGCCCGAGAAAACATCCATTTCTCCTCGCTATTCGCCACTGGCCATAGGGACGTTTTGCGCGGAAGAACATTGATTTGCGTCATCAGTATTGAATTTCTACCGCTGGATTGCAGACGTTCCTCCTCACGAAACGTCCCCTGCAGTGAAGAGCGAGAAGAAACGGACGTTTTTGCAGGCTAGTAATCTGCAACCTTGGATTATGCTCACAAATAACACAAATCATCACTTATTACCCAACTACCAGTGGTAGTTGGGCAAGTCTCTAGTCTCCCCTATGCTGCATGGGCTGGATTGGACAAGATAAAGGCAAAGGAATAAGATGGCTAGACACAAGCAAAGCCAAAGGGTTAGGGGAAGTCAAAAGTCTGCAATGCGACCCCACAAGTGAGGATTTTTGTTATTTGTAAGCATAACCCAAAGTTGCAAATTTCCTAAACAGGGTGCAAACAAAGTCAATTTTCGAGCAAGCTGTAACTAACATCGACTAGCCCGAAAGTCACTTTGTCTTGAAAGTCAACTCACAGTGATGAAATAAGGAATTTAAGTGAAGTTAACGGAATGAAGGTCCAAATAACAGACAAACGTTTGTCTTTGAACACAATGCTTAAAACTACAATTATTACTGGTTAACCTCTTGTGAAAATGTTCAAATGCTCAATCTTCTGTAACTCTTTGAGTTCAACGCAATATTCACTCCCGATGTCTTCAACTAGGTTGATTTTTTGCTGCTTTGCTCTCGGCGCTGCCACACTGTAGAATTTTTTCTAAGTCCACCACAACACGTGAATGATTAACATACATTTCAGACGTTTTACAATTTAGAAAAACATTTTTTAAGAAAAAAAAAACGGCGTTGAAACCGTGAAACCAAAGTTCTCAATTGACACACTAAACGACAACGTAGACAACGCGAAAAAGCTGCCAGTGAAAGCGCTTCATTGTGCAATTTGCCGCGCAATTTCCCGCAGGAGTATTTCTTAGCCGCTGACAGGGGAGATGTTTATATTATTAAAGGGCATAAAAATTTGACAGCTTTCAACAGTTTGTTTCTCATTCAAAAGTAGTGCATTCTGAAGATCATTTTTCTGAAGAAGGTTTCTTTGGGAGTCGGTTTTCCAAGTCAAGTTTCAAGTTCACGGGAAAGTGGAAAGTGCGAGTGTCAAGTCACGCATCAGTGAGCAAATATCATGCAAACAAAAATTATGCAAATTTAGGGTTCATCTTGTTACAAGTAACCAAAGGTTTTAGGTTTCAGAAGAACAAAAACGTTCGTTTTATTTTTTCATCTGAAAGATTTTCGTGAAAAGTGAAAACAATACGGGGTGGTCTATATATTTTAATCAACAAACACCTACAGTATCAGTGCTTTAGAATTTACCATACTGAAACGCACGTGACCAATATTTGCTAAAAACATAATAAATTCTTCACAGGAGTTCAGGATCAAAACCTTCAGGTTCCTCACAAATGATTATGAAGCAAAATTTAGACAAACAGCTTTCTCTGAATCAGTAAGAATTAGTCACGGGCAACATTTACCTCCAAACTTTTTTCAATATCTGCTTTTCCTTTACGCGCGGGATCTCAATCTGTCTCGTCTGACATGTAATGCGATACTTCGTCTTGTTTACGCAGATTTCACTTCGTCGGAGCGACTTTCGGTCCGCAGGAATTTATTAGGAATTAAAACATTTGGTCTTACAGTACTGTAATTTTACTTCTCCGAAAAATCTTCACTTGCCCGTCGGGCAAGTTAAGCACAGAAGTCACTAGCCCGATCGCAAAATCCACTAGCCCCGGGCTGTCAGACACGACTTTCTTTGCACGCTGCTAAAAAACCTAGCTACCATGTAAAGCCAAGAAATATGACCGCAGTTGAATAGATCTGAAAATGCCCAAACTTAGGCATCCTGTTCAGCCTCCTTAAGTTTACTAAGAGTTTCTTCTTTACCTCTCATCTCATGACTCACGTGTTCTCTGGGCCCTCTTGAAGTGGGTACACATGTGCCTGGGCTAAAGGGGCCCCCTGACCACACTAATGCCTTTTCAAAGGTATGTTGTCATTGAAAACAAATTGATCGCTTCATGTCAACACTACCCTTTTGACACGTTTTCCAATATCCATGCACACTAAAACATTTGAAAACAATAGAATTGCATGTTATGATGTAAGTTAAACTCTTTGCCCATGCTACCAACACATGCACCTGCGATATTTTTGGTCATCGTTTTCAGTGATGCGTTTTCGACCGTCCACACTAATACGATATGTGCGCATTTTCATTTTGATCCACTATCAAGAGTCTTTTCAAATCATTGCATTTTCGATGATAACGCTAAGCGTTTTATTTAATGTTGAAAGAAGGCCTAAATGCATCGAAATGTGGAGAGGGCCTAAATTTCAAACCCCATTGTTTCACTTTTTGAGAGGAAAGCCATGTCCCTGTCAACACTTTACGATTGCTTTTGTGCTTGTCTTCATTGCTGTCACAGTTTCAACCCATCTTTGTGTCATTTGTCACCATTTCATTTGCCTTGTGTTGCCGTTTCAAGGCCGTGTTGCTCACTAGATTTCACCCCGCTAACGAGGCCTACATTAGGCGATAAAATTAGTTGAGACACTTTGCCCTAAAGGGGCTTTCTGATACTTTAAAGCTTTTCCTCCCCTATCCCCTCCATGCAATGTTGTCAGCTACCAACAGAAAACAACAAACACCCCAACTTTGAATAGAAGGGAGGGGAAGAGGTGTGGACTCTTTTGTTCTCTATATATAGTTACCCTCAACAATTTTGTCACCGATTGTAGCTTTTCTATGGTCCCATACTTGTGAAAAGTATTAGGAACCTTAATGTTTCTACACACTAAATGATATGACACTCACTTCCTTTTCCTTTGTGGTTTGTGCTTCCCTGTGTCTGTACCAATATGAGAACTTGAGCCTAAACAGTACTTTGACCTTCCCTTTCACAGGCTGTCCATAGGTGTATCTGTGGTATAAAACAGCTGGTTACCAGTTGGTTTTTTGGTTCACATACAGCAAATTTGTGGTGAGGGAGTTAATAGAGAGATTGAGAATCTCATTTATGCCAAACCTCAAAAGTGAATTTGTACCAAGTTAATTGTCGTTAACTGTTTATTACTTCTACTCAAAAATAATAAGTAGATTCAGGCCAGTTTTATCCTTTCATCTTTAATCACAGTTCGTAACCATACATAACTGATACAAGTGAACTAATACTAACATATACAATTGAACAAAAATACAAAAATGGTTAACAGGACGGTAGTAGGGGGAAACCAAATTCCCATGCTAAGACATACCCTCCAAAAAAGAAAAAAGGAAAAAAAAGCTAATTAATTAATATATCAACATATATTAAAAGACCATAAATTAGACTATAAATTATAAACCTAGATGCCTAATAATAATGCATAAACTTATATTAAAGACACTATACCTAGTATTTTAAGGCAAATTATGAGCGAAGGTACTTAATCAGTAAAACTTTAAAAGACTGAAGGCTAGGAGATGACATTACTTCAGAAGGCAAAGAGTTCCAATCATTAATATATCTATGAAACAATGAATATTTAAAATAATTTGTACCAGCAACTTTAGGCCTTATTTTATACTCACGCTTACTTAATACTCATGCTTACTTAAGCATGAGTATTACTTACTTATTTTATACTCATGCTTATCCATTAGAATTGTTGTGAGCTGTTTTTATCTGCATAGTTTCTATTCTGAGAAATTCTCAACTTAAATCTGACATTTGCCCTTTGGCGTACGTAAACATAACTCTTTATCTTTCTGCCATGTGAAAGCTGCGGGGTGCTTGTCAAATAATTGGAAATAGGCCCCTGAGGAAATACAATCTGGACATCGCCAAAGGTTTATTTGAACTGTAAGATACCATCCTATTACAGGCAGCCAACTAAGACCCAGCTATAGTCATCATTAAATGCTTTCATTCCCCGTGAAATATTATCTACGCTCCATTTTATGATCTGCGTCTTTCACCCTGGTGTCCGGGTATTAACTTAATAAAGCCTTGGAATGTTGTGTGCATTACCAAAAATTTGATTGTGACAGTTTGGCAGCCAATTTGATTCTTTGAACCATTATGTAGTATATTGTACAGTCACACTAACGGAAACCTCTGTACAATGACAACTTTTTTGTCCTGGCGAACAGTCCATACATTGACTCTTTCTTGAACTGCTCTACAATGGCAATTAAATGGCCACTAATAAAGTGTTTCATCAACTGGCAAAATAACCTCTTAACAATGGGCCAGTTTTTCAGTGACTGATGAAAAAGTCAGGAATGGTCACAAAAATTGATCCATAAGGCACGTTGATGACTAATCATGGCATCGTATTTTGATTGTGTTCCATTAATTTATACTGCTGCAGTAAGCATAAATTGTCTACGATACTTGTTCATTTTGTCACATCATAGTTATTAGAGGAGACTGGTTATGAAAAGCGGCAAACATCAATGATAAAAACAACAGTGCTGCAGTTTATGTTGGAAGCACCCTGAAAGTGCACAATCCTTTGTTTTCTGTTGGCAAATTGTTACGGAATAAATTAATGCAACGTTTTTATTGGTCAATACAATCAAAATGATAGGAATTCTTTTGAACGTTGTGCACTTTCAGGTCCACAAAAATATATACCAAAGTAGTCTGACGGGTTTCATAACCATTCCACTCAATTAACTAAGGTCACATTAACATTTTCATTCAAAACATTATTCAAGTTGTGTATTTCATCTCTCTGTATATTATTTATGATTGGATTGATGTTATGATATACAGTAAGCATGAACTTAGCACAATAAACATGTTGTACTCCTCCAAAACATTTTTGTCATATTACACCCCTACCTTCCCATAACGGTCACCTCTCCACCACAGCCACATTCTTCCGTCCCCAAAGGTGGCCATTGTAGAGAGGTTTAACTGTATTATTAAATTGTTCTGGTGGCCAATATTATTTTAATACACCAGGTGACCATTTTATAATAATACTTTAGGTTGCCAAAAGGCAACTTTGAGCTTGGGGCATCATTCATGGTTATTACTAAAAAAAAAACAAGGAATGGGAGCAGGTATGAAATGGCAGGTACTTCGGCAATAGCACATAAGTTTGATGTGATGTCCAGAGAGGTACATTTTTAACCTTCATGATTTATTATTGACATCGCTAAATTTTGCTCTCTAATTTAATAAATGGCACTGTGCACCACGCACCAGTGTGTAAGAGTCATAAAAATTTCCAAAAAATATTCATTTTATTTATCAAGAATAATTATAACAATTTATTATTAATAGGAATCCATAAAAAAAAAAAATTTACTTCAACCTTGGAAAAAGAATAAATCTCAGTCTGTTATTTAATAATAAGAATAAAGCAATTTCCGTCTTATTTTTCTGCTGTTTAGTGGCAATTTATTTTCTTGCTTGAATGTGATTCACTCCAAGAACTTAATCGCTACGTATATAGTGTATCCTATTAAAGTTTGAGATGTGAGCTCTCATAGCTTATTACTTTTGCATAGAATTTAAGGTACACTAGATATGAAATTTTTCTGTAGAAGGAAAAAAAATTACTGTATTTTACATTACATGTGTATAACAACCTTGCTAACCTCATGGAAAATAAATATACTTTTAGTACCCAACATAATGTACTAAAAGTATACTGCTGTTGGGTGAAAAAAGTATACTCTAACTTAGAGTATACTTAAAGTATACTTAGTAAGTATACTTTAAGTATAGTTATAGTATATTTAAAGTACATTATAACATCTTCACAGATAATACTTTTTTGTACTAAAAGTATACGAAAAGTAGCATGAATTTTGGACTCAGGAATGTACTAGGGAAAAGTATACTTTAAGTATACTTTCAGCACATTGCTTTTCTTGCACCTATCAGACTGTACTCAAAGTATACTTTGAGTACATACCTATTATACTAAAAGTATACTTTGTGTATACTTACTATAGTGAAAGTCTAACAACAGTCAACAAGACATTGAAAAATTTATTTAAAAATATTTGATGATCTAGATCAAAACTGTAGATTTAAAAATAATTAGTAGTTAACTGACAAACAATATAGCTGAGACTTATCTAAAAAAGATATAAAAAATCACAAAATAGCTGTTGTGGAGACTATACAAAAATCCTGTTTGCAGGTTAACAAGTAGTACAAACCTTAATTACTTAAACTTTTAGCATTAATAGCGCTATAGCGTCCTGTGGGTAAGAAAGTACAAAACATATTTTGTTCAAGACTCTATAGCCATATATGCAATTTTAAAAATAATCACTAAGGGAATTTTCAGTTGAAAGGCATGATTAAATGAAACAATAAACACCTTCAGCTCTCATATGAAACTAGACAAAATAAATTGCATCCTGATTGATGATGGTCTTCTTAACTTAAAAGATTTAGAGATACTCACATCAGTAGTCAGCGACTTCAAATAACCACAAACGTTTTGTCAGATGAACTGGCATTGCTTGAATACTATATACTGAGTCCTTGATTCAGCTTGGCCATCAAGGCACAGGCATTTTTACAGAAGTCTTTATAACTGTTTATAAAAAAGTATTTAACTTCATTAGTTAAGTAGTTTTCATAGTCAGGTAGGTGACAGAAAAAAAGTAGCTAATTATAGTTTTGCAAAAATTTGAAATCAAAATCTGAAATAAAGAACACATCAGAGGAGCTTGTTACAGTCTAAAGAGGAAAGAAAAGTCCTCAACTGTAACAAATACTGTACTGTTACTGTTAGATGGAAAGGTGTTCAAGGATTAAGTTTTAATATCATTATAAGGGCGTGCATCCAAAACAATGAATTACTTTATTAAATCACTGGGTTATTAAAAATTCGCCCCATATAAGGGAGTCTTTTTGCTTGTTGAATCCGGAATCCGGAAACATTTTGCTTGTGGAATCCGGAATCCTTGGCCTTAGAATCCCGAAAATACAGCTCAAGGAATCCGAAAATAACGATTGGAATCCGGAATCCAGAATCCAAGTTTCCACTGACAAAGGCTGGAATCCAGTACCCGGAATCCGGAATCTACCACATGGAATCCAGAATCCAAGACGCTCTTGGATTCCATTACATGAGATGGAAAAACGTAGATTTGCTGGGTCACAAGCACTCCATCAACAGAGTCTCAACAGCCTATATAGCTGTGCCAAAAGTGTTAAAATTCTGCACTCAGTTCCTCGAAAATTAATTCTGCTTAAATTTTAATCCAAGATTACTTTAGTCCAAATTTTGTGATTATTCAATATTATGCCTTTACTACTCGCTCCGAGATCGAGCTATGAAAACACTAAACAACGTTGTAATGTAAAGGGAAATATCTGAGCATAATTTTAAGACCCAAATAAACAAAAGCAAAAATCATTGCGCTGATTTCCTGTATATTCACACATCTGAAATGAAAGGATTTGGGAAATCCTTTAATTTGGGGGGGGGGGGGGGAAGGGGGGGTTATGATTTCACTGACAGTATACTCTCAAGCTACAATGAGTGATACTTTGATTTTAACAATGCAGTAGTGGGGGTTATGATTCCTCAAATGATTTAATAAGTCTTGCAACATCGTGGTTATGATTCTTAGCTATGACAACACGGGTTATGATTCCTCAAATGATTTCATAAAGCCTTTAAAAACCAGGGTTATGATTCCTGTGCCTGACAAAATGATATGATGACTTGGTGAAGCCTGGGCAAACCAAGGTTATGATTCCTCAAACACATAAAATCATTACTGAAATTACAATTGATTATTTGACGATGCCTTTTCCTGTGAACATGTAGGACAGTAAATACAAAAAAGGAATTTTTCTTTCAATCCTGTATTATGGACCTAGACTGAAAGTGTTCATTACAAGAACTTTGCTGCTTTGTTGTTGTTTAAAACAATTCATCTTAATAACTCAACTTCAAATGAATGCACGGACTGTTTAGTAAAACAAAACAAAAAAAAGAAGAAGAAGAAGACGCAGATCGGGAGAAGAAACTGTAAAACCTCACAAGCATTGACATCTTTCTACAAAAGAGTGAAAAAGTATAAAGAGAACCCAATTATCGAAAGGTACGTAAAGGACAACACTTACCTTTTCAGCCACTAGTCTCTGATTATTACAATGAAATCTTCATCGATGTAGGGAAAAATAAAAGTCTTGTTCTTCTGCTCTGTTCAGCTTTTACACGTCATCTCTATCTTTGTTGTGATTGAACGAATGAAGAGAGTTTGGCAGCCGCGTTTAGAAATTCGCGCCAAAACCGTAAAAAAACGGGTGCTAGGATCCAGTCTTTCATCGTCCCGTCCGAGTGCGGTCATCCTGGTGATCGATATGCTGATTTTTTTTTTGACCGCACTGTAATTTTCAGGGAGTTATAATAACTCCTCTAGTGGGGCTAATTTAACTCCTTACAGTGGAGTTATTTTTCGTGGGGTTATTTTAACTCCAAAAAGGAGTTTAAAGAACTCTTTTTCAGGAGTAAAAGTGACCCCAGATGTTAAGGAGTTAAAATAACCCCAAAAAAGGAGTTATCCTGTACCTAAAATTTTTACTCCACTTTCAGAGTTAAATTAACTCCAAAAAGAGTAAAAACAACCCATGTAAGGAGTACAAGTAACCCCATTTCGGAGTAATTTTAACTCCAGACTGGGAGTAAAAGTAAGTAAAGTCAGGAGTAAAAATGACCCCAAATTCGGAGTTAAATTAGGAGTTAAAATAACCCCAAAAAAGGGGTTATCCTGTACCTAAAATTTTTACTCCATTTTTGGAGTTATAATAACTCCCTAAAAATTACGGTGCGGTTAAGTTAATGAGCAATATGTGAGGGACAAGCATGAGTTCTGAACTGGGGTCAGAGTAAAAGAAAACTGCTTGAGCTTCGTCATCGCCTTGAGTTCGCAAGTGAAGATCGAATATCGATATTTTTACCCACTGTTTTATCTGTCGTTATACAGAAGCAGAAGCTCAATACCGAATGAAAGAAAAAAAGGTACGTTAAAGGTGAGTACATACGGCTGTATTTTTGGTCATTTTAATTACACTTCACAATTTTTCTTGCTCTTTATGATTTAAGCTTCAATGCATGCATGATTGCAGTGTTTTAAAGTACAGTGTCTTTAATGACAGGCGGCCGGTCAAAGTTTTCCAATCTGTATTTTTTACAGTTCTTATCTTCAGATTTGCTTCTACGGGTTAAAGAATATACAATGCAAACAAACAAAAGAGCCTTGAGTGGATGCCACTACATTTACGGTCAGTATAACAAGTGGACTGCGGACCACGGACTGCGGACTGGGTAAAAAACACCGACTAGGTTTAAAATGCGGACCACGGACTACGTTGGTTAAATTAACCTTTTAATCAAAGGAATAAGTAATTATTTATTAATTTGTTTATTTATTTTTTAAAGATCTTTTACCTGTAATATCCTCTGTGAAGATCTTTAATTACTGGCTCATTAATTCCTATTTGTATGATGATGTTCTTACAGTAATTAATTAAGTGTACATAATTTGTATTGTAATTATAATTGTGCTCCGTTCCCAAGTGCATCATTTAGGAAAAACTACAACAGAACATTAAAGTACCATGTTCGAAGCCTGATGTTTGCGCTCCTTTATTTTCAACTTGGATACTAAAAACATATGCACATACATGCAACCATTAAAATTAATGTTGTAATGCAACTGTACAATTACTGAATCCACTTAAATATATTTTGATCTGCTTTGGACAAATCTTTTCTTTGACTGTTGTACATGCGATTTATTATAATGGAACAATTATCCTAAAAATGAAAATGAGCAGTTAAGTTCTAAAATGCACCCATCCAATAGTGCATAGCACCAATTTAATTTTTCATTTAAACTGTTATCGTTAGCTTCATGGGAATTCCAGTGAGATTTGCATGAAAGCGGCCCAGCGGCCCCCGTTGCATACCATAAAGATAATGAAAGCAAAATAATCATTGTCAGAACTTAATAGTTCACTAATGATGCAGTATCAGAAGCCTTTATTGTCAAAGATTGTACCACATTATCCATCTCTTAGAAGAAATAAAATAAAGGAAAAGATTATAGTGCCCTTCAGTAATCTTTATTTTTTTTTCAAACCACATAGCTCCATTGTTGTTGACAGCTGTTGTATTTGTATGATATTCTTGTTACTTAATCAACAACATAGAATCTTTCCAAGGTTGCAATAAAGACATTTCCATATTATATGAGAATGGCACTATAGCTGAAACTCTTCCTTGTATATAATATTATTATTCTTGTGCTGTAATAATCATGCAGTACAAAAGCAGTATAATGGAATTTCGGACCGATTTGATCAAGTACATTTCCAGTATAGACTTATTCTTGTGCTCACGTAACGTGTAAATTGGCCGTGCACAGCCTGAGCACTAGTATGGCGCGAGCTTTAAAATCCGCGCGACGTCCACGCAAATTGACACGAACATGGCCTCTCAGTTTCGAAATATTCCACCCAAACTTTATTAACTTTCTGTTGAAGCTCATTGTGCAAAAAGTTTGATTAGTGTAGGTCAAACACTTATGAGAGGAGACAATGCTACACCGGTTACAAGTCACTATCGATCTCCATAAGAGTAAATTGTATGTAAAAACAAAGTAGAAATTTTCCAAAGACATCAATTCTTTCGCTTCAAAAGTAAACAAACGTTAAAAAGTCAAAGTAAATGGTGAGTGGAAACTTTACTTATAAAACAAAGAACTAAGTACACTAACCCAGAAGGAAGCAATGTTGCTGTTTCTGGCCTTTGGTCCACGGTCAGTGGAAAGATCTGAAAGATCGAGCCAATTCCGGAACAAACACTGAAGATTGTCTTCACTGGCGGAGCTCCTCGGTCACTTTATTTCTCTTACATTTGATTTGATTTAAGTAATTCCAGAAGTGGCTTTAAGACAAGATAACAGGGAGTGTAATTTTTTGTTGTTTTGCCGACTCTATCATATTGTTTAAAAGACTTATCAGAAAAAAGGTTTCCCACTTAACTTGCATCCTAATCGAAGGAACCTTTCCATCGACGAACCAACATCCTTGTATTTTTTCTTGTTTCAAACGTCCTTCAACGCACATGCAAGATGCACTAGAAAATGTTTTTGCACAACGAGAAAGAGTTTTTACTCACAGATTGACCCTTTACGAAAGCAATAGTTGTCCGTAGAGACCTATACGGTCTTGTACGTCTTGTACGTGTAGCTGAGGACATGATGTACGATTTATAGATCGGCGCCATCTTTTAGAGCACTTTTAAAGAAAAACTTCGCCGTCGAAATTATCCCTACAGAAGAACAAGGTTGAAAAAGTATCCGAAAGTGGGCTGACATTTGAAGATCTGCAAACAGTGTACAGCAGATTAGGAAATGAAGGGCTTATTGCGATCCTTGCAGAATCACCGTCTTCATCTCCGACGATCGCCATCCTCACGAGTGACCACCACGGTTCGAATTTTAACTACAATAGTCAAGTACTTCGAAGAAAACATCCTGTGTTAGGTATAAAATTGAATCCGCTATCTCTCCTTTTTCAACTGGCGAGATATCACCGTAATAATACTAATAAACGGCTTCAATAAATGGCTTTCGTACTCTTCAAAGAAACCACATGTTTTCAGTAGCTTTGTGCATTATGCGCATGCGGGCGTGATGGCTCGCGCGCGTATTTTGCTCACACGACCCCGAACCACGCGTGTTTTTCAGATTTTTGTGACGTCAGCGCAGTTAATTAACCGTGAATTTCTAGCGTTTCCTTCGGTAATTTTTTTTAAAAACCGCCTCATTTCTTAACAGTCGCAGTACCGTTGTACCGCTGTACTGTCACTTTTTTGTCAAAAAATGTAAGAGCTAAACTCCTCTATTAAGAAAAATTACAAATTTCAAAATATTGGCAAAACCGTCTTAACGACCCTATGTTTTTTCCACTTTAAAATGTTAAGCAATATCGTTAATATAAAGTGGCAAAGTTTAAAGACATTTCACCGCGGGAAATTAGAAATATTAAGGAAAAATGGGCAAAAATGACAAAATTACTACCTGTTTAAGGATGCGATGTTTCCATGGCAACGGCCTTAATCTAGAAAATGAAACTTGATAAAGGAGCCTTCTTATATGGGTAACCTTAGAGGTGAATCTCGTGAACAAAATCGCAAAGACAAAGTGACTAGATTTCCTTCTGTAACGTATGCTTGATAGCTCGGATTATTAGTAAATACTCTAGGGAGCCACCTTAAGAAGTACATTTCAAGTATAGATCATGGTAACACTTGTTAGTGTGCAGTAGGTTTACAGTATACTGTAAATGTACTGCCATGTGGGTTAGTACAGAATTAGTATGCTTGCAGTATGCAAAAAGTATACTTTTGACATACTTATTTCTATGAGGATTAAAATAAACCTACCGCGCACAAACAGTTGCTGTAATGTTACTTCTATCTGTATATGCCACAAACGATGGAGGTGTTATGGTGACCTCAAACTTGGGCAAAACTGAATAACAAAAACATACATGTTCATTGTTACACAGTGAAACACCAACAGCAAATAGGGCTACAACCTGCTGATTACCAGCATTATTACCATGGTGACCAAAGCCAGGTCTATGAAAAGTATCTGGCTTATACAGAGTGAAAGTTTGTTCCCGTAGCCAAGGAAAGGCAAGAACATAATTATGCCCTACAACAGCCTATGGCCGATGACCAAAAGTTTTACATTTTTGTTTCAAAATGCAGAATGAGCAGGGAATTTTGTCGTTAGTTGACCGGGAAGTTGACGTAAGAATTAAAAGGTTTTAGGCGCCCATGCAGGCTCCTTGTCTGAAATTTTGGTCGCCCGCGGACAAATTGCAGGCACCTGTTAGGCAGCATCCAAGGCCTTTCATAGCCTTTCTTGCTAAGCAAGTACCTTAATGTCAGAGTTTTAAAGCACCCTGGCCCAGCAGGCAATGGTCCATGCAAGTCATCTTGTAACTTATCCATAAACTCTAAAAACATGCAAGCAATGGCCCAAGCAAAACCTCCCAACCCCCCCCCCCCCCGCCCCCCTCCCAACAACAACAAGCCCTGTTACCAGTTCATTGATATCTGCAAAAAAGTTGGGATCTGATTAATAGTCAAGTGTGGGTTTGATGGCAGTACATGTGTCTTACCGTGCCTAACAAGTTTCTCAATTTTCCTTGATTTACAGCATTTCCTTGCCTATGTTGTGTCCAGGAAAATAAAACTTAAGGTAGTATTATACTGTGATTGAGAACTTACCATATTTATCAACCTTGAAAACTAATGTCCTCTTTTCACTCTGCAATATGAACAACATTTTAAATTAAGTAGGTTTTAATTGTGCTAAAATTTTGTAACTCATTGACGGATTCCAAATGCCTATAAATTTAACCAGAGTGAGTGATCTGCTGACAGAGGAACTTTTCACTCAGTGCACGTGGTAACTATGATTCATAGTCTGTATAAATGGAGTTATAACACTCCCAAACTTTCAGTAGAAAATACAAACAACAACAAGGGTAAAGACTGTGAGACTGCACTATGTTGCAAGTACCCTGTGACCAGAGGCCCTTCAATCTTCCTAGATAAGTCTTCCTCTTCCCGACTTATCTTAATCTAGGAAGATTGAAGGGCCTCTGCTCACAGGGTAGCACTATGTGAGCCCTTAGCTTTTACATTTAGAGCAATACTCATATGGACATCACCTATTGATATTAAAATGCCAACCAGAAGTGCATTGGTTTTTGGAGCAAAGGATTCTTTTGTTTCACTCATTACAAATTTAAATAACAAAACCAATGCTTGTATAACGGTGATGTCCTCTACAGCCTGTTGCTGACGAGAGTCAATTAACTACATTTTAAAGTCACTGCTATTAATTTCCTTCACTCAAAGCATGGATTTCAAACACATAAATGTAAACATACCTGGAATAAGGCTTCAATTTTCCAGTCTCCCAATACAGGCTGGCTTGACAAAGGAAATTTCAGGCTTATTATTCCTATATTATAAAAAAAATAAGGGTGTCTTTAGTTGTTGTTGTTTTTTTTTTAATTATGCGATGTGTACCATATGCACATAAACAAGGCTAAAGGTAGAACCTCAATTCATGAGGAATAAAGGATAAAACTGTGCATAATATTTGGCAGTTTTTAGAACCAGGCAAGATCATAAGACAAGCTTCACTGGGCGCCCTGTGTATTTGTTACTACTTTGGCGTCCTTGGTACTCTACTTTAGGTGTCCCAGAATGCATCACCACATCGGGTTCCTAAGTAAGTGTCACTTCTCTGGTTACTCTTTGCTTGCCAAATAACCTTAGGCTTCCTCTACATCTGTCACTGCTGGGGCACTGTGATGTGTCAGAACCCTGGATATCCTCTGCAAGTATCATAAAATTTTAGGTTTCTAGTATGACAATCACTATTTTCTCCTTTGCACGTGTCAGTACTCTGGCCACCCTGTGCATACCTCACAATCTTATGTCTCTTGTAATTGTACAACAACGCTTGCACAGGTACATGACTTTTGTATGAATACTATATCCTTAAAATTGGTTTTGCTTACCAAAATTAAAATCAAGGTTATCCCACTGCATATTCCTCACACGAATTGGGTTCTAAAACAAAAATGTTGAGATAACTATTAAAACTTTGATAAGTTAAAAATTATATCAGCAAGAAACTTAGGAGTGTTTGCCTTAAAGGCTGCATCATATTAAGGCACACCAGATGTAACAAAACTACAGATTGTAATTTTGGAATTATACCTACAGTCTGAGCATGTCAAAAGGGCAACCTATTTGGACTTATTAGAAGTTTTACACACTTTTAGCGTTCTGAAAAAACTTCATAAGTCGTCAAGAGAATGATTAAGCCCTATAGAGGAGGTTTTGGTTGATTTCCAAGAAGAAATAAATATTGGTGACATGGCCCCTTAAAGCAGGCCCCACGTTAAGCCAAAGCCATATTTTAAACAGACACATACACCAGTAAATGCCACACTTCTTTCCATATTTTCCGTGAAATGAACAAAACTGGTCAATCTCTCTTTTAGTGGATACCAGCAAGGATCCTGTGTATATCACCTTAATACTGGAGAAATGCTTTCTTCTTGACCTTCTTGCACAATTTAAAATACATGTAATAGTGGTAACAAACACAATTCTGTATATGTACTTACAGTTATAGTAACCCTTGAGATCTACAAGAAAAGGTCAGAGTTATAAATAATGCTGACAGTGAATTATAAGACAACGACTCCAGAAACTGCTAGAACCCTGGCCCCAGTTGTTCGAAGATGGATACTGCTATCCACTAGATAAATCTCTATCAACTGGATGATGCAATTGGTTTTCATATTACTTTTCCACTAATTAAGTAGCACAATCCAACTTTTGAACAAGGCCATGACCTGGAAGAAATTCTGTTGTGAATCACCCCTTACATTGCCTTGGTTGTCAACTGAATGTTTTAACCCTTTAAGTCCCAATATTGACCAACAATAATTTTCTCCTAACAATTCTCCATAGGTTGCCAAGAGAAATGGTTATGTGGGTTAATAAAATGATCACTAAAGAGAAAATGCTTTGACTTGTTATCAAACTCTTAAACAGTAATCATTCTTTAAAGAAATGTATGCCGATCAGTATGGAGAATTCATATGTGGATAATGAGGCTGAAAAGGGTTAACCATTTAGTCTTTAACTGTCCATTTAAATTATGAATAGCAAAGCTAATCATGGCAGTGGGTTGCCATATATACATTAGACGGTCTCAACTAAGTCAGTAGGTATCAGTATACTATTTTCAAACAGTGATGGAGCTTTAAAAGTGCTGGAAGGAAGACTTTTCAACACAGGTATTCAGTGGGTAAAAAGAGACTGGGTACTTATATGGATTGACAAGCACTGTTAAAAGGTTGTATGTCATGTTATGGGAATTCGCTAAGAAGCTATTCATAAGTAAAGGGCACAATGACTAAATTATGCTGCAGTGATGACGACCACTTAAAGGGGCTATGTCAGCTGGAGAGCATGCGCTCTGAGATTATGCAAATTACTTTCAACTGTCAAAATTCTATTGTTTTTAACGCGTGACTTTCTCCATGTGCGCTCTGAGGTTATGCAAATTACTTTCAACTGTCAAAATTCTATTGTTTTTAACGCGTGACTTTCTCCATCTTCTCTGTCACGTCCAAGGCTCCGAATTTAGAGAGGTTAACAAGCGAAATGGGTTAGATAAGGGATATTTCGATAGAATTCACGGAACGTTTTTTCTCTGGTTATGCTAGATCAAGAATAAAATTGTGACGACAATTTTACTTGTAGTTTTGAAGTAAAAACGCATGCCATTTATAAAATAGAGCGCAAACAAAAATTCAACAACAACATATTGTCTTATTCAACAAAATAAATCGAACAGGCTGATCGAAGTTGTATTTTACAAACGAACTACAAAAGACGCTAGACCGAAGATAAAGACCAAGACTGTTTCAAATCATTAACAATTAGACTTGTCTGTCGCTAGTGATTTTATAATTTAGATGCTGATAGAACAAGAGACATCAAGCCTTTGTTTTGATCTTAGGGAAACATACATTATCGCGCAAAATTGTTCGATCGTGCCGAATCACTGCGACGTCGAGAAAAAACAGAACCAAGCATCATTGGTATACTACTCCACTATAAGCAGTCCGTTGATAAAAAGGGAAAGTAAACTCTGCTATTTTCCAAAAATATGCTCGAACACAAACAGTTCAAAAACATGACATTTACAGGATCTAACTCGTACTAACATGCCTCTCTAAGTCCGTTGAGAACAATCTGGACGAGCAAACGGTCGTGTTTATCTTTGCTGTGAATCCAGATAAATACAAGAAGGAATCCAGCCGAATTTTATAATGTTTCCTTCGCCAGGAGTTTAGTTTCGTCACGAAACTCATGGCCTGATGCTATTGTAATCGTTTACAAAAAACGGCCGCCGCCAACTCGATAGCCGCTTCATTATATGTCCACATACTTTGAGCACAAGAAAAATCCAAGAGCCAACAGCCTCTAAAATAACTCAATAGAAAGGTTCTGTGAACTATAGGGAAGATTCCGTCAAAGATTCCATCGCTCATTGTGGAGTAGCCGTCACTAGTAACTCTGCCATTACAACGGCCGCTGATAAGAGGTCACAGTAAATCCACGTAAAAACATTCCACAGGCAAACAATTTCAAAATAACGCCAAAAAATTATTTTGTAATCACCATAGACCGATTCTTAATACAAAACTTCGCTATCTATCGAACGATGGCTGAGATTTAGACAGATAAAAACAGCCTTCCAAAATCTCCGACAGAACTTGAAAAAGTTGGGCCGTCTTTTTCAAGTTTGTTTTCATTGGCTCGCGCATGCGTGTGGGGTGACATAGCCCCTTTAAGCTGTTTAAACAGACACATAGAGTTGGTCCCTGCTTTCCTTTAGTTGTCCCTGGTTGACATCTCAATAAGTCGCATGGAAAGTGCTTTGTCAGTCCTACGGATGACTGTAACTTAAGTGAGAATTGCTTCATTGTGGAGAATACTCCCACGTTGTTGTTGTCAACTAAGTTGGTAAGCGTGTACATGGATAGGTTGAATGATGGATATATAGTTAGGAATTTTACAGCACAGAGCAGTCCTAGCCATGAAAGCTTGTAGGGAACACCTGAATTATCACTGACATTACATTTAGCCCTTAGAGAAGCAAGAAACAGATTTTTACCTTTCCTCTCAATGGTCTCAAGTTTTCATCGGTACCAACAATGCGCATGTTAACTACAAACAAAAAAACATTCAGAGTATATTTTTTACACATAACGTCAAGCATGAAACTGGACAGTGTGAGTTTTGCACTATTTTGACTTAGCTTGGTAATAATGGCATGGCATCGTTTACTGGTACACGACGAGCCGTGATTAAATGTGACAGTTCATACTTCAGCACATACATAAACCTACTAACAAGATGTGCTGTCCAAATAATAATCAACTAGTTCCTATTAAAAATGCATAGCTCATTGCGGTCTTCTAGCTAACCAGAGGTTAGAAAGTGCGGGAGAGGTTGAAGGTCAAAATGCTCTTGCTCCAATGCTGTCCTTTGTGTAAGTTTCACAAGGTAGAAGGTCAAAACACATGTGATCAGATTATGAGTGATAGAAGGTTCAAACATCTGCAAGCACTCAACAGTATAGGATTTTGTCGTTGAAACACTTAAACCAACATATATGTACAAAGAAAAGATCAGATTGCTATGTACCTGTCTGGCTCCAAATTGATGACAAAGAATATTTACAACCAAATTCTATTTCTAATGTTAAAAATTTCTGCAACATACCTAGTCGACTTGCCTCTAAACTACACTAAATCAAATCCTTATTTTGGCTCTTTTTCGAAATCGACTGGATCTAAATTTTGTTTTTCATTAATGCATGAAATAGAAGTTTTTCTAATTTTACATAATCTTGATGGTAAAAAGTCGTTTGGTGTAGACAAACTTCACCCTTTTTTGGCCTCAGTTAGAGCATTTCAAATTGTTCGTCCTATAACATATATAATTAATCTGTCCATCAAGCAAAGAACTTTTCCTGATAATTTAAAATTCGCTAAAGTGATTCCTATCTTTAAACAGGGATCCCGTTCACTGTGTGATAATTATATTAACTGATTAATTGATATTGTACAACTAATGTATTATTGATATTGTACAACTATTGTATTATTGTACAACTAATGTATTATAGGATGGAGTAAAAATAAAATACAAAATAAAAAATACCTGTCTGGCCTGGTTTATATATGGGTTTATCTGTTTGAATGAAAAGACCTTTCTTGGGAATTTCAATGGTGATTTCTTCATTCTTTCTAAAGGCTTGTTTTCCCCCTACTGGTCTGCCAGTCACCATCAGTTTAGCTTTGATGCTTTTTTCCCTCCCAGCATTCACATCCTTGGGGATCTGTTAATAATAAATTATCTATTAGAATAAGATGATAAGCAACTGTTTTTTGGTCAGGTAATAATTTACAGGTACAGTTGAACCTCCCATATGCGACCACCCAAAATGCAAAGAGTTAGTGGCCACTTACTAGAGGTTTTAACTATAGCTAGGGCTTTTGCTGGGAAAAGTTTGGTGTTTATGATAGGTGGTTGCTTATGAGAGGTGTTCGCTTACAAGAGGTGGTCACATATGGAGGTTCGACTGTATCTGTAAATCAGCAGTCCTCCCTGACAAAGCAATTACCAGGTAATCATTGTAGCAGTCGTGATATTAATAGAATCTTTTAGAAGATATTCGCAATACTTAGTAGTGCTTACCCACTTAACACTTCATGAAATAAATATGTTATTATTATTGTTATTATTATTATTGTTATTATTATTATTATTATTATTATTATTATTATTATTACCTTGAGATTCAAGAAGCCATCAGAAAGGCTGGTGAACTTCCCTTCATCACTTGCAATAATTCCTCTTCCATTGTTATATACAACTGTGGCATTCACATCCCAAGGGGTTGAGACTGAGAAAAGGCTAACAGACAACCTTTGAGTGCTACCAGCACGGAAAATTCTTGGAGATGTTACCAAGTAGCCACTAAAGAAGAAAACAAAAGAAACTTCTTTAAAGTGTTTTCATTTGCTACTTGCCAGCTTTACCTTATTACAGGAAACTTAAAAATTTACTTTTAAGTCGGGTTAATTTGTTGAAATGTTAATTTCTATAACATTAATTAAGTGGGGCATTAACTTCCTCGACTTTAATTTCCATTATTTTGGATACACTGACATTCTTGACACCTTTGAAAGAGGAGTGTTTCATCAGAGGGGAGATCTGCCGACAACAGTGAAACTGCAAAGAACCCTCCAACGTGACCAGATTTCTTTACTTGAATTGTTTAGGGAAATGAACAAAGTTTCCATTTCAGATTACATGTTTAACTTTGTTTCTGTTGTCTCTCCACAAGTTTTGTTTCTTTGTTAGTGTCACGTTAATTTCCTTCATTTTGAAATGTTACCCTCTCTTCTGCATTAATTTCTTTTATTTGAAAGTTGTTTTCCACCAAATTCACGTTAATTTAAGTCGCGTTAATTTACAATACACTCTTTTTTTTATAAGAGTATATATAGGCTGAAATTTGCAAAATTTTAAGAATATTTTAAGAATAAACCCCAAGCTGAGATATTGAAAAGGATATATTTTTGTGTGTTCAAAAGCTGTAAATACTATACAATTATATGTTTTCAACTTATTCCATTCTCTAAAGGGGAACTGGCTAGGCAACAAAACGAAAAAACCTGCACTAATTATAATAGTCTAAAACGGAAACGTCATATATAAGACATAATCTAAGAATAATACACGAATATTGTCTGCTTAAAATCGGCAGAAAAAATAAGAATGTTCAGCCTGGGCCGGATAAACAACATTATTATTGAAAAAAAAAGTGTTCCTAAAATTTCGTGCAGCATTGATGAAATAAGCTTAATACATGGTATCTCGTAAAGTGAGTGGTAAACTTAAATTTAAAATAAACCATAAAGAAGTTGATAGTGCTATTTAACGTTTTGTTGATGTACCTTTCTTTTGAAGACCATATTTGACTGGGTTAAATTTCATTCGATCTGATAAAGATCAACCGTGATTCATATTTCCCGCCATATTTTTCTCTCGAATGACGTAAAAAGTTACCCTGCCAGCAGAATGACTTCGATCTTTCCACGTCCAAACATTCAAGATTGTGCTCATAACAGTGAAAAATCTCGCAGATTACAATTACGAAGACAAAATATTTCGACAAAAATCCAAATAATCTTCACTAAGGTTACATGGAGAGAAAATTCGAGTTGACGTGCACGCATACAGTCTGAAGCATAGTCGGTTGCCCATTCAGCCTCTGCAGATTAGGCCAACTTCAGCAGCCCCCATCCAAATTTCGGGAAAGTGGCTCTTTGAAAACTTCACACCACCAGGCAAAAGACTCAAAACTGTTCTTGAGCTTCAAGTACGTTATTTTCACCTAGCAAATCAAGTGCTTTGAAAAGGAAAATTAAACCCGACTGCTATGAAACGGGATACACGTGTTGACACATCTTGCTCCGAGCAAAGAATGGGAAAGAGCTGATTACGCACAGGGTCAGGGTCCAGAGTAGCCTGTGAACAGACTGTGAACAGGCTCTCTGTTTGGGGAAAAGTTCCCCCCCAGAGGAGATGTGTTTTTCGAACAGAAGAACATCAAAACCCGTCGAAAACCGCTGAAAAAATGGTTATTTTGTTACATTTCCGTTACACATTCTACATACCGCAAAAGACTGAGGGCTTCGGGAGACGTGCCGTGCGCCAGCGAGGATATGGCTTGCGGTTATTGATTTTCAAAATGGCGAACAACAAAGTCGATCTGGGTCAGATAAGAAGCCAAGAAATCGTTCATGGTAGATTCATAAAGATCCCATTGGGCTAATTAATCGTGCTAAGCGACAGGTATAGACATTTTTTAAGGTGAGACTTTAAATAAGTAATTCATTTATTCACACGAAACTCCTCTGGACCCTGTGACAGACCTGCCAACCCCTCATAAAGGAAAATCTGGAGACCCATGAAAAAAAATCTGGAGATTCTATAAAAAATAGTGAGAGTCTATTTTTTTCCCGATCAAGATTAAACAAACCCCTTTTCCATCGAGGAAAGTCATTAACAGTTTATTTAAATGTTTTATTTGTGTTCCCTGGGACTACTGGGAAACTCAACATGGAAGACGCCTGGGAATTAGACCTCGTTCCTAGGGCCTACTCCCCTTTCAAAATGGCGGACAGACACGAAGAAAAACGATTAAGTTTATTGAACACAACAAAAAAAGTAAGAACAGTGTTCTTCTTTATTAGTTTTTCACTTTATGGCACAAGCATTCCTCGTTAATTTCCATTTTTATTCTGATTCAACAACTTAAATCATTTCAGAATGATTTTTCCCAAAACCCGTGAGATTGAGAAGCCTTGTCGTGAGACCGTGAGAAATAACAAAAAATCGTGAGACTCACGGCAGAACCGTGAGAGTTGGCAGGTCTGCTGTGATTACATCATGCATGGAACGTCATAGACATTAACTGTGAGGAGTTGTGGAAATTTTTTATCTGAAACGGATACTGTTATGACATCTACGTGGAAATCTGAGTACAGATATCAACAGAAACATCAACAGAATTCTTGACTTGTTAACCCTAGCCTCCCACACGGACGTTTTTTGGAGAGCTCGTTTTCATCTCTCCCCGAGCTCCCCTAAAAACTCCTGCGTGGGAGGCTATGTTAACCCCTTCCTGTTCTCAGACAGGACGTCTAGGCTCACAACACTCATAACTTTCAACAAGTCCCAGAGTGAGTGCATTCAAAAAAATTGTCTTTTAAAAACCAAAATTACTTATATGCTTTCCGTTTAAAATACTTGGTTTGAAGAAAAACCGTTTGCCGAAAAAAAAAGGCGAAATTGCGCACACTTTTGTTTGATTCGCGTAATCAGCTATCACGGCACGCTCTAAAAGCACCTTTGAGAGATTTTATCCGAGCTCTTGTCGCCTCAATTATCCCAAAATGGCTGGCTAAAATACTGCAAATTGAGGTTCAAAGTTTTAAAAAAAGGCAAAGAAGGGCTAAAGACTAAACGTTCATCTTCTAAGATAAGCTATTCCCTTTGGGCAAAGTCCTCGAGAAGTTCAGCGATAACGGGGATTTCTCTGTTTTGATTTGCTTTCGCCATGTTAAAAAAACAAAATTAGATTTTAAATCATGAGATATCAGGAAATATAACGTATCGTTTACAAGTATCATTTTATTCTAAAACCCTTTTTCTTTAAAAGCCTATATGCATTTTGGTGCACTGATGAAACCCCTTCGATACTGATTACTTTCAGTGATGTGTGCTATTTCATATTCACTATTTAGCAAAATGTTTTTAAAAATTCGGTAGTCTTTGGAATGGAATGATTAATTGGGAACAAGACAATCTGTTCGCCTGGAGGAGTGAGTAGACGCATGACGACATTTAGTGTCGTGAAATACTGGCTTTCAATTGAATTGACGGATGACGTTTAACGATCGGACACTTCTATGCAAAAATCCAACACGTAGAATTGAATTTTCAAAAACTTATACTTAATTTTAAGAAATTTCAGTTAACTTACAGCGATTTTAGCTTCAACTCTGTGACTTTTAGTCAAAAATTAAAAGAAAAGCCCCAACTGCGGAGACCTAAATCCCCGTTACGATCATTGGTCAGCGAAAGTCACAGAATATAGTTCAAACCACTTAAACATAGCGTTATTAAACGTATTTTAGTATTTAAACGGTAGATATAGGCATATTTTTATCCCCTAAAAATTTTTCATCTGTTCGGATTTCCTAGGTGAAAGTCTAGTGATCCGAAAATTATAGGGATCAAAACTTACCTTTGCGAAAATTCCAGCCAGAAAAAAGGCTCCAGAAAATTCTAGGTGACCTTTTTAGGGTAAAAATCCGTTAGAAATAGACAATTATACCATATTTTAGGTGTTCGAAAATCCTAGGAGAGGCACGCAAGCAAGAAATTTTACAACAAATGTTCCGAAAATTCTAGATCTCAAATCGTCTTCCGAACAGATATTTTCCGAAAATTGTCGTTGGGTGCCCCTGTTTTATTTTAAAACCCTTCTTCTCTAAAAGCCTATATGCATTTTGGTGCACTGATGAAACCCTTCGGCACTGATTACTTTCAGTGATGTGTGCTATTTCATATTCACTATTTAGCAAAATGTTTTAAAAATTCGGTAGTCTTTGGAATGGAATGATTAATTGGGAACAAGACAATCTGTTCGCGTGGAGGAGTGAGTAGACGCATGGCGACATTTCAGAGTGTCGTGAAATACTAGCTTTCAATTGAATTGACGGATGACGTTTAACGATCGGACACTTCTATGCAAAAATCCAACACGTAGAACTGAATTTTCAAAAACTTATACTTAATTTTAAGGAAATTTCAGTTAACTTACAGCGATTTCAGCTTCAACTCTGTGACTTTTCATCAAAAAGAAAAGCCCCAACTGCAGAGACCTAAATCCCCGTTACGATCATTGGTCAGCTAAAGTCACAGGGGCACCCAACGAGAATATAGTTCAAACCACTTAAACATAGCGTTATTAAACGTATTTTAGTATTTAGACGGTAGATATAGGCATATTCCTATCCCCTAAAAATTTTTCACCTGTTCGGATTTCCTAGCTGAAAGTCTAGTGATCCGAAAACAAATGATAGGGATCAAAACTTACCTTTTCGAAAATTTCAGCCAGAAAAAACGCTCCCGAAAATTTTAGGTGACCTTTTTAGGGTAAAAATCTGTTAAAAATGGGCAATTATACCATTTTTTAGAAGTTCGAAAATCCTAGGAGAGGCAGGCAAGCAAGAAATTTTACAAGACAAATGTTCCGAAAATTCTAGATCTCAAATCGTCTTCCAAACAGATATTTTCCGAAAATTGACGTTGGGTGCACCCGAAGTCATCATGCACGTAGAATGACTTTTTCGCGCCGGCAAAGAAGTGTGGTCATCATATTTGGAGATTGGACCTAAATTCAGTATCGGCAAATACAAACAAACCATCTAAGTGACAAGCTCACCTCTCAACAAGAGTTATGGCGTAACAAACCATTAACGCAGCAAATATCACGAATACAGTCTTCATTTCAGCTTGTCGCTTGATCCTCACAAGCAGTTTACTGGATGGACTGTGGATAGAACCTGATTACGACTCGTAGTTTTATAGGAGGAAGATGTTTGCGAAAGAACGAGCTTCGCCCACGGGCTTCCGTCCAAGTTAAGAGTATGTTTACTCTTTCAGCCACTCTTTTATAAGATCGGTAATTCAATACGTCACACGTATCTTTAATGCATAACGATGACAACAACAACAATAACAACAACAAGTTTATTCAGTATTACCATTTTGTACAGGTGTTACCGATTAATTAAGCAATAAACAGCTAAATTTAAGGAAATCGGAAGTTATAATGGAATGGTAGAATTAACTATGTTTCTCTCGTCTTTCAAATGCTTGAAAGATGAAATTAGCAGATGGCATGCTGATATGTGAATCAGTATTGCTAGAAAACGAGAAATCAAAATCAAAAAACTCAAGCAAAATCAAAATCAAGCAACTGTTAGAAATTGAATCCAATAATAATATCTGTCAACAATCAACTTCCTGTGATTACGGAGGAAGTTCTAGTGATCTGTTGTTTACTACTATTTCCGGAACGAATTTATAGCTTATTTTTTTAAAGGGAGATCTAACACCCTGGTGCCCTCCCTCTGGTGCCAGACTCAGTAGACGCTTAGCACGAACATGGAAGAAAACAGGAAGAAAGAGCGAAAGGTGGAACTCTTCCCCTATCGTCTTTCAATCTCATCTCAACTGGAGCTTTTACCCGGCTCACACTTAGTCCCTAGGAGGGCTTTTGATACACGAATTCACCAAGGTTAATAGCTGTCCCTAGGCTCCCACGCAGGCGTTTTTAGTGGATCTCGTTTTTCATCCCTTCACCCAAACGCCTACTCAACCGATGACAATAAGAGTAATAATGATAAACAGTTAAATTTAAGGAAATCGGAAGATATAATGGAACGGTAGAATTAGCTATGTTTCTCTCGTCTTTCAAATGCTTGAAAGATGAAATTAGCAGATAGCCTGTTGATATGTGAATCAGTATTGTTAGAAAACGAGAAATCAAAATCAAAAAACTCAAGCAAAATCAAAATCAAGCAACTGTTAGAAATCGAATCCAATAATAAATCTGTCAACAATCAACTTCCTGTGATTACGGAGGAAGTTCTAGTGATCTGTTGTTTACTACTATTTCTGGAAGGAATTGATAGCTTTTTTTTTTTTTAAAGGAATATCTAACACCCTGGTGCATGGTGCCCTCCCTCTGGTGCCAGACTCAGTAGACGCTTAGCACGAGCATGGAAGAAAACAGGAAAAAAAAGCGAAAGGGGGAACTCTTCCCCTATCGTCTTTTCAATCTCATCTCAACTGGAGCTTTTACCCGGCTCACACTTAGCCCCTAGGAAGGCTTTTGATACACGAATTCACCAAGGTTAATAGCTGTCCCTAGGCTCCCACGCAGGCGTTTTTAGTGGATCTCGTTTTTCATCCCTTCACCCAACAAACGCCTACTCAACTGATGACAATAAGAGTAATAATGATAACAATAATGATAATT
The DNA here is from genome assembly GCF_958299795.1 of Porites lutea. Taxonomy (NCBI): domain Eukaryota; kingdom Metazoa; phylum Cnidaria; class Anthozoa; order Scleractinia; family Poritidae; genus Porites; species Porites lutea. Next base: position 21,619,702 of record NC_133205.1, on the reverse strand, counting down.
ATAATGAAAATATACGAATCGGGGAGTCGAGTTATCATGTGTCGGCTGAAAAATTGAAGATGCTGTAACCACTGCACGTGTCAAGTCCCGTATTAACTTTGCCAATGCAGGCTCCTTGTTCAGAAATATTACAGAGTTGTGCGCTCACGTCTAAATAAACGTGTGGATCGGGAGAAATATGATAGTCAAGATAATAGCTGTGGTCACACTACAGACTTTTTACCTAGGTACACACGACTTGTTGACAGTTTACCTGGGGAAACTCGATTTTTTAAGTGTGACCGATTTTTCCCTAGGTAACTTACCTCGGGGAAATTTTATCGTCTGGTTCTTGGATATGTCTCGAAAACAATAGAGATTACCTTGACAGCTACCCCAAAGCAATAGCTAGGGAAAAATGAAATACCGAGGTTGCTAGCCAATAGACGCTCATCGGCGAAGGTCTTGATGACAGAACCGGACATAGATCACGCTGTGAAATAAATTTTGGGAGCACGAGTCGTCTACGTCTTCGCCTTTCTTCACCTTGCACGCTGACTGAGCGTAAGAAATAACGGCGAGATAAAAGAAAAAAACGTCTCTTTGATCAGCTAGATCCCTGCGCATTTTGCCTTCTTGAATTTACGCTCCAAAAAATTCAACTGGCGTTAAAACTTTGGGAGCCGATATCAGTAGTGTGACCTTTCCAGAATTTTAACCTAGGTAAAACAAAACCCGAAATGAATTTACCTCGGGAGATTTTTGATGAATTTGCCCAAGGTAAATCGGTTTTTCCTAGGTAAAAGTCTGTAGTGTGACCACAGCTATTATGTTCCCATCAGAGGAACCGAGCAGGATCAAACCTCTTCCTGTTTCATTTAATTGGGGAATTCAGTGAATTTACCGCACTCTCTTGAGCAGTGAGTCCAATACATATGCAGTCAAATGTACAGTCAACTCTCTTCTGACGGACGTCTCACTAAAACGGGCATCCAGCCTAGCTAGAACTTTGGTCCCTGCCTTTATTTACTCCTTGGTATCTCCCCCAAGGAGAAATTCTTCTAATCTGGTACCCAGATCTCGCACGGCCCAGGGAAAGGGGCAAGACAGAGTGAGATCTGGGTACGAGATTAACATTCTTCGTCTCAGACCATGGCTTAGCAACGCATGCCCCAAGAAAGTCTACAATACTCAAAAGAAAAATCAATGATAAATGCCCTTACAGAATTATTAAACAGATTGAATTAAACCTGACCATGAAAATCACAGCAAATCTTTTAGAGCTTTAGGACGACAGCCCTTGGGCAAGTTTACCAACCTCGTCCCCAGGGCTTTTCCCTTAAAAAATGGGTGGGGCGGGAAAAGGTCCTGGCATCGGCTGGTCATTTGTCCCCTCGTACACCCCAAAATCCTGGGTGTAATAAATTAGCACTATGTGAAAAGCTAAAATTAAGCGTGACCTCACACCGCGCGATCTTGGGCGGCCTTTTATATCTCTTAATGATTAACGAAAGGTATTACAAGATTTCCTTTTCGTCACAGATACTGGCCACGGTAATTTTTTCAGGGGCACCCAGCGGCAATTTTCGGGAAAATATCTGTTCGGAAGACGATTTGAGATCTAGAATTTTCGGAGCATTTGTTGGAAAATTTCTTGCTTGCCTGCCTCTCCTAGGATTTTCGAACACCTACAAAATGGTACAATTACCCATTTTTAACGGATTTTGATCCTAAAAAAGGCCACCTAGAATTTTCGGGAGCCTTTTCCTGGCTGAAATTTTCGAGAAGGTAAGTTTTTATCCCTATAATTTTCGGATCACTAGGCTTTCAGCTAGGAAATCCGAACAGATGAAAAGTTTTTAGGAGATAAAAATATGCCTATATCTACCGTTTGAATACTAAAATACGTTCAACAATGCTATGTTAAGTGGTTTTGAACTATGTCCTCGTTGGGTGCCCCTGTTTTTTGCTTTTCTTCGATTTCTATGAAGCGGGCAGCGAGTAACGTTTGTAAACCTCTGTTTATAGAGCGGTATGAATGACAAACAAGCTATCGACATGCATAAAGTATGCACTGGAAAAGCCCGCTTTCTCGACTCTTCTGATATTTTATTTCATTTCTTGCGAAGTGGGCCGCCGTACACAGCCTAGTTCTATTCACCTCAACTCTCAGCCATATCATAGCGACACGCGTTGGTTTAGACTTAGCCTGTATGACCTGTATTTTTAAAAAATTCATTGACCTCTGCGATCAAACGACTGGCAACAAAGAAAGACTTGGGTCCATTTAAAACTGACAAAGCTGTAGTTGATTCCAATCGATCAGTCAATCTTCCCTTTAACATAAGGAAAATCCTTTGTACTTATCCTTGGAAGAGAGAAGATATCAGAGGTCTTCAAATGTTTCAGAAAGGCGACCTGTTATCGTTCCTGGCTAGGGCGGGTAGGAGAGAACCCTGGGAACGAGGTTGGGGGCTGACTTGCATCCGGTGCGGAGATTTGTTTGTTTCATGGTCGGATGGTAGAGAAGACCAGACTTCATAAAGCATTTTGACGAACAATTCTATTTCACTCAAGTTCAATCCTGGAGGCAAAGGCCCGTATTTTCGTTTGACATTGGACAAAATCACTTTCCGCTTGATCGTACAGTATTTGCACAGTCTCGTTGAAGTTCAGTCAAAGTACTAGTCGATAACAGCTCGTCTCAACTCTGAAGCATTTGATATATTTTGTACGTGACAACGTAGAGCCGGTACGCCTTTTCATAAACTTGCAGCATTTGAATAATGCGCAATTAAATGGGTTTTAAGCTTTTGAATCGCACACACGCGAAAATGTTGACATAGTTCGCGATGTTAGTATTTTCCATTGTTATCGACTTCTGTCAGCGCAAAACCAGCGGGTTGCATATAAATTAGCTTTTCAGGAATATTTAGGCTGTGGACGTGACCAGCCGATGCCAGGGCCTTTCCCGCCCCACCCATTTTTTAAGGGAAAAGCCCTGGGGACGAGGTTGCAAGTTTACAACAATGTTTCAAATTAAAAATAGGCATGGTTGTGATATGAAAGTTATCGCCTCTGTGTAAGGTAATCCCAATTCCCGAATCCCGGAGATTTTTGCCGGCTTGTAAAATCCGGGAGCCTGTGTTCACACCCCCACCCGCCCCTCACTCCGATTTTTCCTGAGGGGAGGGGGCTCTTTACAAAAGGCTAAAATCCGGAATCACGGAATTACTGAAGAATAGTAGGGATCAACTCGATTTCCTGTAGGTGCCTTATCTTTTGATTGCCGTACTACTGTATATTAGTATATACACACTCAGTGATCTTGGTAATTCGAGCAATCTGATTGGTTAGTTATCTCGGACTATAACGTAATAACTGAGATAGTACGCGTGATCTGATTGGTCAAAAACCTGTGGTTTATTATACCGGTAAACCCATAGAAAAGGCATCTGGACCGCGAGCCATAAACAAAACCGGCTATTGATCTGCAAACAATGATTTTAGAAAGGCTAAAAAACAGAACAAGTTACTTACCCAGCCCTTCTTAATATCAAAAGCATTGGTTTCCACATTTTATTACTGCCATAGTTTTAGAAGTAATAAAGCGCAAAGCTGAAAAGCAGTTTACATTTCACGACGATGCCAAATCGCAGAGAAAGACAACAACTGTGTGAATTTCTGGCGTAGAACGTCTCCAGGAAAACTTAACCATGTGCCAACCAGCAACAAAACGGATAGTTTTAGCATTCTTGATTTATTTTATGTCAAAATTAAATTCCTTGATGAAAGAAATTGTTCCAAAAAGAGATCTCTGATCAAGATATGGTACAAAATCGGACGCTGTAGGTTGTAAACAAAACTGCCAACGATGATGAAAGATGTCAGAGTTTCGGGCTGGTTTTTTCCAATATTTGCACAAATTATTCGGTGATATCGATGCCATAACCTACCTCAAACCACCTGACTTTACAAATCGACAAATATTAACGCCAATATGTGGCTACGGCAAAGAAACCTTTCTCCGCCACTGACATATTTCCATCGTAAAGTTACATACGACAACTTCGCAAATGCAGCCACGTCGTTACCGCAGCATTTCTTGATCATAACAAAGTCCAGAAAACAGATCTTAAACCACTGCGGCTTGTAAAATGTGAATGAAGTCCTCCATTACAATAGCTGCCAGTTCCGTCTGTAGGCACGAAATTCTTACGGATCGACTCAACAAAGTACATCTACTTCTGTAGTAAACAAACCATGAACGTATTCTTTCATTGTACGTTCGCATGAATAAAGGTTGACTTTTCCTGTAAAACAGCTTTCGTAACTTATCATGTAATGAGTGCAAACACTCGTATTTTGAAGTGCTGCTGTTTGTTGTTTGACTGAACTGAGTTTAGAGAAAGTTCAGCGCCATTAAATCGTGAGTCATGATTGGCTTATGATGACTTTAGAGAGAAGACATGACTTGATCACGGTACTAAAACCATATTTTTTACCTAAAAGACTCCATTCTACCAAAAGTTATTTTATAAAAGCAATAGACCACACTTTCTATGGGTTTACCCGCGTGATAACCCCCTTGGGATGTTGGCAGAACACTCGAAAAGCTTGTAAATCACTCGCCTTCAGCTCGTGATTTACAAGCTTTTCTCGTGTTCTCCCAACATCCCAAGTGGGTTATCACGCCGGTAAACCCATAGAAAGTGTGGTCTCTAGGCGGTGAATATAAAGCAGAGCAAAATCACTTTCGTGAATTGGTTGTTTTGCCAAAGTTTCACAGTAAAGCCTTTTTGAAAATACACGAATATCCAAGTGCTGATGACTTTGAAGGCAAGAAAAGACTTCATGGTGTTTAAACAGCGTGATTTATTGTGAAGTGGTTTACTGACTTTTTGTACGCTCGAAGCTATGTTTACCACTACAGAGGAGATCGAGGTCGCTTTGTCACTGTTTTGTGATTTCGGGATTTTCTCGCGAGACCAATTTTGCCAATAAATAGAAGTTAATTTATGGAGAAAAGAGGAAGGCAAATATTTTCGAAAACTGTACGTGCCAGCAAGTTAACAAGGCAAAGAACATTGGAGATAAACAACGCTCACCTTGATCGTAGCCGCTGTTGGCAGCATTTGCAAGAAGCGACAAAGAAAACTTTCTCATTCACGGTGAGTTGACAGAAACAAATAGGGCCCTACTTTTCTTCTCAGAATTGGGTAGTAATTTAAATTTTCGGCGTTTTCTTTTAAACCGATGATGCTTAGGCTTACAAAACTCGATACAAAAAGATTAAAACTATCATTTGCCATGTTTGAAGGTACTGTAAAAATCTAACTTTTGCGCATCCACTGTTTACGGCTTCGTGTTCACGCATGAATTCACCCGTCAATCAAACTAATCGTCTTTTAATGGTTTCCTTTCTGATTCTGTTGAGATCACTTCGTGTGAATATACTAAAAGAATTATTCACCTCAGGCTCAGTTAATGTTGTTGAATAATCCCCTCGACTTTGTCTCGGGGATTATTCAACATAATTATTCCACTATTATGTCATTTTACCATATGAGGTCAAGAGAACAAGGAAAATACGAAGCCGTAATACACCGTAGTGTCCTGGTTTAACCGGTTTACAACAGGGCGAATACCGGCAAATGCAAAAGGAGAAACTGTGGCTGACAGGATCAGGATGTTTTGGATACTCTCATTAGAAAATAGAAGCCAAAATACCATTTTTCTTTTGCAGTAAAATAATTAACCTCTCATTCAATGGTTTGGCATATAATACGCGCGAACATTTTGCTAATTGTCAACGTCATTCTCACAGACAGAATCAGGATGTCTCTGAATACTCTTACCAAAAAATAGAAGCCAATTGCTTTTAATTTTTTTTTGTAGTGGAATAATAAACCTCTTATTCGATGGTTTAGCATGTAATACGAGCGGACATTTTGCTCATTGTTCGTATTTTTCCTCGCCCCTGCGGGGCTCGGAAAAATACAACGCAACTCGCAAAATATCCGCACGTATTATATGCTAAACCATCGAATAAGGTGTATATATTAACTTCACCTTCGGCGAATAATTGTTAAGTATTTCTAGCATTATATCTTCTCTCTTAATATTACATATTGTAGTTACAAGGAAACAGGAAAGTACTTTTTTAATCAAGTTTCATTAAGCCTGGCTGCAGTTAATAAATTTAACCAAGAACGAAATTGAATCATACTGGACATGAAGTATACAAGTGGGCTAGGGTTGCTGGTCACACTCAAAAGTTTGTTTTTTAATGGTTTAATAGCTATTACAGGCCATTAATTGGTTTTTCATTTGTGCATAATTCTGTATAATTTTCTTGTTTGCAATATACTCAGTTTGAATTTGCATGTTATATAAATCTACCTGGAGTTATGAAAACCGAGTTAGCAAACATTTCTTTTCTCAACTTCCCCTTTCTAATAGCTTGTTTACTTTGTTGTTTGCTTATGTCGTATTTTTTTGGCTTGTCTTGTGGTTTGGGATTTGTGTAGAAGTGGATGTAGACAGAATTACTATCTTACCCCCCTTCCCTATTTTTTTCCCTACCCACAATTCTTTCTTTAACACAAGTGACAGTTATCAGTTTGAAATCAGCGGGCGCCTAAGCCTGGTTTCTGTGTCTTTTAGCAGTTTAGTTTTATATATTGGTCACCTTGAGAAAAGTTTCCCGGAGAGCATCATGTAAAGCTCTGAGGTGGGACAAAGTTATTTCGATTCGCAGAGTCTGCATCGTCCAATATCGTATTATATTCTCGTTTCATTTGGCTAAACGGATCAATCACCCTGATCCGGGCTGACACAGAAAGGTACGATATTGTTCACTTTGCTAAGGTGACCACTAAGTCTTTGGCCTCGGGAACAGGCACTTAGGAGTCAAATGAATTAATTTAATACAGGTCACGGAGTTGGAACTATATTCAATACAGATATTTGTTCGCAGGGGAAAAATTGAACAAAACAGAAAACGAACGTGAGAAAAAATAATTTGTTCCTTCCCTATTTCTTGCAGCGAATGTATGCCACGGGATAATGGCCAACGTCCGCTGGATCATCTCTCTGACGATGCAGTATAATGTCTTCCATCTTGTTTTGTCTCTTTGGTAGTACCTGAGACCCTTGCATCACAGCTAGATCGCTCGAGCCCACTCGTTTCAACGCCCTAGCTTCTTACGCCCTGGTTTGTCGGTTTTGTTGTCCGTTACGGTTTCCCCTTTTTCCGTCTTTTAGCATGTGATTTTCGGTTTTGGTTTTTCCAGTTTAGAAGGAACTGTCAAATACAGACTTGCTCGGGCTCCCAATGTGGTTTTTGTGGTTGTGTCGCATTATCTGCAACCACCTTCAAGTTAAATTTTTGCTCTTACAAGCATGTCTTTTAGAGATTTACCTCTTTTGTAGGATATGATCGGAGGTCTTTTAGAAATTGTTTTCAGCAGAGGCTGATTTTCTTTTTGACTCCAGTTTATGCCATCAATATTTTTTTAAGATCTTGTACCTCTGGGTCATATGTTGTAACGAAAGGCAATAGTGTCTCTTTGCTTCTTGGCTTTTGTTTTAGCGCTGACTGTCTTAAGTCAAAGTTGATCTCTGACAAGGAGCTTTCTGTATCTTGTTAAGGATACCCGCGGGCTTTGAGGCGTTGTTTAAAGTTCGCAAGGCACTGTTCAAATGTGTTTTTTAAGAGTTTGTTCTAAGCAATCTTATTTCTTATTTTAAATAACTCTAGGAAGTTTGACCACGTAACACCTTTGCTTCGAGAGCTAAACTGGCTTCCTGTTAAAGAACAATTATTCTATAGAGACTCCGTTTTGACCTTTAAATGTCAGAACGATCTTGCGCCTCAATACTTAACGAGCAAGTTTACCAAGCGCTCAAATATACATACTCGTAACACTCGTACACGGAACTCTTTGCAGATTCCGCTATAGAGAACGGCTATAGGCCAGCGCACATTTTCCTACAGAGGGGCCTACATATGGAATAACTTGCATAATGAACTTAGGCAAAGTGCCTCATTGGCATCTTTCAAGCGCGCCCTGAAAGACACACTATTGAGGCAGACATTTCCTTCATAAGCTTTAGATTTTAGTAGAACACCATCATAAATTGTGATTTCGAGTTTTTATTGTCATTTTTGCTTTTATAAATTGGAAATAGTTTGTAAATAGTTCCTGAAAAACCTCACGAGGATGTTACTATTAAAGTTATTATTATTATTATTATTATTATTAATCCTATTTTTACCCCGGGAGGGTGGAACGAGGTAAAGTGTTAGTATATTGAAACGTTTCAGTCGGCTTGTAGTGGGTTTTGATGTCCACAAAAACCACATTGGGAGTCCGTGCAGGTCTGTCTTTGACTACCTTACAAATTGAAATGACTTCTTGGTAAGGACAAAAAAAGTAACAAGCTGTGCGGATTAGATTCCTCCGTGGGTCTTTGTGCAGTCACACCTTAGGCTACTTTATATGTTTCTTTTTACAGTCAATCCAGGTCAAACTGCAATGTGGGATTCTGGATTTTGATGGAGGTCTATTACACTGGAGAGCTTTTTGCGGATGCAAAATTTCCCCCAATGTCCTCTATTGCTATTTAATCGAGGATCTTTGTGAATTCTCTTAGAGGGTCCTAGGCCAAATATGCCGGTTTTACGACCATAGCATCCATATATAGTGCTGATACTGTGATGATATTAACATCTAAAATGATGATGTGGTTCTTGTTTAGTCAACATGTTCCACATATCACCGACGTTTGAGATCTAGACCAGGGTTTTGTGAAAATTGAGCTGTGTAAATCGTCGATTTTGATGGTTTTGTATGCGGTTGTCGGTTTTGATCGAAACTCAAGTGTTGTGCTATTTAACGATCTTTTGATCTTATTTTACCTTACCTAGAACCAATCAGCACAGTTTTTACCAACTTAGTCCGTACACCGCATTTTATATCTAGTCCCTGTTTTATACCCAGTCTGCATTCCGTGGTCCAAAGGCCGCAGTCCGTGTTATATACTGACCGTTCCATTGCTTATTTTGCACGATCAGCACAAGCCCAAAAAAATGAAAACAAGATCATTTATTGCCAATTACAATAAACCTGTCCCCAGATTAAGGAATATACAATGAAAATAACGGTGATTATTTGTAAGAAAATACAATGCATAAATACGTCAGTTTTCGTTTCGGTATAAGTTGTTTTCACAGTTGGAATGGGCGTGAAAAAATGGCGCGCTCTTCTGTTATCGGGGGTAGAAGCGGAATCATTTGAATCTTGATATTCATGATTCCTGTCGTTTTTACCTCAATGATTCATGGTTCCTACAAGAATTTTCTTCCAGATTCATGATTCACGAAGACTTTTTATGACCCATTCATTAAATGAATTTCTCAGAGGCTACTTTGTCTCGTTTTGCATAGTTTTTTTGGAGTGTTCAAACTTCTGTTTTTGTCCAGAATTATATAGATTTCTTGACCACTGTTTCTCTGTATCATCATTTGTTCTGTCCAGATATGGTGTTTTTTGTTACTAAACATTAACCACCAGTGTCACTGGAGAAACAGGCGGACTATCAGCCCCGAATGTACGAATTATATAGGGGGTCCGAGGGCATGCTCCACTGGAAAACAAATTGAAAATTGCACTCTCGGAAACGCCATATCCTGCATTCCCTGGATCGAATGCAATTAATTCATACGTCTATTTTGTTGCGCTTTTCTCAGAGACTCGTTATTCATGACTCCCGAGCCGAAGTACAAAGATTCATGATTCCTACAAGTTTTGTAACCTTGATTCGTGATTCATGATTCCGCTTCCACCCCCGATTCTTTTAATATCAATATATCATTATATATTTTGATTCACAACGCGCTCAGTTTCTGATTTCTAATAATTATGCTCCCAGGAATACATGCCTATCAACGACGCGACGTGACTATCATATTTCGCATAATTATGCCGTCCAGTTCATAATTATGCAGTCCAGAAACTTTTCGAGTTACAATGGGCGCAAGACAGTGAGGCACTCTTCTGTTAATTTATATTTTGATTCACCACGTTTTCATGCCATTTCGTTCGTAATTAGCTTGGTTCGATTAAACCCTTCTTATGCAACGCCAGAATTGATTGACTCTTTGAAGCATACATTTTACAGTACAACAATAAACACGAGTGAAGACTAACCTGGTAGCAGATTCCTGGCTGCAGTTAGAGTAACAAAACAGAAAAGCCACTCTGAAACCCATTTTTGATCCCTGTCAAACAAATCAGTACCATTTATTGGAATCTGAAGTATCTCAATCAAGCACTGAAGAAAACTGAATCATGTTTATAATACCAGCTAAGACGAGACTTACCGTTTGCCAAGAACAATGTGAAATCGCGTTGGAGTACAACAAAGCTTTGTCAGGTCATTGTTTTTATTGTCAAACGAGTACAATATCTATAGTCTACAATATCTAGCGTTTATATCTCTTTCAACACCAGTTATTCTAGAATCTTGCGTAAAAGGCCTTATTTCATTTTTATGAAACGAAGCAGTTATTAAATGCCGAGTCCCTTATTGACGTTTTCAATACACCCTACCTATTGAGATACACCTTGTGACGCATCGCGTTGTTTAACTCACCCACCCCTGAAAATCTTGCCGAAAAAAGAACAAAAACTTACCATAAAACCGTTTGCTAGTCGTACACTTGCAGCCTTCTGATCCAGATGCAAAATATTAGCTTTCGAAGTTCGGGCATGCGCAGAAAGCAATGTGACACAGCAGTCTTGACTTTTATTTCTTGCCTCATTTTTGCTGGACATTTGGTAGGCTTCATTTTGGTAGAAAAAGTTTTTGGGAAAGTTTTTTAAGATCTTAGGATCAGATAGAAGCAAGGGTGGTGGAACTAGATTTTCGTTGAAATTGTCAGGTCAATGTCACATTGTGTCTTGCCTTTTTGTCCGGTCTCCTTGACTGAATCGTGCTCATTCTGGTGTAGTTTGAAACATCTCTTCACCGTGCACAAGTTAGCAGACAAAGCTGTCCTTGACCGTTAAAACTGATGACGTCACATTCGGTAGAAGGGACGTGGATCCGCATGGGCGGTTTTGTGCGTTTAAGGGGCGAAAGGGTCAAAACATGTATTAAAAGGAACAAATTTGTGTTATCAATATCTGACTTTTCATTTATTAATGATGGACTCCAACTTATCCCTGGAAGAAGGTAAAAATCTGTAAATAAAGCATTTAAGTGGCAATAATAAAAACGACGGAAATAACGAAAAAAAATGCGCCCGCCTTTTTTTCAGAAATCCGGAGAAGAAACTTTTTTTTTTTCAATTTAGCCTTAAAATGAAAATAATTCGATGCTTAACAGAGAAAACCAGAAAAGCGATGTTATAAACCACTTTTATGCTGTATTTAAACGTCATGAAATTATTGTATTTGTTGAGGTTATACATATGAGTCTCGGCCAGATTTCTCGGCCCCACCTCTTTAAAATGTTATCCACGGTCACTAAAGTTGGAGTTTGGTTGTATTAGGGAGCTTAAGGGTGGTTTTCAATAGCGACGGAGTCGGAGTTGTGAGAGCGCTTATGACCTTGTGAAAATCAATATTCGGAGTTGTAAGCGGAATTAGAATCGCAACGGAATCTGAGTCGGAAGAATCTGAACAAAACAGACAAACAAACAAACAAAACGTATACATTAGAAAGCATTGAGTAGTTTTAATTTGCTTTGCGACTACACAGAGATAAAAATTCATTCTTTGGTATCACAGAAAACCCCTTTAAAAAGTTGACGCTTTTACTGTGAAACTCACAAAACTGTGAACACCAGAAATATTTATAGAATGTTATTGTGTTGCGAGAAATAAGCCAATAAGGCGCGAGATAACTAAACCAAAAACAGCAACGGTAATTAGTTTGTGGTTTTGAGGTTTGCTTGCGTATCCTGAACTTTATTGTGATTGGCCAGTACACAATCAACATTCCTGAAATTTTTCAGGTGTTCACGGTTTTCTTAGTTTGACAGTGATTGAGGTACTTCATTGTACTCTTCGTTTTCAATAATTTTCTTTAGCCATTTTAAGCCGTAAATGAACTCTGAATCTAAAAATCACGTGAAAACAATTAAAATTGGCAAAATAAAAAATAAAAATTTCATTAGTCGACATAAATCATGGTAGGGACGTATACGCAGCTTTCGGCGTTATATAAACAAGGAATATCTGTTCGTCTCTGATGTCAGGGCTGATCTAAAAAGAGAAAAGAGTTAAGTCAGCATAAGGCTTAGCAACGAAATGCAGCCATTGGGACAAAGCACATTCTAATAAATGGTTAGCTCCCAAATAATGTTACGAGCAGTGCCATACGGGGGTATGGGGGTCAGTGCGCCAAAGGGCCCCGGAAGAGCGTGCTCGCAGGCTAGGTATTCGCTCACGGGTAGTCCCCTACGCAGCCTTTCTTTGTGTCGTCACGCAACGTTCCTCATGAAGTCCCGTGACGACGCAAAGCGTAGCAGACAAGCTTACGGGACATTCTACTACTCTTGTGACAATATAATGGTGGGAGTGGACAGGGGAGGAAGCAAAAGAGGTCCTTTCTCTCCCTACCCTTAACTAGCCTCTCAAACAGACGTGCTTATGGCTTTGTCACCGGTTCGCTTTCCACGACTATGGGGAAGAAACGCCTGAGAAACGCGTTCCTAAGAACGTCTACTCTCACTTCCACAAGCAAGATGACGCGCATGTTATTTCAAATTTATTACAATGAAGAAACTAACCGATTGGAACGAAATCCGGTGAGCACATGTCCTCGGTGATTTTGTACATGACCGTTGCAGAAAGATCTGTTGAAACATAACAAAAAGCACAATTCAGAAATGAATTTCTACTTACGGTTGAAGAAGATGGAGATGTCAGGTCAGATGACGTCAATCGACACCTTTCACTTATATGGAAGTAAGCAGTAAAAGAAATTCTATATGATGGCTTAGTTTTAATTTGGCCTGAATAAATTTGACAGATGCCACTGTGGGGTGGTGGTGAAGGTGGTGGTGGTGGTGGGAGGGGGGGGGAGGGGGATATTTCTTGTTGTTGCGGAGCAAGTGACCTCTCGTAATATTGTGGGTGATCAAGTTTTGTTTTGTTTTGTGGGACAATTCATCTGGTAATTGCACCATCCCCGGTCACAAAAAACTTTTAACAGTTCACCGCTAAAATTCTCATGATACAGTTAAAACCCTCATGTAAGAACCGACTAGTGGTTTAAGAAGCTGCTGCCAGAAATTTGCCACTTTAATACCCCAAAAATATAAGAACAAGAAGGATCAAGCAGTTTCTTACAAGTAAAATACAGTAAAATTATGAGTAAGACGTTTGACTTCGAGATTGCAAGTTTTCATTACAGGAAACGATTTATTTATTTACTATATTATTTATTTTATTTGTTTTTACGTGACAACTCTTGTTATAGAGATAATCCCACATATCATTTTAGTGAGGTTCATCATAAAATACTGTATATATAAGAACCAAGCCCAATTATATTTCTTTTTCTAGTACTCGATAACTATATTTCCTTCATAGAAATTAGTTAGTTAATTAAAAACCTACCTAGCCTAAACTACCAATAACTACCCCAAAACACAAATCTTTTTTGCTAGACTTTAAAAACTGTAGGTTCTTACACGCGCATTTCTACTGTATCTTCCTATTAGCTTTGTAGAAGCCTATCTACAGTGTACTTACGAGTCTCGTAATAGTCATAGACGGTGACCGAGGCTGGTTTAGTTTTTGCCACCAGGGTTGACTGATAAATCTTGAACGCGAACGACACCTTGTCAATCTCATCAAAGTACAGAATCACGTGTTGGCCCTCAATTTCGTATCGTTTCATTCCAAGTTTAGCGTGGTTCATCAACTAGAAAAAAACATGTACAGCCAAAGCCCGTTAACCCTTTAAGCCCTAAGAGTGATCAACATCAAATTTCTCCTTGTAATCTAATTACTTTGTAAAACAGAGTGGTCATGAGAATTAAGGACATGATCACACAGGATGAATTTGCTAAATATTTTATCAACTTCTCCCCACTACTTTGGTGGAAATGAATAGAAGCAACAAATGAGAATTCAAATTTCGATCTTAGGGTTTGAAGGGTTAATACGGACACCGAAGGGGCCATAGAAAGTGTCCGTATTAACAGGATTGTCACACAAACTTACGCCAACATTAGACAACCTCCGCTTCTCAAAAAATCACATCGAAAATGCGTTATTCTATGACCGCGGGCACTAAAAACTACTTTACATCACACATTTCTTCATACCGAATTGCAATGTTTGGCCCCTGGCAATGCCGTGCGCATAACATAGGTCTCCGATTACTGGAATATTATTCACTTAACACTTACCCTATCCAAGCTCTCTTCGTCCACTTGATACCCTGACACGAGTTTAACGTCAATAACCGCCATGTTAGACGAGTCTTCCTTCAGCCACCTAAATTAGCAGACACCAAACCAAATAAAAAACTTGGAAGGTTTTTTTTAATAACAAACAACAACAACAATGTATTTATTTACAGGACTATAAAGTTAACAATACTTTATGTCCCAGCAAATAGATATAGTGCTAATCTAGGCAGGACAAAACTTTAAATAAAGGCGATATCAAATAACATAAGAAAAAAGAAAAGAAATACAATAACATACAGAAAGAAACACCTTACATATAAATTCAAGTACAGGGATTCTGTTTTTTGAAAATAGACTAAAATTACAACTGGAGGCATAAACAACAGACAGACAGATTTAGAAGTTACGATGGCAAATGGCGCAAAACTGATTCACTTTGACAATTTTTTGCAGTACAAGAATATGAACAGATAAAAACTCTGCAAAATTTTCCAACTGGCCATTTCAGAATTTCAAAAAACCATCACTTTCAAAACGAGGTTAAGTGAAAAACCCTTTTTTGTGATAACGAGCTTCATTTGCATGAGAATATAAAATGCACGTAGCCTCGTTTTGAAATAGAGGCTTGGGAAACTCGGAAACGGCCTATCGACGTTTGCAGAAAGCGTGAATCTATCTCTCTAATGAACAAAAAACAAAAAACTGAAAATGTAAACAAAATGGATCTTACTTGGCTGAGATGGACATTTCCAAAGGCATACACAGAAACTCTCCCGTCTCTGTTGCAAGAGGATCCACTAGATCTTCAGAAAGTTTGAGTTTTACTTTCAAGTCGAACGCTGGCTCTTCTTTTACGTCTGGAATATTGTACGACACATCCGCCTGGACAGAAAGCGAAGTAAGCACATTTTATTTTAAGCCCAAAAATAATCCAGCCAATATCGTAGTTTTCTGCCTGCTTTTTTGCGGAACTCGTTATTTGCTTTGATTTAAGTTTAACAGATGTATTAAGCAGTCGCTTGTCAATTCGCCGAAAAAAAAGGGTTCCCTCAATAACTTATCACGTGACCTCTACACAGTGGTCGCGGTCACACATTAAAGATGGCTGCAAAACACGTCAGCTAACTTAACCATAATCTTTCAAGCTATTCCCCGCGGGTTTTACCTACAGTCCACAACATCATCAGAGAAACGGGAAAAGTAAAAAGGAAGTGAACGAGGAAAAAAGAAAAATTAAAGGGTTAGATCAACAAACCTGCATTAGAGCACAGCCCTCTCCCTGCACTTGTAATGGCAGTTTCTTGATGGGTAGAATGCTCGAAGGAACCTGAGAAATGGATAATTAGATCAACATGTTAACACACTTGTACACATTTAAACAATGACCTTGAGGAACTGGTAATCCGGGACATATCTCTAACAATAACGGTGAATGAGCAAGGCGGGCTGAGTACCCACGCCCATTTCTGTACGCGCCTTAAGACCGATAGGAAAAAGCAAGGTCAAGTGGTTTCTCAAGGGGCAAGCAGATGCTAAAAGCTATCAATACAAGAAATCGCGGTGAAATTTCTTTCTTCTAGAAAACGGAATATGAAGAGCTTTTAATCTTAAGTACGATAATGACAAATTGTGTGTGGATGTGATCACTGTGAACACAAACATGCTGATGTCTTAATCAACCGCAGTTAAGGGAAAATTAGCACCATCCTATATAGCTTACCTCAGCTCTCTGTGACACCATTCTGTTGTCCTCAGTGATGTTAAACTCGGCACTGAACTTCTGGTCACCTTGCTCTCCAAACCGAACAGAAAGTGATGTACTGTTAGAGTACACTTCTTTGGCATACTTACTCAGGGCTTGCAATGCAACACACGTGTCCTATAACGATACATGACGTGAACAACCTCATCATTTAACTTGGCAACTCCATTGCATACCGTATGTTTATACCAAACCATGAACAAAGGAATCAAAGCGTCCTTCAAACAGAGTAAGGGCTCTGTGTACTCTACTAACCTGTGTGGATGCAAATCCTCCCAGAGCATTCCTCTGTTTAGTTAGCCACCTGACGATGGGCATAGCTTGACCAATCAGCGACGAATCTTCCTTAGCCTGTAAGATGTACGTCATCAAAGCGTAAGCAGTCATCTCGATATCGGCGGCTGGAGCACGATAATAAGGAAACCACCAGACAAACTCGTCACTGGGTGGGGTGGGTGGGGCCACTTTTTCTTTTTCCCAATGCATCAGCCCATCTGTATAAATGAACAACATAACATTTACATTTTAATTCTGTTCTGAGATTGACGTCGCAGGGTGCGCCGAAACCGATTGTCCGGGACAGTAGAAAAATAGTTTAGACATGTAATCCTTTGACATGACTTGTTAGGGGGACAAGCACATTTTTAATTAGAAAAATACAGAAACAGTTGAAAATTGACTTCAAATTCGAGTAGAATTACTTCTGTTAAGACGTATGTAACTCATTCCCAGGCTCAAATTCGACTTGATATTGAGGGAATCATAAAAATGTCCAGAAGCTACAGTCTCCGAAGTTAGGTTTTCTTTCATAGCAACCGAGAAAAGAAAAAATCTTGGATGCTAGCAAAGAATTAAGTGAATCAAGAGAAGATAATTAAATGCCCGATTGACTTTGAGTAGCGAGTTTCGAGCAAAATTGAGGGAGAATAAAGTCAGCGTTTCTAATATTATGGAGTGAGGTGCTTAGTGTAAATAATTATGTCATAGATTCTCTGTGGTAGAAGTTTAAACTTTACTTTGTACAAGAGGATTAAACGTAGGACCAAAAGGCCGGATATGAGTAGGATACTTGCCATTTAACTACCCAAAAGTAAAAATGCCATTCAATTTGCTACTCTTGGTGTGCAAAACTTCAAAAAAGGTAACGTTCAATAGATGGACCACACTGACCTTCAACGATGGCTTTGCTTTGGAGCGCCTTGAATAAACTGGCGGCAGTGGGATCCTTGGCCAGGGTGAAGGTGTATGCAAACAAGGCCGACGAATATGAATCAGTGACATTGGAAGATGCATCCCGCAAGCAAATTAGTGCACCTTGGATAACGTTGCTCTGAAAAATTCAAACGTGAAAAAAATTAGTTTACGTTGACAAAGCTATAAAGCTCGCCCTTTATAGAGAGGACAAGTGGTTACGTCACTTGTCCATGATGATAGCAAAATATCTGGGTCTCGACAGACCGTGGTCCTGCAAATTTGGCAGAAAAAAAAAAAGAAAAAAATTGACATGTATGACTTTCCTGTGCATGATTGCTCTCAGGAACAAAACAGTAACCCATACTTTTCTTCCATCGTTCCACAATGCAAATAGCCGACTCTGTCAAGAAAGATTAAGGACCTTACGATCCAACAACGGCGACGTCCATAAATACGTCGCTGAAAAATAGACTCCGCATTCTTTCAAACCATTTCGCGATTATCCTAAGTCGCCCAGTTACTTAAAACAAGGGAATTTATGGTGGAGCTGAAGAGAGGGGCCGCACCCGAGTTCAGACAGAGATGTTAGAATTTATCGCCTTGCCGTTCCCGTCCTCAAAAAACCCGAAAATTTGGTCATTTCACGTCGTAGTTATTCCTGGACTGCAAAGAAATGTACAAAAAAGTGTGATGCACGTGCAGAGTCGTTATTTTGATCATTAACCTTATTGCGTTTTTGACGTTCCCGTTGCCGTCGCAGTCGTAGTTTAGTAAGGTTCCTATTGTTGAGATCCAGAAATTTTGCTACCATGGCAACGTGAGCAGGTAAAGTTAGAGTTTTCATACGAGTCAAGTGGCCCATTAATCTGGAGCTTATCCCCGACTTCTGTAGCATGAAGCACCTAGGCCGGGTATTGTTACTTTCCCTCTATGGGATGCTAGCCCGTTGCCGCCGAGTTACCCCCACCCCCCTGCCAGAGGTATTTGATAAAGCCGACGCATCCGGAGATTAACCCGGGGTTTCTGTAGCATGAAGCTCCTCGGGGTATTGTCTCCATAGTAAACCATTCTTGTTCCTCCAAATCCCAATGCAAGCAGGCGTAAAAACCAATAATAAAAAATTCATAACTTCCTCATTCCCCTCACATGTAAGGGGCTTTCCATGGGCAAAAAAACAAAAATTTCAAACAAAATGGGAGTGTGGAACACGTTGGCTGTTTACAAGCATGATCGATGATTTGAATAGTGGGTGGAGTACTTTCCACCTGACTTCCACTCAACACTTCCGAAGTGGCTGTACACAAAATTCTATCACTAATCGGAGAGAGCGAATTACGCATGAAATAAGTAATACCTCAGGAGACATCCCGGATTCCAGAAGGGACACTGTGACAAATGCAGTAAGCGTTGCTTCATCTGAAACACCACCCTGAAACGAGGAAGGGTAAGATTCGCAAGAGTTATCCAACATTTACAACACATAAAATGAAAGAAAGCGGGAAATTTAAAATGGAAGAAAGCGGGAAATTTAGGAATAACACAAACCTTGAGACGCTTGTTAAAAAGTCTTCCAGATTTTCTGAAGCATCCACTTTGTGGGTTTTGATTCCTCGTGATCCAGTTTTGGGTGTGTTTAAGTTCGTCTCCATCAACAAAGATAAATGGACGCGCTTGAGCGAATGAGCGCAGCACAAAGGCTGTTAACCTATGAGGAAAGAAAGACACCATCAATATTCTGGCACAGTCAAAAAAGGGTGATCGAATGGCTATTTCACACAACTGAACGATTCCTCGCGCGCTGATTGGTCGAAAATAATCGATGAGAGCACAGACCATGAGTGAAAAAGATGATGGTGGCACGGCGCGCAGTTTCTCTTTCTCGCGTGCGCGATTTACCGAGAAACTTCAATAAAAAAGTTATTGTAAAAAAACAAGTCGATAACAATTTCCATAGTCTTTACTATTATTGACCACAGAAAAGCCATCAAAATCTTTAAATCTTTGCAGTGAAACCACTTCAGTGTGATGAATATTTTGAAGTCATTTCTATGGTCGATAAGACTATAGTCCACGGAAAATTGTTGTCAATTTGTTAAACGTACTGGATCCGATTCGAGTCCTCCTCTGTATTTGTCTCTCGGATGAACAGAGTAAAACACGACGAACTCGTTTTTTAATAGCCGACTGCTAGCCTCCGATAAGTTCCCTACAAATTTTAGGATCGTAACTTTACTCCATAAAAACACTGTAATTTTATAGGATTCGTACTATGGTACCATCACAGAACCTGGGTTACCTGTGTCCTCACTACACTTCACAAGACTTCTGTCAAATACGAACTACTTTTTAATAGTTACTTACCATGTATTTCCTTCGCTATCTCTGTTTCCAAAGGCACTGTATGATCCATCCGAACGCTTGTACGTCAACTCTCTCTGGTATCCTAATACCAATCATTAACAACCAAAAGTTTTGGGATCAGCATAAGATTCTCACCCACCCATCCCCTAACCCAACATTTTGCCCTGAAACGTGGAATTATGGGAGGGAGGGAGAGGTAGGCGGTTTCTCAGAATCACCGCTAAGAGCGGGATTCCTTTTGTTGGTTACTGGAAATGCGTATTGCCCATCGAGGCAGCGGCTTGGAAATGACTTTTAATGAGCCTTTTGTAGCTGGTAAAAATGCGTCAAGTTGGAGAACAAATAATCCAGTGGGTCAGGAAAATCAGAGAGAAAACATCCTGCAAACGCTGTTACGTCACACTACAAACTGTAAGGGGAATGGGTACAAGTCTTCAGCATAAAGATTTCTGGGAACGGTTGGGTGGACAATACGTGCAATAACTGGTTTATGGTTGAATTTGGATACTATTCACCAATCATAACTAAACTTGTCCAATAAAACGATCTCAAACGTCGTTGCGCCGAGAACTTGCACCCATTCTTATAGTAGTTTGGAGTGTAGGAGTGGCGAATTTTTCCTTCTTTTCAAGGACCCACAGCTTTCTTTTCAGTATTGGATTCTTGTACACACAAATGGTACCAAAAACCTCCAGTGTAGATAGGAAATGTTTACTAAGATAAAGGCATTTTCTTTGCAGGGCGGTCCAATAAGGAAAGATCGAGATCCAATTTTGATATTTCTTTATGGCGACTTATAAAAATTCGCAAATGCTTAGAGTGTGCGATTTTCCAGTTTAATCTATGCACGTTCATGATACCACTTACAGTAAATCACACTCAAAAGGTTTGCGCACAGAGAAAGTGTGCGTGAAAAGAGCTGCACACCTAGGGAAATTGGGAAATGTTAAACCCATCAAGCTGGCAACTTTGCACCCTCCTGGCGGTCCAAACCCCCGTCTGCACAGCCTATGAATCACCTTTCATATCTGAATTAGATCAGTTTACCAAAGAGGTTGATAGTACCTATCGTCATGATGTTCTTGGCTTTGTTTTCAACTGAACGAGTAAGTTGTCCCACTGTTGACAAGTACTTCATGATGTAAATGCTTGGTGCAAAGTTCACCATGTTTTGTTCGCCGCAGCCATATGGAAGTCTTAGCAGACCCTCCACATTCAAAGTTGGTCCCATAAGATCACCTGTCGAACAGATAAAACTCGAATCTGATCTATAGTGCTCGGGAATCATTTTCAATGAGTAAAAACAAAAGACCGCGACCTATCCCTTTAAAAACTTCGTCTCAGTCAGATGATCGCGTCATAAGACAGTGACCTGAAGCTGTTGGCCTTATCACCTTCGCGAAGGGAAAAAACCAGGAGCGCTTACCATTTGTAAGGCAATTTCGGTGAAAAATTTCTGTCAAATGGTACTGGTATTTTTTTTGGCACCGAAAACAGAAACGGGATTGAGTTGTACCATTTACAAAATATTTCAGACATGAAGCCTGGCACTGGTAATCTAAACAAATGGTACAGAATATTTCGGTCGTTTCGGTAAGAACGGGAAAAAGGTAATGCCTAGAAAGGTATTACTTTTTTCCCGGAAAATTTCCACCGGGATGAACCGTTCCATTTCAATTCTCCCCGGAATTTTCGGGTTTTCCATACAAATGTTAAGTGCTCCAGATTGCTGTTTAAAAAAAACAGAGGGTAAAACCGGTAGCGGGGTTCATGGGTGTCGGGATTGAAGCTGGGCGGTCAAGTCTGTGTCAGGTGTAAACAAAAATGGTTGCAACTATCAATGACGTGCCTACAAAATAGTGAACCTGGGTGGATAAGAAGCATTTTCAAGGCAAAATATATCGCATTACGAAAACGGTCATGTTAATAGTAATGAGTTGTGCAAAGACGGTACTCACCGACAGTAGAAACAACTGCATACACCGAACCAGCAACCACATTGCTGGGCAATGCAATCTTAATGGTGTCATTAAAATAAGATTCATCTGCAGGATATTAAACAAATAGAGAAGAATAGTTATAAGTAAATACTAAAGAATAAATGCGTTTAATCGCGTACCAAATCACTTACTTAGAGGTTTTAGAAAGAGTTGATAACCTTTTCACTCCAAATAGTAACCAATGTACAAAAATACATGAACAAAATAGTACTCTGCAAAAATTCTACCAAAGATTTGAATGGTAACACGATGGGATTTTATCCACAGACTCAAAAGTAACAACAACATACTAAATAAATAGTACCATGTGAAAATACTGCTAAAGAGGTTTCATTTGAATGTTCAGACGGATGAATTTTGTCGATACATTTTAAAGTTAGAGAGACAAAACATCGTGCTTGGGTCTAAGGGTGAAAGGCTTCCTTTGCTCTATTTAAATTGTAATTGTAATTCTAATTAAAAAATGCTCAATCGAAACAGTTTAAACCCAAGCAAGGTAGCTAAAGTACCTTTGAGGCATACAAAGCTGTTATAGGTGTACTCCTGACGAACTCCTTCAGGCTAAAGAAAACAAAAACACATCCCGTCAACAAACGGAATTGTTATATGGCTGGAAATTTTTTCCCAACAGCGCAGGTCGCATGACATCTAACAATGCAAATGTTTCCCGCTAAAATCTCTCAGCGGGGAACATTGCAAAATCTATGACGCCAGTGCACTGCTACCCGCGAATGTTGACCGACAACTGCCGTTTACAGCGAGTTTTAATGAATTCCAGCTTCAAAATTTCCAGCTATATAACAAATCTCTTAAAGACTGGTCCCTCGAGAAACAGTTAATTTTGTTTCCCTCGAATCTCAATGTTTGTTGCTTGAGCTTCCTATCTACCCATATATAGGTATTTTCAAGCCATTTTCATTTACTAGAATTATTTTACATAATCCTTACCAGCTCATTTCCTAATTTGAAAAGTTGTCAACTTGAATCTGACATTTATCACTTTATGAACAGCCATAAGGGAAACAGTGAGTGCGGTTTCGAGGTAAAACTCATCGTTTCCACGAGGCCGGTCAATTAGCGCTTTCTTACATCCCTCAGTTTAAAAAGAAGGTTACAAAAAGTTAAAAGTTAAAATATTTTAAACTTACAAGTAAATATCAAAAAAAATAAAATACAAATTTCGAAATTGCTTTCTCCCATTAGAAGTGTCTGGAAATACCATGGCGTATTCCTAGCTAAGAGATCTTTGTGAGGCATGAGATTTTCGAGCGCTTCTCAGCTAGGAGTTAAGATCTGTTATGTTTAGTTGTGGTCAGTGTAATTTTTTAATAATACTGCAGTTAAAGGGCCACAATAATTAAATCTTTTCTTAAGAAACTTATCAACCTATTTGAACAACCCCAAACTGTAAGAACTGTGTGGCCAGATTTCGAAAAATTGTGGTTCTTAAATGTGGGTTTTTACAAAAGTTGACTCTGGAAGGAAAAGGTCTAAAGTCGATGATAAACCCTTTAAGCCCCAATATCCAAATACAAATTCTCCAGACTGATATCCATACATTTGCTTAAAGAATACGTTGAGAGAATTTGTTTGCTGATCAAAGTTTTTCCCATAAGGTGACCATTTCGTTAATTCTCATCACATTTTCTCTAGCTTATGTATTCACATTGTTAAGAGAAAATTGACTTTGGTCACTCTTGGGGCTTAAAGGATTAACGATGTCAGTCTTTAACTGTAGTTTTTTTTGTACAATACAACAGAGCAGGCGTATTTGACTGGACGAGCGATGAGTGATCCTTCAACTACGTTCCGCCATCTTGGATGATGAAACTGACGGATGGATGAGGAGAGTCGAAGAATGATTGCAAGGACGAGGACGACGGGCTTTAAATAGCCGAGTGAGAGGAAGAAGAGAGCGCAAAATATGCCTGCACGCAGCCATCATTTGTTAAACCCTGCACTGGATGAACAACGGCTCTGATTGGTGCAGTTGATTGAATATTTATTGATACCTGCCAATTAAGGCCTTCCCCGCCCCTCCTCCCCTAGTCCATCTTTTCCTGCACCCAAAGAGGCGCCCTAACGCGTTCGAATTTTAAACAAGCGTGCTCTACCGGCTAACATACAGTAAACTGCCGCTTATAAGCCCTGGGCTTATACATCCTCGTAAGCGGTTTTAGGAGGGCTTATAAAAGGAATAGAAAAAGCGCTTCCAAGCAAGATATAGCAGCGCTGATCAAAATACGTTTTCCATTTACTGGTGTTCAATTAAGCTTTAAAACGTCATAATAAATTAATTCATTCCAAGACAAGCTAGAGGGAGCATATATCCGGGGGCGGGGGACTTATAATCGGATGAATTTTTTTCGTTTACAGGTAGATTAGCCCAGCCCTGGGAAGCTTATAAGTGAGGGGGGGTGGGGGAGGGGGAACTTATAAGCGGAAGTTTACGGTAACATATGTCCATGACTGTGAATCCGCCATACCTCCACCAGCAGCTTCCTTATGACAGCATCAGTAACACCCAGAGTCATCTGCTGTGCGCCAACTTCACAGGCTGATGTCGCCACATCCTTGGCCACCACCTTAAGAGGCATCTGTCCCAGTTTCTTTGGAATGATACTAAAGCGGACAGATTTGGCTTCACTACTACACACACAGACGTCAAAAGAGGAATTGGAGAGTATCCTGTAGTGCAGAGACTCCTCCAAGCCCAGGCGAATCTATTTTGTCAGAGGAACAAACCATTGACTTTAACAATGCAAAGATAATGGAAAAACGGAATTTTCACATCAAAACTTGATTCCTGGCACACAGAAGGATCCGTTGATTGAGAAAATAATTCACCCAGGCCCTACTCTAAATTTCAATTTTTACATTTTTTTTTTCGCAAAATTGCTTCACTAAATATCTTTCCACTTTTCACGTAATTAGTTTTCTTCACGATTTCACTTTTTTATTACCTCTAAAGACAACACACCCTACGAGCAGAGACCCTTTTGCTTCTTCTTGAGTTAGGAGGTGAAAAGGACGCTCCGCCTGGATTGTGTCAAACCTTTGAGGACACTGACCGCAGCCCATACTTCTGGACTAGTCAATCTTGTTCTCTCTCGCTAAACTGTTTTCTTTTTTTGCCGAGTGCGAGCATCCGTTTATTGTTTAATCGATGGTCATTACCGAGCCCAATGTAACAAGCACACGGCTTTTAGGCCTGAGTTCGAAACTATATCTTAGCAACATGCCACACATGCTCAACAATTAATCTTATGCAGAGTCTTTCATGAGTACGGCAAAATCGAGCAGGGTCAGTGCCGGATTCAGACCCTGAGATAAGGGGGGGCCCGGTCTCCAAAAAAATTTTTTTCGGCTCTTCGGGCTTCCATTTGGTCTAAAATTACGAGGGGGAGGGGGCGAGGTCCCCGGGCCCCTCCCCTGGATCCGCCACTGAGGGTAAAGAAGGGCTCTGCTGCCAGGGTGAAGACAACAGGACAGGTTGTCTAAAGCTTGGGTTTTCAAAAAACGTTTTAACACGTGAGCATTATGAATTATTTAAGAACAGATTTTTCAGTTACAGTAGAGTTTTTTAAAAAAGGTTTCGTATTTTACTTACAGTAAGACATTTGCTTTCGTAGTTGAAGACTGTTGCTATAATGGACACTTCCTCGCCGCGAATAACAGAGTATGGGAGGGTCAGTGAAACAAAGAATGACTGGAATACTTTCAGTGTGGCAGGTTTGGAAACTCCGAGACCAGATGAATTGGACATGGCAAATGCACTTGCTATCCAGCTAGTGATGGTATCAGGAACCTTGGCCATAACCACAGCTTTTCCAGTCACGTCGCTGTAATTCAATGAAAATATGAATGCTTAGTGGTCAATTGAATGCCTTAATTAATCAATTTCGTTGTTACTTTGGTTTTGATTGCTAAAATTTTTCAGTAGAGAAGTGTGATAGTAAACAATTATAATCCATTTTCCCCTCTAACTGTTTTCTCATTGGCTGAGAGCCTGCAGTTAATTTTGACAATCAGCGCACCTGACAGATTAGTTAGTTATCTGCTAGCAGATTACTGACTGATCTGAGATAGGTTGCACACTCAAAACATTATTTCCAAAAGAAATGTCGGTGTGTTTGGCATTACTTTCTTCAAGACAATGTAAAATAAAACAATCATTAGATTTAGTTCTTACGATATCCGGAATAATCAAGGTCTCAGTATGCGTTATTAGCCTCGGTCTTCGGCTCGGCTGATAACAATTACCTCGACCTAGATTGCGCGCTACCAAAGTTCAAGTGAAACTAAAAGTTCCAAAAAGCTGCGTACATCCGACAATTATTGAACGAGGGTGAGCCAAATATGGTGATTTGTTAGTGCTTAAGTAGAGCAATTATTTGCCGATGCAAATAACTGATGTTAGAGACACGTCAGGAAAGCACGGCCCCCATGAAAGTGATTTCCCTGATTCACCACATGCTGCAGTTTTTCGACCCGGTTTTTTAAAGAAAACGTATGACTAGAACACAATCGGCCTGACTTTCAAAAATCTGTCGCGCTCCAACAGATATCTGAAATCAAATATGCGTCGAAATAGACCCGATTTTTTTATTTCGCGCCTTTCCTTAGGAAAGGAAAATCGGCCCGATAAATCGTGGTCTATAAAGCGTATCGTTTCAACCGAGGTTAGCCGAAAAAGATGACTCCCTTATATCCGCAACCATGTCTTAAGGCCGTCGAATATTTCTGTGATTTTCCAATCTTTATACAGCGCATCTGATGTAAACAGTTACTCACTAAGAGAACCAAACTAGGGTTTTCAACCCGGTTTATTTACAGGAAAAGTACTTTAAATAAACGTTTCTCGAACTAGATCTCTTGCAAAAAACAGTGAGTTCACTTTATTAAAAAATTCCCCAATTTTAAGGGAAATTTACTCAATTTAGTTTTACTTTTATGCTTAATTCTTAACCAAATTCAAAATTTATCAGTATCGCCTTGTCTGTAAGTAGGTTGTCTAGATTTCATCCACACCTGGTCTCCAAGTCTCCTGGTCTCTTGTCTTAAAGCCTTTGCGTGGACACAATTAACCTCTGGTATGTGACTTAAAAAATCTTCTTCCAGATTACAGTATTCTGTTGTCTGTAAAAACATACGCTTTAAAATAGATTCCGATATCTGCAACCCATTACACTAGAATGTATTTTACACTAAAGAACTTGTGGCTTATGAAATATCACCTCATATCAGGAATCTTCTCCTGCAAATAAACCAGGCGGTATTTGATATTTGATTTGATGGCTTTTTCTTTTTCTTCACTAACAGGTTTAAATTATCCGCATTATTGTATGAGACGATTTTTTTCTAATAATTCTTTTTTTTCACACATTTGGTCTACATAGTTTTGGTTACTCATTTTAACCCTTTTGTCTTTATACTTATGTGATGCAGCGTTTAAGCTTTGTCAACTTTTTTATGTAATTTAAAAATTTCGCACTTTGTTTTCATATAGAGTTTCAAGAACCTTCTACTGTTAACTTTAGCCTTGTACAATAATTATTCGCAGGAATTTTTAACGACTGTTAAACTGCAACTCTTGCAAAACAAGTTACTAGTTATTTTTTGGTAAAAAGACCTTGTAATTTATAGACAAATTTGCTCACTTCAGTTACCCTTGGGCTAAGTTCTTAATTAAATTCAATATTCAAAAGGAAGGTCAAACATTTAGGGTCTGCTATTTAAACCAAGTCCTACTTAAGCCGCGGTTTAGCAAATCTTTGGACCTCCAGATCTCTTCCTTAGTGGGTTATTTTAAGACAATGAGTGCTTTTCCAGTTACGCCTTATCATTTCATGAAACTTTTCACGATAAATGGTGTTAAGATAAAAGCGTTAGGCAAACTGAAAATGGCTTAGAACGCGGTTTTGTTTTACTCTGGCTAAACTCCATTTAAATAACTGGCCCTTGTACTTTTAAATGTATAAATGTATAAATGAAAGAACATATAAATGATCTTATTATTCATTCTAAATATTTCCAGGATTCTGATTAGCTAAAAGCACACGCATAATTCACCATAACCAGCTACTGATGACCAAATTTGGAAGAATTTTGCGATTAATGAACAGATGACGTCAAAAGGGCAGCTTCCTTGCAGGTTAATGCACCGTTAACCGAGAAGCCCTAGGGACGAGGTGGCGGACATTTCACAAAAATGGCGGACATTTCACTCGTTTTAAGAGTAAGAACAAAGCGAAATAATAGCTAAAAACATTGCAAGAACAGCAAGAAGACAACTCGAAGGGCGACATCTGCTATTTGGAGTATTATTGCGGAGCTGAACAACTCTAAACGTGCACTTTCGAAGATGAACTTAACATCGATGGAGGCAAGCATGTTGTAGCTATGTCTAGCTATCTATGCCTAGCTATCAACTGGTCTGTAAATACATAATCTTTTTTCATCTATTCCAGCATCATCTTGCCTGTAAATACATAGTCCTTTATTTCGAGACCAGTATCATCTAGTCTGTAAATACATAAGCCTTTACATCGAAACCAACATCATCAAGTCTGTAAATACATAAGCCTTTATATCAACACTAGTATCATCAAGTCTGTAAATACATAAGCCTTCATATCGAAACCAGTATCATCTAGTCTGTAAATACATAAGCCTTTATATCAACACCAGTATCATCAAGTCTGTAAATACATAAGCCTTCATATCGAAACCAGTAACGTCTAGTCTGTAAATACATAAGCCTTTATATCAACACCAGTATCATCTAGTCTGTAAACACATAAGCCTTTATATCAACACCAGTATCGTCTAGTCTGTAAATACATAAGCCTTTATATCGAAACCAGTATCATCTAGTCTGTAAATACATAAGCCTTTATATCAACACCAGTATCGTCTAGTCTGTAAATACATAAGCCTTCATATCGAGACCAGTAACATCTAGTCTGTAAATACATAAGCCTTTATATCAACACCAGTATCATCTAGTCTGTAAATACATAAGCCTTTATATCAACACCAGTATCGTCTAGTCTGTAAATACATAAGCCTTTATATCGAAACCAGTATCATCTAGTCTGTAAATACATAAGCCTTTATATCGAAACCAGTATCATCAAGTCTGTAAATACATAAGCCTTTATATCGAAACCAGTATCATCAAGTCTGTAAAACATAAGCCTTTATATGAACACCAGTATTATCTTGCCTGTAAATACATGAGCCTTTATATTGATTCCATTATTATCTGGTCTGTTACTGTATAGATGCTTATTTCCAAAAGTCTGTATTTCCTTACATTGCAGCTGGATATATATAACCAATAAATCACAAAGAAAATACGAAATAAATCGAAATTGCGTTTTTGAACATTATAAAAGTTAAAAAGTTTTTAGCTCAAATTATCTCAGGGAAAAAAATTAAAAAAACAACAACAACAGCTGAAAGAATGAACAATTCTAGAGGATGCGTCATATTATTACATGGTCAATAACCTCGCAGTTCGCAGTTTTGTCAAGCCATGTTTCAAACTAGATATAACACTCCTACACGTTTTTGAGCTAAGTAATAGCTAACATCACAATGTCAACACCGTACAGCCACTTGAAGCCTTACTTAACCATCTCCTCTGCCCATAGCCATGTCTCTGGAAACTCTTTACGCACTTTAACAGTGTTCTGTTTGGTCACTTGCTTCGTCTTTTTGACAACAGTTGGTCCTTCAAGGCTTTGTTGTGCAGAGAAGCTTGGGATAAACCCTCCTCCGCCAGCTGCAAATCCACTGAAAAGGACTGAAACAGAGATAAACTATTGGCATTTTCCGGGGAAAACTATCTCCTCTTTCACTTTCAACAAAGCACAAACGTAAATTTTACCAATGAGGCTGTAAAAACTAAAGAGCAGAATCCCATGAAATTACTTTGTATAAGCGAAAACAAAGCGTTCAGATTCTCGTGAAATAATTCGTGAACTGAAGTGAAAAAAGAATGACTTTAGATGCACCTAGAAAATATTTCCAACAAACAAAATTTAATTTGAATGAGGATTCACAACCTGCTGAGAACACGTGAGATCGGCAGATTTAGTGCACGGTGTTAAAGCTCAAAAGGGATTGGTAAAGATATTAGTTTAGTTTAGTTTTAATAAAATTGAAAGGTCTGATTAATAATGTAAGGTATATCACGCTCAACCTACTTATGAAATGTAAGACATATTACATTATTTTAATAATACACGGGAAGAAAATTATAAAAAAGGTAGAACTCAGTTTAATTTAGCTTTTAAACTGCATTCTTATAGATATAATTATGACTAACATATCACTGAGAAACACCCTCTGCTCTGCATACACTCCTGAATTGTCTTTAACACTAATTGCCCTGTGAAAGGTTTGAACCCAGGAGTCATTTCATATCTCGGCTGAATTATGATCGTCCAGGTGAACGTAATCCTGAATAGGACTGTTGTTGTTGACAGTGACGGACGTTTTGACAACTTGTGCGGAAGTCATCTTCGGAGTCAAAGTGATTTGTATCAGATCATTGATGCTATTAAACTCTGGTTGTTGACCTGATTGGTCAATCAAGTCGCGATGTTATTGGTCGCCTGTCAGTTAATTGCTCTCTTGACAACTGTATTAGATAAAACGGAGCACTTGAAAGTTCTTACCTAGAATATACAGTACACTAGCTTTTGTGAGCAAATAACGTTTGTCAAGTCAATCAAAGACAGGCTTTGTAGATTTGCTGCTGTTAGACACAGGATCATGGCACAATGATGAGGTGGTTAACGTCAGTCAATACCCCTCAAGCCATAGGCCGAATTCTTGTTAACAATTTTGACCAAATTAGCGTATGATGAGCATAAAATAGCAAAGAAAATAAGTATTTCTATCTCAAAGTTTACAATATCAGCGATCGTACAACCCTTTTGCTGCTGATATATATCCTAAAATATGGCACAACGAAAGATAGTCCTTGGGTTTACCCAAGAACCTGTTTAGTTTTCCTTTGTTTTGTAGCTATAATTTTCCTAGGCTCTATCGTATTGATTTCAGTGTTTTTAGTTTTGTACTGTCAGTTCTTCAAGGGCAAATAAGCCAAAAACCTACATACATAATTTTGTTGGTATGTATATCACCTGCAACAGTGGTTTCATGATTTGCAAACACTTAATGACACAATGAAAAACAGAAGAGTTCAAACAACGTTATCATGTGTACAAGTTTAGAAAATAACAAACGTATTTGCTAAATGTCTAAGTGGAACATGAATGTTCTCTCAGTATTTTTAGATCTGTCGAACTTCAGCTGCAAATAACTGTACAAGTCCACCGGAGACACCAAAAATTTCACCAATATCCGCGCCCTTAACAAAATCTCCGCGGAGAAATGGCTATGGACACCGTAAAGAAAAACGATATAAACCCCCTCATTTCAGCTACAGAAGTTTAAAAATTGACACAAATTATTAAAACGATTAAAGTCAATAGTAAGACATTACAGTGATTTTATACTTGAATCGTGAAACAGATACTAACAAATAGTGCAAAATAGCAAGCGGTAAACAAAAGAAGACAATGGAATAAGTGCATAATAGTGTGTAGTATTGTAGTACCTATTTCACAGGTTACGTAAAATCACTCGACAAACTTTCCATATTTGGTCAGCGCTAACTGGTTATAAAGATCAATGTCGAGAAATTAAAGCCAATGGAAAATTGAGAAATATTCTAAATGAAAAATATTAGCAGTATGGTGCATTCTAACCTTTATTAACGGAAACTTCCTTGATACGAGACGATACAAAACGGTACCATACGATACGATAACATACGTAACGAGGAGTTTACGCTTAGGTTAATCAGCCAGTTTACAGGAAATACAAGGTGCCAGTATACATGTATACTAAAAACTACAAACTACAATTGTACAATATTAACTACAACTGAACTAAATTCTAAAATATACACAACGAAAGACAAAAAGGCGGTAATTACTGAAAATCCCTTCATCACTCACGATTAAGCGCTCAAAGTATACTTTTCTCTCCATCTATACCCGCTTTAGTTCTATCATTTGAAAACTCTTTCTTTTTCTTAGCAGCAAAATTGATCCATGATTTGCAGCCGAACAATGTATTTAATACTCTTGACGTAAGGTAAAGAAAGGATATAATCATAAGATCATACTTAGATGAGCGTAAAGTGATGAGAAACTCAATTGCAGGTGGAGCCTGGAATACGCCTCTGTGTTGTGGACACTTGGATATGTCCCTTTGGTGTCGTCTGCATTACACTTGTAAGCAATTTTTAATTGCCTCCTCCTCAAAAGACCTTGAAAAAACGCCAACTTAAGCGGAAAGCAAGCAAGCCAGGGCTGTCACAAGTCTACCCTTCAATAGATATCCACTTACTTTCACTCCAAAGGAAACAAGGAAATCGTTCGTGTTAGTAGGATTCGAGTTTACGTGGTTGATGACAAAGTTCAAGTTATCCTGTACCCTCTTCCGGGGGCTTGTTGCAGAAAACGTTCTTACGATAAGAGGGCTCTTAAGTATTGTTCTGGAACAACAACCAAATTGTTTCAAATCAATACTTAGGAGTGCCATAAACTTAGATGCTTTATGCAACCCACACAAGGGCAGCGACTGAAATAAGACCATGCGCTTCTCGCCCAATGGCACAAAAACTGTCTTCACGTATTAAATATAACGCGATCTACTACCTTGGACAAAATGAAATAAGAACAGCAAACCCCTCTTTCTTCGGAAATCAAGGATGAAGCAGCGCAAAGGCCAAAACGCGCCATTTTCCCATTTTCCATACATACTTTATTGCATCGCTCCCCCTTGGGGGCTCTTCCGCCATACATACACGAAGTAAAATAAAATAAAATAAAGTAGAAAACTATTTACATTTCGATGATGAAATAACGAATTTCTATGAATAATAATGATAGTAATAGAACATTAATTTTAAAGACTATTTACATTTCAGTAGTAAAAAACTATCTATGAATTAAAAAGATATTTACAATTCTCTTTTTAAAAGCGTTAAACTAACGAGAGTTAATAGTTTTTATTGAGGTGGGGCGGGTGGTAGGATTCTATATTTTCCATTTATTTTGTCCGAGACTGTAGTTTAGACGCTACCTTTTATGCTGCTACTCGATGCTACAGTTGGTGTCTTGTTTAAGAGAGAGTCCTTTGCAATCAACATTGCTTGGTGCCTTTTTTTAAAAAGGGAAATTCAGATATGAAAGTTTTGTTTGCAATAACCCGTGTATATTATACGCCTGCTTACTTTACCAACTCCTCACTCCATAGCCATGTCTCGGCGAATTCCTTACGTACATATCCAGGCTTTTGTCTTGATTTGTTTTGCTTTTTACTGAGTTGGCGACCACTCTCGGTAGGTCTTGGTAGCTGGGGTTGCCGTGGTCTAAATCGGCGACGGCTCGATAGGCGCAGTGCTATAAAACCCCCGCCTCCAGAAGAGCTTCCCGCCCAGCTAACTGGTCTCCGGCGCCTGGTATCTAAAAGAAATTCGAATTTCACAGGCACATCATAAAACAAGGCCGTCGATGTAATGGCTCAGAAAGGAGCATTGATTTGTCATGATTACACAGCTTGTTAGGTGTTGTTTAATATAACTTAATTTTAATCTCTTACTCTTAACCTTTTTTAACATGTTTATTTCTTCGCGACCAAGTCTGACTTGACTAACACATTTATCGTTGACTGTAGAAAATAAGTCAATAAGTTTTAAATGTCCCCACACTGCTTATGTGACAGTGCGTGCGTTATCAGGTTCACAGTGAGGCTTCAGTCTCTTGACTGCTGTCTACTGAATAGGTAAGAGTACAGGACCGGTTACATAAAACTTTTACTTTAAATGCTCTATTAAGCAGGATACTTAATTATCCTTCAAAAATTACGTGTCCGTTGCTGGTGATGTTGCTTACAATATACCAAACACCTTCAGTCGTTCGTTTCTGTGGGATCCACACAAGTTCCGTAAATTTACGTTCTATTTACCACTTAAAAGACACTTAAGTATTAAAATGTCCAAGTGCGGTTAACACAGCCACACGAAACATTTTATTGCAAAGAACATAACGAGCACTCTCGTTTGTTTCTGCGGGACCATATAGGTTCCGCAAATTCACGTTCTATATTCCATTTAAAGAGAGAAGTGTAAACTTATGAAAACGCGTAAAAAACAGTAAGCGCAGCCACGCAAAACATTTTGGTAGCAAGGCATATCGTTTGTTTCTATGGAGCAAAGGTTTCAATCTTCTAAATAAACACATGGGTTCCCATATCTGGTCCACTCTATCTAAGAAGCTAAGAACCTCCTACCCTTCAAACGTTGAAGAGAAAATATAGGAAATATAGGCTTTCAAAATACAAATTTCTTAGGATTATTTTTACAATTTCTAAAAATAACTTTGTATATTTTTTTTCCAACGTTCTCTTTTACAGACGTAATATAAAATGAGCTGGTGCAGGGATTGTGGGTATGTTCGCGCTCTACCGGGACGCTTTTACACCTGCACGAAAACTATACTGGACAGGGTGTCTGTTCACACATAAAAACGGTGATTTAGGCGCGATTTCTGTAACGGAGCGAAGCTGCACTGCGCCAATCTCGAAAGTAGAGCATCCTGACATATATATAGGATAGGTTCGATTCCACATTTTGGTGCAGTGTCCGCACGAAAAGCTATTATATTCGGTGTAAAGTGAACAAAGCCCGAGCATGAAATACCGTAAAATTCCGAAAATAAGCCCGGAGGCTTAAATTTTTCAAAGGCCCTTTTTGAGGGGCTTATTTTTGGAGGGGCTTATCTACGGAGGGAAATTTACGTTTCAAAATCGATTGGGCTAGCCTTATAGTTGGAGGTAAATTTACCGTTTTTGCTTTGTTTTACTTTGTATTTGAGGGCAATTTTCCAAGTACAAGCCCTCGGGGGGCTTATATTTGGAGAGGCGATTTAATGGTGGGTTTTTTGCGTTACCGGTTTGGGGGGCTTATATTTAAAGGGGCTTTTATATGGAGGGGCTTATTTTTTGGAATTTTACGGTAGTTGTATTACGATAATCATTAATTTTTCCAGGGTCGCTAGGCACTGTATTAACTTGGTTTGGAAGCCTTTTAAACAAAAGAGTAGATATGTGACTAACGACTTAACCACAATAGCAGAGAGGCTTGACTGGTGAGTGGAACCAGAATTTTTGTTACAGACTACTTTATCTGTCCCGTAGTAGGAACGGCTACAGAAAGCCAAACTGCAGACTGGTAAACTAACAATAGTACTGTGACATGAAGACATCAAGGACACCCGAAGACGATCTGAGGAACGTACCAACCTCTTAAAGAAACAACTCCTTTGAGAAACTTGTGCTGGGCTGGCTAACCAATGTTGTGAGGGTTTGCCATCGTTCAAAGTAAGGCTACTTTTCCCTTAGCTCTGAGGACATCTAGACGCTTGCAACTTTAAGCAAGCCCTTACTACTAGATTGCAGTAACATCTTGTCTGTTTTAATAGCTGCATGGCTTCCACTGATACTTGAGAGTCATCTAGATGTTGGCATTCATTAACTGTTTCGAAAAGATTCTTTGTGCCCCTTAACAGAGTAGCTCCTGATGAAGAGACGGACATTTGCATTCTGCGTATGTGCTTTGGTTTGAAAGTGTTCATGATGCAATGACTTTTCAGTACTTTTCGTCTGACGTACGAAATGCTCAATATCAGTGCTTTTTCTAACCTTTAACTACTTATGTTTTAACCGTTTTTATTTGTGTTTTTATGCCTACAACAGTCCCATTTACACAGAACCCACTGTTTTAGTGGAGACTGGGAACCCTTTCATTAGGTATCCAACACTTTCAACACTTGTAATACCACACAGGTTGCTAGGTGAATCTATTGTTTTAATTTTTTTTTTAAGTCAAGTGGGCATACCCCGAACACAACGCCTTATGTACTAGGTTGACTTAGATCCCCACTATACCAGAAAGGCTTTTCATACGGCAATCCGGTCTCCTCCCCTAGGTTTCCCCTCTCCAAAAAGAGCAGCAGTTCAAAATTTCAACTCGACGTAGGTAACGAACACATACAGATGACATCATAACAGCTCCATCATTTACGAAATTCAGTCGTCAACAAGTCACATTTACACTCTACACCACAAGAGCTCTGAGTGGACACCAGCTCGGCAAAGCATGCAAAGCACTTTGGATGAAAGCAGGCCTTTTAGTGAGGTAAAGAAATTTCTTAACCGTTTTCGCACGAGTGCTTAACTCAAGGAAATAGCGAAAGAGTTCACGGTTATAGCTGAATTAATTGCCGAATTGTTTATTCAACTGCGACGATCATATTCAATTTCATATCTTCATCCGCAGTTCACAAATATGAATTGTCTCATATGCTCCAAACCTTAAACGGAACAAACTCAAAAAAGGTTAAAAAAAATGCTCGATGGAGGTCGAATTCTTTTTTTAGGAGTATGTGCAAGGATTAACATCAGTTCATTTTCTGAAACCGCGCCCAGAAACAGACAATTGTGAAGAAGGACGTCTACGAGTAGCCTCCCACGCAGACGTTCTTAAGGGTTCGTCACGTATTCCTGCCTCACGAACGTCTGCTGAACCGAAAGATAAATTCCTTTCCCATTGTGCGCAAATATCAGCTGGAGATCACATGCAGATTATCGAAAACCCGATAGGCGCTGTTGAAGTCAAAGTGTTGACAAGCCAAACACATACGTACAAGCTCGATAGAGTGTGATACGTGACCAAAGATTTTTGCTGCGGACGAGAATCTAGGAGATAAGCGTTGGCTCTTTGTATATTTCTCTCTGTAAAGGTTGGATTAGATATCGTTTGCTCATAAAGTTGTTCTTTGGGTGATGCAAAGGGGGGTTACCTTGTAACACTGAACAAAAGGCAGAATTTTTTTCACGTTATTGTTCTGTAGTAACGCCGACTTCCGTTCAGCAAATTTAAGCTCCGTGGTAATTTTTTTCAATGAGATTGTGAGGGTGGCCACTAGTACGAACGCTTGCGAGTTAACTGAGTGGTTTGTTCTAAAACTGTAAGGTCTGCACCTTTCATGAGACCTTTCTGATCCTTTCTGGAGCTGTAAAGTCAAGCGCGAAATTTCTTAAGGTCCAAAGTAAACTTCCCAGATCGCATCAGATCGCTGCATGCTGCTAGGGTAAAGTTTCGAACCCAAGCCTAATAGCCGTGCACTTGGTACAGCGGGCTCAGTTATGCTTAGAGATTTATCAATAAAAGGATGCTCGCACTCGAAAAAAAAGTTTGACAAAAAAAAAACAAGGTTGACCAATCCAAAAGTTCGGGCTGCGGTAACTTAAAAGGCTTGAGGTGATTCAGGCAGCACCTCTTTCTCTCCTCCTCACTCAAGAAGACAAAAAGAGGCTTTGTTCGCAGGGTATATATGGCATAAGGCCGCGGTATTATGCAGAACTCTGAAACTGTTATCCACCTCGGCAACACCCTTCTCCATCTGCATAATTCTTCATATCATACTCAGCCTCATTCAATAATTACTTAATATAGCATGGCCGCCAAGCCAATCAAACAAGCATGGAAGTGCATAGCAGAAAGAATTAATTTTCTTTATACAAAATCGTATCATATATTAGAGCAGATCGCACAACAGATTCCTCAAGACATGGTTGTGGACCGTAGAAGTTACTTTAATAAATAAAATTTCAAACACCGACAATACTTTATAGCTTTTTAACGACCGTCGAGATAGACTATAGTTCTATCTTAACGATCCCAAATGATCGCCACCGCAAATGGTCACCCCCGAGTTCGAAATAATCACCGACTCCAAATAAACGCTGGTTTCAGATGATCACTGGTTCCAAATGATCTCTACAATCGCTGGATATAGTCCAGCGATCTAGGCGACCGCAGCAATTAACTGGAAAACAAGGCCTTACTATAATGTTTTCTGCAGAGGTACAAATTACAGTCTGTCATAGGGCAAAGTCCGACTACAATTGAGCCATATCCAACGAAGTCGTAATTGTGGTTGAACTAAGTTAACACCAAAGATCGACCATCCATTTGACAGATGAATCAGTAAACTCTACCTTCGGCGCATGTGAATTGTTGTACCAACGAAAAGACTTCGTTGCAATATATATGGCAACATATGGCAGTTGTAAGTTTGTCTGCGGAAACCGCACTATGTTCAATTTTCGTTAAAGACGCGCGTAATTCGTCCTCAAATCAGGCCCCGCCTACACGAATCTGGCGGCGGATTCGTGTAGAGCGAGCCTTAAAGCCACTCTGGAGATCGGTTTCAAAAAGATGCGGCTTCGGTGAGCGGATTCACTGGTTTGGTGTAGACCGAAAGCCAATTCGTGTAAAAAAAAATGTGCGGTTTCAAGCATTTCCGCATTCGTGCGGGCGAACAATTTTTACGCACTCAAAAAATAATCCATTACCTTATAGTTACTTATTTTGTAGGCGGTAACTTCACGAGGAGGAAAAGACAAAGTTCGCGAAAATCTTTCGAGTGAGGATAAACATCTCTAGGTTTTCCAAGAAGGGCAACGGCATTTAACTTCAGAATGCAAAGCATATTTTGTTCAATGAAATTTTTAGGTAGGATGCTCACCTTCAATTCAGGATATTCACGGATTTTTCTGCTGCAAATGTTCAGTTTTGCCGGCTTTTTTTGAAATTGCGAAGATCTAAAAAATTAAGGTTACCGGCTGCCTGTGGCACACTGTATCCCAAAATAACTGGAGACACTTTCCAGATGGAATTGGAATTTGGACTTGTTGGTTTTTGACTAGAAACTCGGAAAAACGAAGTTCCCTAAGAAAAACCTTTCGGAGCAAAGACGAGAAACAACAACAAACTCGACCCGCATATAGTGTCGACGCCGCGACTTGAATCCAGGCCACATTGAATGGAGGCGCCATTACTCAGGCTGCTTCCCACAAAAAGTGGACAGTTCAAAAAGACCTTTTTTCAGAGGTATTTCCAAAATTTATGTGTAGATTTTTACTGTGATCAAATATGACAAAACCCCAACACGTTTATTCAACGGCTTCGAGCCCGGAAACACGCGAGAATGAATCAAATCAAAAAAATAAGGAAGAGAGTTTCCGCTTTCAGAGGCTGATTCCAAAATTAAGATTACAGTGAAATGGCCGGTGCACTGAGATAGGCCGGCAATAGGCGGTTTCCGAGTTCTACAAACTCTCACTTTCAAAACGAGGCTAAGTGCAAAACCTTTCTTGTGAAAATGAGTTTTATCTACATGTGAATTAAAAATCATTTTCATATCAATGGCAATTGGAAACAGAGGCTTGGGGCAACTCATAAATGGCCTATTTTATAAGATTTAATTTAGTGTGTAGGTATCGGCCATTTTAAGGTGGAGCAAAGCTGGGTGTTAACTCGGTGTTGTTTCGAACTACACTGCGGCACTGTTTTTTAAGAGCAGTTTTCAGAGCAGTTTCAAAAAACAGTTCCAAAGTGCAATTGGCCAAAGCGGAAAATACCATTATGTTCTTTGAACTGCCGTTTGTGCAGGGCTTTATGTAAACCTCACTTTTGTTTCTTGAATGAACTGTCCGTTCAGTTTATGCAAATTTACGAGAAGCTGATGCATTGCACGTGTAAATCGTGCAAAGCCGAGAAAAGAAATTGCAGAGGTCGCGTTTACATAAAGCACTACCAAAATGGAAATCA
Source organism: Porites lutea (assembly GCF_958299795.1). NCBI lineage: Eukaryota > Metazoa > Cnidaria > Anthozoa > Scleractinia > Poritidae > Porites > Porites lutea. The sequence continues at coordinate 21,580,208 of NC_133205.1, read as the reverse complement.
AAGAATATTATGGTATTTTCCGCTTTGGCCAGTTCGACAAAACATCGACCCAGTTTCAAGAGCAAAACAAGGCTGTGCTCCAAGAAAAATTTAAGGGAGCCCAGTGCTCTGTTAACCTGTTAAATATAGGGTGCCCAGCATATGATTTCTGTGATAAAAACTAAGATTTCCTGGTTGCCCAAGAGCACAAGTGAGGCGCCAGGCACCGACGGGCTCTAATGGAGCGCAGCCCTGAAAACTCAAAATGGCCATTCTGCAGATCAATCGAAACCACGGTACATCGCTTTGGCGTGGAACACCACTGAAAATATAAATAAACTCATCGACAAGATGAGCTTGGGATCGGGTGCATTAAACGTGAAAGGGCCTGTAGCGCAAAAGGGGAGCATCGCCTTGAGGGTAACCATGGCATCCAAGCGAGCGCCAACCACCCGGCATCGTCACACAGGTCATGAATTTACAATGATCCGCAAAGATCAGCAAAGCAAAGCAAGGCAAAGCTGAAATATGCAATCACATGTAAGCCCCTGCAGACCTGGCGGCCACCCCACACAAGCCTGCCTGCCTGGGGCTCAACCGCTGACCCGCTAGTGTTGTCTCGAGGTTAACCTTGCCTAAATTACAATTCAGCCACATGTGACCTTGGGTGCCACGAAAATATATAACAACAAGAACTACAGCATCTCAGTTTAACATGATGTGTTAATAATATAATAACCACCACCACATATTAAAAACCATACTAGCTTTTGGAACCTTACTTGACCATGTCTTCTGTCCATAGCCATGTCTCTGGAAACTCTTTACGCACTTTGACAGTATTCTGTTTAGTGAGCTGCTTCTTCTTCTTCTTCTTCTGAAAGCTCGAACTCCCTGTCGCGGATACTTCATCGGGTGCCCCCATTTCGCCGATTATTGGGCCATCACTGTCTTCGCCAACTGCCATTCTAGCATAAGGCATTGGATAATCTGAAACAGGGATTCACCATTGGCACTTCCGCTGAAAAAACACCGCTCTCTCATTTTCAACAGAGCAAGGAAAGGGTTTACAACTTAACAACCAAAAGTGTCAACGAAAGCATTTACAACTGCGACGATCTTTTTTTTTTTTTTTTCATTTAAATTTGTTTTTCCGAAGTTCACATCATTCCATGTTTCATTCCTTTCACGGGTTAAAATGAACTCAACAAATTAGCCTGCTCCCAATGAATGGGTCTTTACAGCCCAGTTGGTAGAGCACTGCAGAGCTAAAGCAGAGGCGATGGGTTCGAATCCCGTTGAAGTCCGAAGTTTTTTTTTTCGGATAAATTTGCATTAACTTAAATCGCTATTTACAACTGCGATGACTGTATATTTTCATTTAAAAAAGAAAGCGTTTTTTCTGCTTTTGAGGCAACCCAGAAACAGGGTACGAAGCAGCGCCTAGTACAAGCGCTTTGCACTAGCCCGCGCGCGGTCGTCTCTTACTACAGAGAGAAAGGGTCGTGGACCGGAGCGCTGAGAAACGTTCAAAATGTTCAGACTTTTGCGACTACTGCCCTATTCTAAATAAAAACATTCACCATAAACAGCTATTTATCATTGGTGCTATACAGTTAAAACGTTACTTTCTCCTAAATGGGACTTGTGGACACAGGCTGCAGTTGTAGGTAAATTGTACGCATTGGCGATAAAAATTCTCTATCACATCTTATATTGGAAATGCTTTAACTAAAGATAAATCGGTGACAGAAATGGGTATCCAAAACATCCTCGAAATTCTAGCACACGACGCCGTCTTAGATTTCGAGTAGTTACATCGTGGATGATTCCTTCTAGTGTCCCCTTAGATAACAGAATGGGCGTTGTTATGCTTGTTATCCGCTGGCTGAAGCTTACACTACCTCTACAAATAACTGATCGAAACTATACGTCATTTCTTAGCTTTCCAAGATTCTCGCCACTAATTCTAATGATGATAACGATGAAATAAGAGTAACTTTGATAGAAATGTGATGCTGAATTTTAAGCATATAACCCTCTGGTTACTAGGACAGATGCTCTACAACTGAGTTTTAGGAGACCGGGGCAGCTAAGGCCACTAAACTAAACTCATTCTGCATACTGCTAAGACTGGAATGTCAAGGGTTCCATTTGTTCCTGAAAATCGAACCACGATAAAAAAAAAGTGTTATCCGGCTGCTTTGGGATTTAAGAACACAACGGACTCAAAAATTGAATCAAACTGCATTATACAGCTCGCAACTCTTGTCATTTAGATTTCACTAACACGTCAGCCCAACACGCTAATATTAGTAACGTATTATCACGTGTAGTTATATACTAAAAAGAGGAAAAGTTAACTGATAGTTGAAATTTGTGAATATTAAAGTAAAGATTAAAGACTGAATTAGTTTAATACTGCAAAGACTAATCAAAAGTTTTAAGAGGCTCAGAAATAATTATTATTTATTTAATGGTATAAATTTTAATCATGAAGGAAAAAGCATTTAAGCTTGTTAAGTGTAAAACAGATACTCCAGCCAATTGGTGGGAGAATTTAAAAATTCGTTGTTGTTTTCAAATTTTAGCGATTTGATTCCAATAAAGTAGTGAGAGTATTTTTTTTTCACTTCTTAGAGCTTGAATTCTTCACAATTTTCTACCGCCATGGAAGAGAAAATGTTGCTGCGATCTGGTTACCAACGTAGTTTATTTGTTTTGACTTAAGATAGACAGTTCCACTGTAAACAGCACGGTTAATTGTTTCAAACTACAGTTTTACTACATTTGGAAGAGACAAGAGTCGTCGCGTCACTAAAACAATAAGTGGCTTCAAGGGAACATAAAGGGAAATTCTGACAGGGCAAAAGTAGTTCATCGCGGCGTTATTCGGTTACAAGAAAATGAGTTTAAGTATGAGAAAGGTGTATATGGCTAGGCAAGAGGGAGGCTGTGAGAAGTGGATCCCAACGCTACAGAAACTAGGGAGCTTAAGCAATTAAGGCGAGAGCAGCAGTGATAAATTGAACTTAAAAACTGAATAACAGTACGCTCCACTTCAGTAATGATTACCATACAAAAAGCTATTTTAGTTAATGTTGGCAAAAACTCTAGGCGACAGGGTCGAAAAAGTAAGAGATGTTTTTGTTTCTGAATTCATCGCCTCTTCCTTAAGAAAACTCCGACAGCGGATGGAAAGGATAAAGAAAGAATCACGTTTAAAATAGCGAAATGTGATATGTCTTAACGTTAACAGTTATATTTGCGTGTCATAATTCCGAAGTCTTTCCCTGGCTTTTCCATTTGGATTTAAACTTGGAACAAGGATGCAGTCCCTGAAAACTTAAGTCCAGAAAAATTCGCCAGCATTCGATCCCCCGGACAGCTTGCTCGCAGGCTATGATTACTTAGGCTCCCTGACAACAGGGCTGCAACGATACCCAAGCTTTTCTACGATACGATACAGATCGCGATACAAGGGCCACCGTGATATGATATACTAGTATTACTATGCGGGACAAGAATAGTTCCCATTGCTTGTGGGTGGACAAGACGAGAAGCACGGGAAGCAGGGATGGTTTGCTTTTTTCTTGTTCCCAACACAAATCGCCTTAAGGTGACTAAAATAAGGAGATTGGATTGAAGACAGTGATTCCCCAAATTTTCGTTTTAGCATATGTCATTGTATCGTTACATCGCTATATCTGGTTCAAATGTCGATATTCCTACCCTAAGAAAAAAATATCGCGGTTCACACATGCATCGATATATCGTTGCAGCCCTCCCAAACGATACACACAACTGACAATCATCAATAAAATTGATCTGAAAGAATGCCGTTCACTTACAGTATGAGAAGCCCTTTTCACATCGAGCTGTTTGGATGCCGAGGTCAGAAAAGTAAATTACACCACTTTCCTGAAAACAAAGAGGTAATAATAAGTCAGGGTTAACATTTATTCTCTGATTATTTGTATAATAATAAAAGGTAATAATAATGAGGCTGAAATGGTTTTGTATACTGTGTAGGGTATCATTTTGGGTTATCGTCGCCGATCTTGGAGTAATTAATGCTCAACGATATCATGATTGTAGACAACAAAATTGGCTTAAAATTAGGCTTGAAGTTGGTTAATCTTAACCACCTTTCGTGGCGGCCACTCGCTGGAACGAATGACTTCCCTGAGTCGGGGACGTCTGACTTCCTCCGAACCACAACTGGTCCCCTGCAGGACAGACTTCAATGGCTTGCTCCAATATGGCTGTAGACGTTACTTTAACTAACGCCTAACCTTCAACGCACGGCACTTTTGAAAAGCAGGTCATTTTATCTCATTATTTTTTTATAAGAATGTGTTCTCTTGTATAAATATTGATAAACAAATATTGTAACTTTTTTTCTTTTTTTTATTTTTATTTACGTAATCTCGATGAGGTTTAACCGTGTTGAAATAATACTACTGCTGCATTAGCCTGCGAAAACAGCCGTCTCTCCACGCTTCTCGCCCCTGGTGAGGTTTCGCCAGGAGGGACGTCTGCGCCTAAGCGACAAAAACTCCATACTGATGACGTAAATTAATATATCTGATAGTCATGAATTCCAAATCTAAATTTGTTCGATTTTATGTTTCTCCTGGTCGATTATGGTAAAGTTTTGCGTTCTTTGGCGAACGAGCTCCAGCAAAACTCAAATGCTTCTGCTAGAGAAAATTCCACGAAAATTGACTGTTTTGTAGGAAGATTCATCGCGTTTACATTTGACCTTTGTGACCGTTTCTCGTTTGTCTATCGTTCGTAGACTATAGCTAAAACAATATAACTACTACGTCGACCAATCAGAGCTCCTTACCAGATTCCAGACAGTATGGAATTTCCTTTGCTGGGGGGCAAACGTCCCCCTGGCGAAAGGTCCCTTTAGCGGAAACGAGCGACGGCTATTTTTGCCGACTGATATGGCATTGCCTGGAACAAGCCATTAGTGAGCTTATGCATAGACGTTTTTTAGGTAGAGATTTTGCATTATTGGGCAATAGTTTAGCCAAAATTTTCGGGAAAATCGTCTCTACAAGAGTGAAGAACCTTAGCAATACAAGTTGGGTAGCGTCAAGGCATATCAAAAGGAAAAAGGCATCGCTTCCAGTTGACGTACCTCGCTCAAAAACGTCTTTCCTTTAGCTCCCTACTATGATATGTCTACGTGAACTCTATTTTTTCAACTGAGCTGCCTTTGTTTAAATATTGTACCAACCTTAAATGCTTTTGAAGCATCAAGTGGCTTTCTACCTCCAAACATAGGAAGAACTGTTCGTCTTTGCCGAGGTCGTCTTCTCCAAAAATCAGGAATGCAATCTGACTGATAATCTCCAGACGACCCAACATCCTGAGAACTTAGTACATTTATTGCCTACAGAAGTAAACAGTATGATAACAGTCAGCTCTTCTACAGGCGAATCCCTTACGACGTCATTGTTTGCAATTTTGCTCATTAGCATACAAGTCAACAACCTCGTTCCCAGGGTTCTCTCTCTTGTTTCGAGGGAGGAAGAGAGAGAACCCTGGGAACGATGTTGACAAGTTAACCTATAGAAGACGTCACCGTATATAAAAATTACAATCAAAAGTTGAAAGAGCTAGTTAATTTGAGTAGTTTGTGCAATTTTCAGCTCTTTGCAATCACCAACAAAGGAAATATAGGCAATCAAAAACTTCCGAAATTGCTGGATGGCGAAAACGAAACTATGAGTGGGTGCCGTTAACGTAGCAGGACAGGAGGACAGCAGACGCGTACGTAATGCGTCCTTAAATAGCTGACCACAGGATTGTTTTCTCCCAACAAACTGTTCCCTTAGCCCAGACATGCAGGGCTCGAAGTAAACTTTTTAGTGCACTTGCAAAGTTTTGCTAGTAGGATTTTTTTCCACTAGAAACTGGTGAGACCACTAGCAAATTCTTTCCCTTTGTTTGGGAGACGTGGATAATTCTAACTCGCAATCGTTTGCTAGTGGATATTTTTCTCACTCGCAGATTATCAAAATCACTTGCATTTTGCGTGTTTGCGAGCGTTAATTTCGAGCCCTGCAGACATGTAACCATTCAAAAAAGAAATAATGATTTGCAGCTCTGAGGCGAGTTGTTGGAAAATTGGATAACCCTATCTACTGAATAAACCTTTAATACGTATCCACTGGACAGTGATTTATCCGGTGAATAGCGCTATCCAACGTTTGAACAACTGGGGCCTGTTCACCAATACCGCGAATTCCGAGGGTGACCCGTTAAAACAGGTTTCACAATGAAAGGTTTGAACCCAGGAGTGATTTCATATGTAGGTTGTGTATGATCGTCAGGGTCAACGTAGTCCTGAATAGGACTGTTGTTGTTAACAGTGACTGACGTTTCGACAACCTGTGCGGTAGTCATCTTCAGATTAAAAGTGAGTTGTTTCACGTCAGTCAATTGTGTTAAACTCTGATTATTGACCTGATTGGTCAATCAAGTCGCGATGTTATTGGTCGTCTGTCAGTTGAGCCCTAATGTTAGTGGCTATGAGGACTCCTAAATGTCATTGGTGCATTTCGATTCGTCTATTGTCACAGCTAAATAGCCGTTTATGCTAAGTCAAATTGTCAATTGTCCAGTCATTCTCTCGTAGATAGATTTGCTGGAGTCCGTCGATAAGTCGTTTGTACGGTACCGGTCTCACTCTAATGGTCAAATATTAAGCAGCTTACATCATCTGTGGTCAGTTGGTTTCCTCCTTTCAAGAGATAAACACTTTTGTCAACAGCAGCGAGGGCAACCTGAGATCCTGGTGCAGCCGTGATAATGATTCTGGTGTTTTCTCCTGGTTTCCTCACGCTGTCGGCAAAGCGTAAATTCACCTGTAGAAAAATAAGTTCAGGCATAGAATGATTTTCATCACGTCAGGCCGAATGGTTAGAGACAGTGGGTCTAACTCAGTGGGCGGGGGAGGGGGGAAGGGGGCTACTCAACAAAGGTTTATAAGGTGAAGCTCCACCCCCGAGGTCCAACCCCTTACCTGTAGAAAACAAGTTCAGGTATATATACAGCTATTTCGAGAAAGGTTGTCGTAAAAACTGCACGCAACAATCCCGAAAAGTATTGTGGGTGGTTTTGAGTTCACTGTTCCTCAAAGAAATTTGAAAGAATGGCAGGAAAAGGCATGGACGAACGTTTGCGAGTGCTAAAGGAAAGCGTCAAAAAGGGAAGTGTAAAATGCAGACTGCGGACTGACTACGGGCTATTGTTTTTAGGGTTAGAAAACAATGGCACTATTGTTGTCACGTACTCATTTGTATGGTGAAAACAATAGTCCGCAGTCTGCGTTTTACACTGACCGGCTTCAAAAGTAGGTTCGACAGCTACAGTGTTGATCATATCCCATATTACCTTTGGGGATTGTCACGTGCACATTTTTTCCGACAACCATTCTCGAAATAGCTGTGTATGGTATTTTCATCACGTGGTGGCTCTAACCCAGGGAGGACGCATGCTCCCCCATGAAATCTTTCAAATTTAGGGGCTCAGACGAGCCATTTCCTGAGTTTTCCGCAGGACATTTTCGGTAAACAAATACGAAAGAACTGCCATACCGTATTTCCTCGAATAATATCCGGGGGTGATTATTTCTTCTTTCGCATCAAAAGGGGGAAAGGGGGTGATTATTCGAGGGAAGGCGATTATTTCAGTTATTGCTCACTGGACGCCGTGCCCAAAATATATATATATATATATATATATTTTTTATCCCATTAAATCAAGCAATTATCACATCAAATAAACTGAACATGGGCTTTTTAAGTGTTCCAAATTGGGTACCTGGATTAATTTTCAGTGCTTGAATAATCACTCATCAGTTTTGCTGGATCAGATTCCACTTCAACTTTACAAGGAGGGTATAAAAGAAAGAGAAGATGACGAGAGGGGTGGGGGGGCGATTATTATTCGAGGGAGGCGACTATTTTAAATATTTCCATAAAAGGGGGGCGATCATTCGAGGGAGGCGATTAATCGAGGGACGGCTATTCTTCAAGGAAATACGGTAGTTAGTTCTTTAATTTACATCTCTAGTGTTATCGGTAAGGTACAGCATTTACGGAAAAGAGGGTAAAACATTGACGCCCTCAAGGAGGTTATACAGGCAAACGGCGAGACGTGTACCCTTCAGACGGGCAAATACACCAACATAATGCGAAAGATTTATCAATCCTCCCGATTTAATAATAAAAATGTTTTCAGGAAATGAATTTTTTTTTTTTACAGATTTCAGCGATAAGCACGGGCGTATGTGCGTATATGAGCGCTACGCTCCTGGACCCAGTTGTTCGAAGGCCGGTTAGCGCTTAACCCAGGGTTAAATTTAACCCGCGTTTCTTTTGTTCAAAAGCATTTTCTCGGATAATATTCTCTGTTATTTTTAAGGGCATCCAATCATCAACTTGTTGAGAAAAAAAATTGAACTGAACTTATTTCTTAAGCTTTCTTATTATTCATTCAAAATATTTCCCCGATTCTGATTGGCTAAAAGCACACGTTTAATTCACCATAACCAGTTACTGATGACCAAATTTGGAAGAATTTTGACTTTGACGAGGAAATGACGTCAAAAATGCAGCGTTTTCGCAGGTTAAGGCACCGTTAACCGAGCAGACCTGGGAATGAGGTTGAGTTGTATTGGTTGTGAACTTGAAAAAATGGCGGACATTTCACTCGTTTCAAGAGTAAGAACTAGGCGAAAAAATAGCTAAAAACATGGCAAGAACAGCAAGAAGACAACTCGAAGGGCGACATCTGCTATTTGGAGAATATTTGCGAAGCTGGACAAACTTAAACGTACACTATCGAAGATGAACTGAACATCGATGAATCGATGGAGGTAAGCATGGTTTAGCTATGTTTTTAAACTAGGAATTATTTTGAATGAATAATAAAAGAGTTATTGAATTCGGCTTTCGTATCATATGAAGAATTATGGAGATCTCGGAGGGTGTTATCCGCCTCGGCCTACGGCCTCGACAGATAACACCCTCCTCGATCTCCATAATTCTTCGTAAGATACTCAGCCTTATGCATTAGCGTCTATAGACAATAGAGAGATTAAGATTCTCGTTTACCGCAAACGGCAAACGTCAGACTCAAGTTGAGAATTTCTTAGAAAAGAAAATAAGCAGATAAAAACAGCGCCGAACAATTCTTATGGTTAAAACTGGCATATAATTTGCACGGTTCCGTGCAGACGGGTTGCGTCCGGAGCCGTGCAAACGGGGTCTAAGAGCACACAAAAACGTGCTCTAGAATGAACACTGATGATCTACCTTGTTTTCCAAAGTGTCCTCGACATCAATCACCAAGTTATCAGCCACAGTCTCCTTGTTTTGGTCATCCCTCACATGGAATAGTAAGACGCGGCATTTTGGCACCATCTTCTGGGTCACATTAAACTCAATGAAGCCCTGGCTGGTGAACATGTCTTCGTTTTTGGAATTTTTGAATGTTTTCATGCCAGGCTGATAATCAACGGGATGCAGTTTACGTTCCTGGGCCACAAGCTTTCCACGACTAAACACCTTTCAATTACAAAGAGAGAATACATGCATGTAACTTAGAACACTGCAAAACAATCAAGCCATTTCCTAACCAGTGTAGCGAGCGTTTCCGCGCGAGTTCGTCAAGAAAGTTCTGACGAGAGTTAAAAAACTCAGCTGTAACTCGATTGGAAGCGCTTGCTATGCAGGCAAGCCATTTCTCTGTCAATTGCCATAACTAAAAACTGTTTGCCGCCAGTAAAAAAATATCATACAGTTGCAATCAGATCTAAATTTAAAGTTTGACCCTACAGGAGTAAAACAGGGAGTTGGAAAAGGCAGTCATGAAAAAAAAAAGGATTAAACTAAAATAAAAATGATTTTATACTCACTTGCAAATGGAAGTTGATATTTCTAGTATTCGTGCTTGTAGTGAAATCAAACATGACCTTTGCAGTGGATCCAACCTGTTGAATATGAAGGTTTGACAACAAATAATGAACTGTTGTTATTAATGAGTTTAGGATTTACCCTTTCACCCTTAAAAAACAAATTTCGCCTTATATAGAATTCTCAGAAAAAAGTACAACTACACTGAAATTCTGTCAAAGAGTTTACATTTGTATAGGTAGTAGCAAGGTTTGTAGTGATATTTGGCATAAATACCACGAGTGATATTGTGGTTGGGGAAACTGTGCCTTGATACTTCAAAGAAAGATCGTAACTCTACAAAAACGGGCCTTACGTCTCATTTACTTCAGTAAGTCTAAGGACCACGCCGTACCCTTCCTTCTCAAATCAAATTGCCTTCCCCTGCCTAGCCTATTTTTCAGAGATTGTAGCTATTTATTGTATGATAT
>NC_133205.1:21527321-21567321 GCF_958299795.1 Porites lutea | reverse complement strand
TTCCCCTGGGGATGCAGTCCTCAATATCGTTGACATGCACATTAAAAAGTGTAGGAGAAATGACACCGCCCTGGGGTACACCAGCAATCACCTCACCATGTCTGGAGAGGACTCCCGGGAGCTTAACCTGCTGTGTTCTGCCTGATAGGTAGCTCTGTGTCCATTTCCAAAAGCTCTTGGTGATGCCCATGCCAGCGAGTTTAGTCAACAGAACGCCATGATCCACCAGATCGAAGGCTTTTCGGAAGTCTACAAAGACCACATGCACGCCATTATATAGACTACCAGAATCTGTAGCGTTATACCAGTCTTGTGTGATGCTGGCAAGCGCAGTCATAGTAGATCTGTCCGCCGTAAAAGCGTGTTGGGAAGCATTAAGACTTAGGTCCTTTAGGTTTAGCTTAAGCTGGATCCTCTCCAGTACCTTGGCGACTTGTGGCAAAACTGAAATCTGCCTAAAGTCATTGTTTATATCCGTCGGATTATCAACCTTGGGTACCGGGCTGACAAGAGCATGCTTGTAACTAGTAGGATACTTGGACTGTACTATACTGGCACAAATAATGTCGTGTACAACAGGTGCCAGTTCTTCGTGAAACCGTTTAAGGAGCCACGCAGGCACACCGTCAACACCTGTTGCTTTCCTCGGATTCACATGTTTGAGTATGGCTTTGACTTGCCCAATGTTTGGAACAGGTGGAGGTCTGTCGTCCAATTCATTGGCAACCTCGCTGACCGACAGTGCGGTTGGCTCTCGGTCCTTCCAAGGAGCAACAAAAGCATCAAGCAGAAGGTCCGCTGTTTTCTGTAGTTCAGCCTTGTTAGGCGCAGTTGGGGTTTTTGATAACTGCTGGGCACCACAGAGCGAGTAGATATATTTAAACCACTTGCTTGGATTCGTATAACGGAGATCGCTGGCCATCCTTTCATAAAATTTACGCTTAGCACTAGATATAAGGGCTGCTACCATTTCACGCTATTGTTGATATTTTTCCTTGTCACCTTTAACCCAAGCCTTTTGTCTAGCACGTATCTGATCTTTAATATGCGGCGTCATCCACTCCCTGTCACTAGGATGCAAACGCACGTGACGCAGGGGAGTACAGGTGTCAAGAGAATTAATTATTATGCTATTGAATGCCTCAACTTTTTCATCAACATCAGATGCTTCGTAAACAGCACTCCAGCTTTCCAAATTAAGTTTAAGCCCTAAAGAACGTAGATTATCAGGCTTAAACGTCCTTACAGATCTAGATATTGCTTTCCCATGCCGCTGCTGGTTTAAAGGAGAGAATAGGACGCACTGATGATCAGATCGACCAAGCGGTGGTAGAAGTTGTGCTTCACAATATAGCTCACCCATATTCGAAAGAAATTGATCTAGAATATTCTGTCCACGTGTAGGCATTTTGACTAATTTGCGTAGGCTGAATCTTTGGCATAGTTGACGCGGGTTGAGCTGGTTAAAGTCCCCGGTAATTATAATACCCGCCGAAGGTCTCTCTATCAGCAAGTTGTCTAAGCGCTCAGTGATGTGATCAATCAATTCTCTCTCTTCGGTACACGTTTTCTCTGGCGGAAAATATAAAGCAGCCGTAATTATGCAACTGAAAGGTCTTGAAATCCGAGGTGGCGTATGAAGTAACCACAGAACCTCTTTGTCACTGGCTTCGATATTCTCTAGGCGTATAGTTGGAATAGAGCTGTGGACATAAGCCAACACACCGCCGCCTGGAGTAGGTCTGTCTTTGCGAAACACATTAAAAGACTTGCCAATGCTAATAGCAGTTGATGGTACACTGTCCGTCAGCCAGGACTCGGTTACAATGGCCACGGTCGCATTATTCATTTCGACGACTCCGTGCAACTCGTCAACTTTATTTGAGACATGGCAGGCATTAGTTATTAAGAACTTAGGTACCTTGGAGGTAATCTTAGTCCCTGTAGGGATGTTTATACAGTTCGTCGCTAAATGCCCAGCTCCATATTTGGCTGATTGTACGCGTTGATGGGTAGTGATGAGCGTGTGAATACGTTGCGAAGATAACATGGCAGCTCGATGTTTTACTCTGCCCTCTCGTAGCCCTAAGGATATTGATGGACTTCAAAGTATTGTATAGAGTCGCTTCAATTCGAGGGCGCCCATTGGGTCTTAGCGACATGAGGAAAACAGACGAATAAATTCGTTTCGTCAGGGCAGCCATCTTGGAAGTTGTCGCAGTCACAGGTATCGATATTCAAGCTGGCACAACTTATCGACGATAGAAAGGAGAGAGATCACGTTGAAAACTTCACTGAAGACTTGAGAATACGGAACTATAACTTGGGAGGAACACAGCGTTTGAGATGAGCAGAAAAAAGTGAGATAATTTAGCAGCTTGAAAATAGACGTGCAGCCATAGCCGGCGCGGTTACAGTTACGCGGTTTCCAGTCTTTATCGTGATTATTCCTACCCATTTACTTTATCAAAAGTAGGCGAACCCTCCTGGAGTTGAATTCCTCGGATCCCTATCCAAGTTAATTAAGAGAAATAAAATTTCGTCGTCGCTTGTTTACGTTCTCCATGAAACGTCCAATTAGGAAATTTCAAATTAGCCCCTCGCGTGTCTCCCTCGCGCGCGCCCGTTCTCTCTTTCGCCCACTACTTCCAAGCGCCTGCTACGCAGGCTAATTTCACATCGTGGTCGTGTAAAAAGGGCAAAGAAATGTACAAAAAAGTGTGATGCACTTGCAAAGTTGTTGTTTTGCCTTCTAAACCTATTGTTTGTTTGTTTGTTTTGACGTTCTCGTTACCATCGCGTCGTCGGATCGTGAAGTCCCTAGTAGTATGCATAGAATGCAGGGGTTACCATTAATTACACAAACCACCCGGCTGGAGATCTTGTACATAAACAAAAAGCCCTGTAAAATCTGACTTGGTGGGAGATCGGCCCACTACAATGTATATCCCGATCTACTAAAGATTGTAGAAAATTGCATCACCTAGACGGGGAGGTTCTGCCCGAAAGGGGTACCTTTTTCAGGCTTCAGGTATATGAAAGGGTTGGGATTTAACTTGTTAAAGTATATAAAAGGGTACGGAAATCTCTGACTCGTCCCCAGTCGTCTCTAAGTTATCTCTCCTCATTAATTATTTACTAGGGAAGCGCTTGGGTTATGCGCGCCGGGAAGATGAAATGGCGAGAGGAGGGGAGACACCGCTTCTCCCTTCTTCCTTCCCGTCATCCCCTTCGTTTAAGAGCCCGTTCTAGTCTTCCACGCCAATTACTAATAACGAGAGACAACTGGGGACGAGTCACGGGAAATCTGTCACTTCGGTCTGTAAAAGCGACCTAAAAAGGCAAACAGAAGGATTTTATGGCTCTGAAAAAGTCGAAAAATTCTCCCATTTTAGTGACTTATTCACAATTTTAAGACTGTATTTTCAGCAGTTAAGGATGCAAAGTTCTCAGTAAGTTAAGTGAAAGGGCTACCATATTTTGTCAGGAGATGGTATACGAAAAAGGTACCTTTCCTGTGAAAAACGGCATACAAAAGGGACTCCCCCCCAGCCCCCCATAAACTTTGAACAGTACCCCCGGGATCACAGCCCATATTTTCTGAAGCTACTCAAGAGGAAAGGCACGAACCATTTGATTTTCCAAACGGAATTAACGGTTTTAGCTATGTAAATGGTAAGTAGCCCAGGTTCAGCACAAAATAACAACAAGTAAATTCACGATTTATTGCAAAAGTTTACTCACTTTCAGTGGAGCGGTGATCTTTTCCATTTCAATATAACTGTTACTTGGAGAAAACCAACGCTGTCCTACGTTATATCTACTTGCAAGTTTACCATTGTAAATTGCCTACCAATAAGAATAACCACATCAAAATAACATTTTTTCAATTTTTTCTTTATAATCTAATCTTTTGATCATGTACTGATGTTGCAAGGATAAAATTGATGTTAGTCACTTTTGGGACTAAGGTGGCTCGATACAGTTTTTCAAGGTCAATACCTCCCAAGTTTGAGCATAAACTACGTTGCCATAAACAAAGATTTGGAAAAATTGCCACCACAGTTTTATTAGATAAAGATAAAAATTTGCTAAGACCAGGGTTGCAATAACATCGGAGTTGTCATGGCAACGAAATGACGTTGTTACCTATTTTACTTGGAGCAGTATTTCTCGGCACTGGGAACTGTTCTTCCAAAATCGTTCACGTGAGCGTTTTCCTCCAATAGCGGCCTCGATATTCGTGAAGTTTAAGCGAAATCTGTGAGAGCGTTTTCGAGATATTTTGGGATGAATTTTTGATGGTTAGAAACACAGTAAAAAATGGACAATCTTGATGTTTGGCCGTTATCTGTAGAAGACGAAGAGCTTTTGAAATGCATTTCCCCCTCATAGTAGTTTCAATCTTTTTAAAAATCAATCTTTAAAAATTAAAAATCAATCTTTTTCAATCTTTTACAACTGTGGTGGCAGTTTTACCATATCTTTGTTTATGGCGACGTAGTTTATGCTCAAACTTGGGAGGTATTGACCCTGAAAAACTATATCGAGCCACCTTAAAGGGGATAATAATTTAGTATGCAAACCCTACATCTCTTATAAAAGAACAACAAAAGGTAATGTTATCTCAATGCTGACCATGGATTGCATTGGTGTTCGACTTTATTTCTTTTTAATTAATACTAACAAATAGCTAAAATTAAAAGGAATACCTCCAGCGTCAGGGATCTTGCCTTCTGTGAAATTGTTTTACCAGGAACCACAAAATTGATGACTCCATTTTCTGGAATAGTATATTTCTTTCGGAACACTTCTTGTTGTGAATAGCCCCAGTACCAACGTGGTCTCTCTTTAGGAATTTTAACAATGAGTTCAATTGACCTCCCCTTGAGTGGGCTGCCATCAATCAGAGTGGCTTTCAACTGCATGAGGTAAACATCATGATGCCAAGAAAATCAGTGAATTGCAAGCTGTAGTTAGCATGTACCAGCCCGAAAGTCAGTTAGAGTAGCCCAAAGAAATTTTTGACGAGCACGATTAATAACTAATTAATTAATTAATAATATCTATTAATTAATTATACCATAAAATTCGTTGTAAATACAGTTGAACCTCCATTAAGCAGGGACCCTCGGGGTGCCGGCAAGTGGCCACTTGATGGAGGTTGGCCGGCCGCTCAATAGAGGTTTGTCATAGACCGGATCATAAATTAGCATAATCTTCAGCAGAAACATTGCATTATTTTACAACAAACACGCGACGGGGGCAGCATTACTGGTACACAATCGGTCGTCACCTTCTGTCTCGGGCTGTCTTGTTTCATCATAAATTAAAGGAAAACTTAGTCTGTAAAGTGCTTGATGGCCGCTTAATAGAGGTGACGACAATGGGAAAACTCTTGTTGGGACGGCAAAAAGGTGGCCGCGGTCACTTAATATATGATAATACTTGTTTCTACTCATTCAAAATTTTCATAGTATGATACTAGCTTTTATAGAGTACACTCTGTCTGATGAACTTGAAAATGGGCTTCCGGTCCACATGAATTTATTAGGAATTTTAAGTTTGCCTCGAAGTACTTGTGTAACTTGAATTCCCCAAAGAACGTTACTTGTCAGTCAAACAAGTAAAGAACAGAATTCACTAGCCTCATGGCAAAATCCACAAGGACCAGGCTATCAGGCACAACTTTCTATGCATGATGAAACATTATGCATGTGTAATTCAATTTTCAAGATTTTCACTCCTAGAACATGAAAAATTTGGGCGGGCCTATGCTAGCAAACTTGATGCACGAGCACCAACCATAAAGGACCACCTTTAGAAAGGAGGCATTGTAGTATCGAGCCCTTGCAGCTCTTTTTCAGATAACTCACAAAAAGTAAACATTTTTTACCTGCCCAGTAAATGCCATGCCTGGTTTGAAACTAGTGGGGGTAGTAGAAAGGAACTCCACGTTTGTAGTTTCTCTGACAACCTGTGTTTCTGTTTCTGTAGCATTTAGGGCTACTCCAGTTGCCGTCTCTGTCACAGTCGCATTTATGACAACTTTAGCATTAGACAAATAGTATGGGTAGCCATTTCCTTTTCCAATGCGAAACAGTCCGCCTGGACTGACTGAGACTTCAGTGCAGCCACTAATCTAAAACAAAGAAATACATATTAAGACGGAAGCCATCAGGAAATTCAGTAATTCTAATTTCCAGTGGACAAAAAGCTTGTACCAGAATACTTTGCAGCAAAGATGAAATTAGTTATATGTAATAACACCAAAGAAAATTTCTTGTGGGAGCCTGAAAAATAAATTTAATTCAAATTTCACAAAGTGCCAAAATGAAATCTTACGCATGAAATTTTACCTGCGTTTACACAATTTCTATGAAATTTGAAATTCAGTTTCTTGAGCTCCCATAAGAAATTGCCAACAGTGTTATTACAGATAACAAATTATATCATTCTATAGCACTTGAAAAACGTGAAAAAGAATGTGATGTCGTTTAAATTATTCTGGTACAAGGTTTTTGTCCAATGAAAATGAAAATTACTCGCTTTCCTGATGGGTTCCGTCTTAAAGAATCCTAAACAAGGGGCATGTTCCAGCTGGCCTATTTATTGCCTAACTGTAAAACAATGAAAAAACAACTGTGAAACCAACATTTAAACTTAGGAAAAACACAACTCAGATCCAATCCAGTAATTTATGGCACAAACTTAAATTTAAGTGTATCATTTGTAGAACTCTTCCAACTTCCTCAGTAAGAAGAAAAGTGGTACCAAAGCAACATGAGATTTGTCCCTATTCCGCTTTTAAGATCCCCATGAAAAGTCATCCCGAAAAATAAGACACAATCAAAACAAACAGAACAACAACATGGCATAATAAGGGGGACCCAGCCCTGGAGCCGGTAATTTGCTAGCCTGCAAAAACATCCATTTCTCCTCGCTCTTTGCCACTGCATGGGGACGTTTCGTGTGGAGGAACATTCTCCTCCTGAAATGTCCCCAGCAGCGAAGAGCGAGGAGAAACGGATATTTTCGCACGCTAGTAATTTGCAACTTTGAGTTATGCTCACAAATAAGACAAATCTTTTCTTATTGCCTTATTACCAGTGGAATAAGCTCAATTACCAGTCACTGTTCAGGAAATGAGCCCATGCGAGAGAGCGGTGGAAATTGAGCCTACCAGCGGAAGAGTCTCTAGTCTCCCCAATGCTCCAATGGAATATGATGGCAAGACAAAAGCAAAGCCAAAAGGTTAGGGGAAGTCAAAAGTCTGCAATGCGACACCACAAGTGAGGATTTTTGTTATTTGTGAGCATAACCAAAGTTGCAAATTTCCTAAAAAAACCTACCATGTAAAGCCAAGAAATGTGACCACAGTTGAATAGGTCACAAGAGTGCTGGTGAGGTTAATGCCCAAACTCAGGCATCCTGTTGAGCCACCTTAAATTTACTGAGAGTTTCTTCTTTACCCCTCATCTCGACTCGTTTTCTGGGCCCTTTTGAAGTGGGTATATACACATGTACCTGGTCTAAAGAGGCCCCCTGACCACACTAACACGTTTTCAAAGGTATCTGTTTTCATTGTCATTGAAAAGGCATTGATCGCTTCATGTCGACACTACCCTTTTGACATGTTTTTGACTGTCCACACTAACACATTTGAAAACAGTAGAACTGCACGTTGTGATGTAGGCTGAACTCTATACGCATGCTACCAACACATGCACCTGCGATAGTTTTGGTCATCGTTTTCATTTTGATACATTTTTGACCGTCCACACTACTACGATATGTATGCATTTTCTTTTTGATCCACCGTCATGAGCATTTTCAAATCGACGCATTTTCGATGATAACACTCAGCGTATTATTTAGTGTTGACAGACAAACCCCATTGTTTCACTTTTTGAGGGGGAAGCCATGTCCCTGTCAACATTTTAAGATTGCTTTTGTGCTTGTCTTCATTGCTGTCACAGTTTCAACCCATCTTTGTGTCATTTGTCACCATTTCATTTGCCTTGTGTTGCCGTTTCAAGGCCGTGTTGCTCACCAGATTTCACCCTAACGGGGCCTACAAAGTTAAGAAGGGCCCGAAATGTCCGTAAATATCGCAAAAATCGCAAAAGTAACAAGGATTTTTCTTGCGAGCTAAAAACACCCGTGACAAATATCGCAAAAATCGCTAAAATAACAAATGTAACAAAATTCAAGACTTTGAAAGGAAAGAAGCCAAGAAGCGCCCCGAAATGTCCGCAAATATTCTTGTTACTCTAGCGCAATATGTGGCATTTTGCCATATTTGTTACTAAATCGTCTCACATAGTAGTAAAATTCTTGTTACTTTCGACAATCCCTGTTTAAAAAACTATGGGTATTGCACCGCAACATTCAAGTATAATGTGCGGATCTTATGATCCGTTTACTTTTCCCTCAATCTGCTATTCTTGATATTTTGGGACGATTGTTAACCACCCCCTTTTATTGCTGAAAATTTGCCCCCTTCTGTGAGCGACACTCCTTTCTATGCATTGTAGCTGTATGTTGATGGAAGAACGAAGCATACACAGATTGATATTACAGTATTTTGCTACTGTCAGTAATTATACATAGTGTCACGTTTGTAACTGATGATTTCATTTTCGCGAAAATGCAAAGCATTACAGAATTACTGGACAAGAACGTTGCGAAATTTGCGGACATCTCGAAGCCCTTCTTGACCCTTTATTCTTGCTATTTTTGCCATATTTGTTGCTCAATCTTTTACATAGCGTGAAAAATTCTTGTTACTTTTGCGATTTTTGCGAAATTTGCGGACTTACGGAAGCCCTTCTTGACCTTTCCTCTTTCAAGTGTAGAATTTGGTGAAATTTGTTATTCTTGCTATTTTTGCCATATTTGTTGCTCAATCCTTTCACATAGAAGGGAAACTTCTTGTTACTTTTGCGATTTTTGCGAAATTTGCGGACTTACACGGAAGCCCTTCGTGACCTTTCCTCTTTCCAAGTGTAGAATTTTATGAAATTTGTTATTCTTGCTATTTTTGCCATATTTGTTGCTCAGTCTTTTCACATAGCGTGAAAAATTCTTTTTGCTTTTGCGATTTTTTCAAAATTTGCGGACTTCTTGAAGCCCTTCTTGACCTTTAATCTCTTTCTAAGTGTAGAATTTGGTGAAATTTGTTATTCTTGCTATTTTTGCCAAATTTGTTCTTCAATCTTTTCACATAGGAGGAAAATTCTTGTTACTTTTGCGATTTTTGCGAAATTTGTGGACATCTCGAAACCCTTCTTTACCTTTTCTCTTTCTAAGTGTCGAATTTTGTAAAACTTGTTGTTCTTGCTATTTTTGCCATATTTGTTGCTCAATCTTTTCACATAGCATGAAAAATTCTTGTTACTTTTGCGATTTTTGCGAAATTTGCGGACATCTCGAAGCCCTTCTTGACCTTTCCTCTTTCCAAGTGTAGAATTTTGTGAAATTTGTTGTTCTTGCTATGTTTGCCATATTTGTTGCTCAATCTTTTCACATAGCATGAAAAATTCTTGTTACTTTTGCGATTTTTGCGAAATTTGCGGACATCTCGAAGCCCTTCTTGACCTTTCCTCTTTCCAAGTGTAGAATTTTGTGAAATTTGTTGTTCTTGCTTTTTTTGCTATATTTGTTGTTCAATCTTTTCACATAAGAAGAAAAATTCTTGTTACTTTTGCTATTTTTGCGAAATTTGCGGACATCTCGAAGCCCTTCTTGACCTTTTCTCTTTCTAAGTGTAGTATTTCGTTAAATATGTTATTCTTGCTATTTTTGCTACATTTGCTACTCAATCTTTTCACTTAGCAAGGAAAATTCCCGTTACTTTTGCGATTTTTGTGACATTTGCTATTTCTTCTCTATTTTTCTGATAGCAGTTTTCTTTAAATCTTTTTTTGCTAAAATTGCGAAAACAATTTGCTAGCAAATTTTTGCTAACAAGATCGATCCTGGAGATAAGTGACACTTTGCCCTAAAGCGGCTTTCTGAGGTTTTACTGACTTCCAAAGAGGAAAATAGAGCTTTTCCTCCCCCATCTCCCCCTCCATGCAATGTTGTAACCTACCTATAGAAAACAACAAATACCCCAACTTTGAAATGAAGGGGAGGGGGAGGGGTGTGGATTCTTTTGTTCTCTATAAATTATATAGTTACCCTCAACAATTTTGTCGCCGATTCTAGCTTTTCTATGGTCCGATACTTGTGACATGTATTAGGAACCTTAATATTTCTACACACTAAATGGCATGACACTCACTTCCTTTTCCTTTGTGGTTTGTGCATCCCAGCGTCTGTACCAATATGATACCTTCAGCTTAAACAGTACTTTGACCTTCCCTTTCACAGGCTGTCCATAGGTGTATCTGTGGTGTAAAACAGCTGATACCAGTTGGTTTTTTGGTTCACATACAGTAGATTTGGGGTGGAGGAGATTTGAGGTGAGAGAGATTGAGAATCTTGTTTATGCCAAACCTCAAAAGTGAACTTGTACTAAGTTAATTTTCTTTAACTGTTTATTACTTCTACTCAAAAATAATAAGTAGATTCACGCCAATTTTATCCATTAGAATTGTTGTGAGCTGTTTTTATCTACCTACTAGTTTCTATTCTGAGAAATTCTCAAATTGAATCTGATGTTTGCCATTTGAGGTAAACATGACTCTTAAACTTTCTAATGCCATGTGAAAGCTGCGGGGTGCTTGTCAAATAATTTGGAAATAGCCCTGAGGAAATACAATCTGGGCATCGCCCAAGGTTTACCATACCATTCTTTCGCAGGCAGCCAAGTAAAACCCACCTGTAGTCAACATTAAACGCTTTCATTCCCTGTGAAGTATTATCTACGCTCCATTTTTATGATTTGCGTTTTTTACCTGGGTGTCTGGGTATTAACTTTAAGTCTTGGAATGTTGTGTGCGTTACTAAAAATTTGATTGTGACAGTTTGGCAGCCATTTTGATTCTTTGAACCTTTATGTAGTACTGTACAGTCAAACTAACGGAAACCTCTGTAAAATGACAACTTTTTTGTCCCGGTGAACAGTCTATACATTGACTCTTTCTTGAACTGCTCTACAACGGTATTTAAAATGGCCACTAAATAAAGCGTGTCGTCAACTGGCAAAATAACCTCTCAACAACGGCCAGCTTTTCAGTGACTGATGAAAAAGTCAGGAATGGTCACAAAAATTGATCCATAAGGCACGTTGATGACTAATCATGGAATCGTATTTTGATTGTATTCCATTAATTTATACTGCTGCAGTAAGCATAAATTGTCTACGATACTTGTTCATTTTGTCACATTAACATTTTCATTCAAAACATTATTCAAGTTGTTTTGTGTATCTCATCTCTCTGTATATTATTTATGATTGGACTGACGTAATGGAATACAGTAAGCATGAACTTAGTACAATAAACATGTTGTACTCCTTTAAAAAAAATTTTGTCATATGACACCCCTACCACCCCATAACAGTCACCTCTCCACTACGGCCACTTTCGTCTGTCCCCAAAGAAGGCCATTGTAGAGAGGTTCAACTGTATTATTAAATTGTTCTGGTGGCCAATATTATTTTAATACACCTGGTGACCATTTTATAATAGTACTTTAGGTTGCCAAAAGGCAACTTTGAAGAAAAAATTGAGCTTTGGGCATCATTCATGGATATTACATAAAAAAAAAACAGAGAATGGCAGCAGGTACTCTATAAGATGGCAGGTACTTTGGAGATACCACAGCGTTTGATGTGATGCCCAGATCGAGAGGTACATTTTTAACCTGCATGATTTATTATTGACATCGCTAAATTTTGTTCTCTTTTAATAAATGGCACTGTGCACCACGCGCCAGTGTGTAAGAGTCATAAAAATTTCCAAAAAATATTCACTGTGTTATTTATCAAGAATAATTATGACAATTTATTATTAATAGGAATCCATAAAAGAAAATTTACTTCAACTTTGGAAAAAGAGTAAATCTCAGTCTGTTATTTAATAATAAGAATAAAGCAATTTCCATCTTATTTTTCTGCTGTTTTAAGTGGCAATTTTTTTTTCCTGCTTGCATGTGATTCACCCTAAGGACACACAACTGCTAAGTGTATAGTGTATCCTATTAACGGTTTGAGATGCGAGCTCTCATAGCTTATTACTTTTGCATGGAATTTAAGGCACACTAGCTATGAAATTTTTCTGCAGAAGGAAATAATTTTACTGCATTTTACATGTAACAGCCTTGCTGAACTTACCGGGCACAAACAGTTGCTGTAATGTTACTTCTATCTGTATATGCCACAAAAGATGGAGGTGTTATGGTGACCTCAAACTTGGGCAAAACTGAAGAACAAAACATACATGTTCATCATAACACAGTGAAACACCAACAACAAATAAGGCTCGGACCTGCTCAGGTCAGCATCATTACCATGGTCACCACCAAAGTCAGGTGTACGAAAATTATCTAGCTCATACACAGTGAAAGTTTGTTCCCCTCGCCAAGGAAAGGCAAGAGCACATTATGCCGATGACCAAAAGTTTTACATTTTTGTTTCAAAATGCAGAATGAGCAGGGAATTTTGTCGTTAGTTGACTGGGAAGTTGGCATAAGAATCAAAACTTTTTAGTCGCCCATGCAGGCTCCTTGTCTGAAATTTTGGTGGCCCGTGGACAAATTGTAGGCACCTAGGTAGCATCCTTGGCCTTTCATAGCCTTTCTTGCTAAGCTGCAAGTACCTTATTGAGTTTTAAAGCTCCCTGGCCCAGCAGGCAAGGGTCCATGCAAGTTGATCTTAACTCTAAAAACATGCAAGCAATTGCCCAAGCAAAATGCAAGAGTCCACTTTCCCCCCCCCTCCCCCACCCCCTACAAAGGAAAAGCTGCACGAATTCAAGCCCTGTTAACAGTTCATTGGGATCTGAGAAACAGTCCTCTGTGGGTTATACTGTGATTGAGAACTTACCATATTTATCAACCTTGAAAACTAATGTCTTCTTTTCACCCTGCAATATGAACAACATTTTAAATTAAGTAGGTTTTTTGTGCTAAAATTTTATAACTCATTGACGGATTCCAACTGCCTATAAATTTAACTAGAGTGAGTGATCTGCTGACAGAGGAACTTTTCACTCAGTGGTAACTATGATTCATAGCCTGTATAAATGGAGTTATAACACTCCCAAACTTTCAGTAAAAGAAAAAGAAAAAGACTGTGAGACTGCACTACATGCATGTTGCAAGTACCCTGTGAGCAGAGGCCCTTTGATCTTCCTAGATAAGTCTTCCTCTTCCCGACTTATCTTAATCTAGGAAGATCGAAGGGCCTCTGCTCACAGGGTAGCACTATGTGAGCCCTTAGCTTTTACATTTAGAGCAATACTCATGCGGACATCACCTATTCAATCAGATATTAAAACGCCAACCAGAAGTGCATTGGTTCTTTAATTGGAGCAAAAGATTCTTTTGTTTCACTCATATTTACAAATTTAAATACCAAAAACAATGCTTGTAAAATGGTGATGTCCTCTACAGCCTTGCTGTTGATGAGAGTCAATAATTAACCACATTTTAAAGTTAGTGCTATTAATTTCCTTCTCTCAAAGCATGGATTTCCAACACATATATGTAAACATACCTGGAATAAGGCTTCAATTTTCCAGTCTCCCAATACAGGCTGGCTTGACAAAGGAAATTTCAGGCTTATTATTCCTATATTATAGAAAAAAATAAGGGTGTCTTTAGTTGTTGTTGTTGTTTTTTTTAATTATGCGATGTGTACCATATGCACATAAACAAGGCTAAAGGTAGAACCTCAATTCATGAGGAATAAAGGACAAAACTGTGCATGATATTTGGCAGTTTTTAGAACCAGGCAAGATCATAAGACAAGCTCCACTGGCCACCCCCTTGGGTATTTGTTACTACTTTGGCATTCTTGGTATGCTACTTTGGGTGTCCCAGAATGCATCACCACATTGGGCTCCTATGCAAGTGTCACTTTTCCAGTTACTCTGTGCTTGCCAAATAACCTTAGGTTTCCTGTGCTTCTGTCACTGCTGTACTTTGGGGCACTGTGATGTGTCAGAACCCTGGATACCCTCTACAAGTATCACAAACGTTTAGGTTTCTAGTTCAACAATCACTATTTTCTCCTTTGCACGTGTCAGTACTCTGGGCTCCCTGTGCATGCCTCACAATCATATGTCTCCTGTAATTTTACAACAAAGCTTGCACATGTACATGAATGCTATCCTTAAAGTTGGTTTTGCTTACCAAAATTAAAATCAAGATTATCCCACTGCATATTCCTCACACGACTTGGGTTCTAAAATCAAATGTAAAACAAAAATGTTGAGATAACTATTAAAACTTTGATAAGTTAAAAATTATATCAGCAAAAACCTTAGGAGTGTTTGCCTTTAAGGTTGCCTTATATTAAGGCACACCAAATGTAGCAAAACTACAGATTGTAATAAAAAATTTTGGAATTATAACTTTGATCAGTCTGAGCATGACAAAAGGGTAACCTTTTGGACTGATTAAAAATATTTTACACACTTTTAGTGTTCTGAAAAAACTTCATGTAAGTTCTCAGGAGAATGATTAAGCCCTATAGGGAGGGTGTTGGTTGATTTTCAAGTGATATATCAAGCATGAGACGCAGTGTTTCATCACCAGATGAAACACCCGAGAAGAGAGTGGAAAATACGATGCGCAGCAGAATATTTTTTGACAAACTTCAAGGTGTCTCATCTAGTAATGCAACACTGTGGCAAATACTTGATATTACTTCTCAAACAAAATGATTTTAGAAGGAGAAACTAAGGATGCAAAAATGACCAGTTTTTCATCTGATTTCCAAACACTCATTTAATATTAATTTCCTTTGTATTTTCTTCATGAATTATTATTAATTAATGAGTTTGAGAAGAAGAAATGAATATTGGTGATGCTGCCCCTTTTAGCAAGCTCCATGTTAATCCAAAGCCATATTTTAAACAGCCACATACACCAGTAAACCTCACACCTATCTTTCCATATTTGCAGTAAAATGAACAAGTATTAACTGGTCAATCTCTCTCTTAGTGGATACCAGCTAGGATCCTGTGTATATCACCTTAATACTGGAGAAATGCTTTCTTCTTGTCCTTTTGAAGCCAGTAATTCTTGCACAACTTAAGATAAATGTTATAGTGGTAACAAACACAATTCTGTATATGTACTTACAGTTATAGTAACCCTTGAGATCTACAAGAAAAGGTCAGAGTAATGTTATAAATAATACTGACAGTGAATTTACAACTAAGACAACGACTCTAGAAACTGCTAGAACCCTGGCCCCAGTTGTTCAAAAGATGGATTACGCTATCCACTAGATAAATCTCTATAAACTGGATGATGCAATTGGTTTTCATATTACTTTTCCACTAAGTAGCACAATCCAACTTTTGAACAAGGCCGCGACCTGGAAGTAATTCTGTTGTGAATCACCCCCTACATTGCCTTGGTTGTCAACTGAATGTTTTAAGCCTTTAAGTCCCAAAAGTGACCAACAATAATTTTCTCCTAACAATATCCATACGTTGCCGAGAGAAATGGTTATGAGAGTTAATAAAATGATCACTAAAGAGAAAATGCTTTGATCTGTTATCAAACTCTCAACCAATTCTTTAAAGAAATGTATGCCGATCAGTATCGAGAATTTATATGTCGATAATGGGGCTGAAAAGGGTTAACCATTTAGTTTTTATCCATTCATATTAGGAATAGCAAAGCTAATCATGGCAGTGGGTTGCCGGTCTCAACTAAGTCAGTAGGTATCAGTAAACTATTTTCAAACAGTGATGGAGCTTCAAAAGTGTTGGAAGGAAGACTTTTCAACACAGGTATTCAGCGGGTAAAAAGAGACTGGGTACTTATATGGATTGACAAGTACTGTTAAAATGTTGTATGTCATGTTATGGGAATTCGTTAAGAGGCTATTCATATGGAAAGGGAAAAATGACTAAATTATGCGCAATTTACACTGAAAAAGTGACAAATATTAGTGTCATTCGCTCTTGCAGTGATGAGGACCACTTAAGCTGGTTAAACAGACACCTAGAGTTGGTCCCTGCTTTCCTTTAGTTGTCCCCGATTGACATCTCCCCAAGTCGCATGCAAAGTGCTTTGCCAGTCCCAAAGATGACTGTAACTTAAGTGGGAATTGCTTCATTGTGGAGAACACTCCCATGTTGTTGTTGTCAACTAAGTTGGTAAGCGTAAATGCATAGGTTGAATGGTGGATATATAGTTAGGAATTTTACAGCACAGAGCAATCCAAGCCATGAAAGCTTGTAGGGAACACCTGAATTATCACTGATATTACATTTAGCCCTTGGAGAAGCAAGAAGCAGGTTTTTACCTTTCCTGTCAATGGTCTCAAGTTTTCATCTGTACCAACAATGCGCATGTTAACTACAAACAAAAAAACATTCAGAGAATATTTTTTACACATAACCTCAAGCATGAAACTGGACAGTGGGGGTTTTGCACTATTTTGACTTAGCTTGGTAATAATGGCATGGCATCGTTTACTGGTACACGACGAGCCGTTATTAAATGCGACACTTCATACTTCAGCACATACATAAACCTACTAATATAACCAAGCAACCTCGTTCCCAGGGTTCTCTCCTACCCGCCCTATCCTACCCCCCTCGCTCCGTAGGGTGGGTAGGAGAGAACCCTGGGAACGAGGTTGCTAACCAAGATGTTCTGTCCAAATAATAATCAACTAGTTCCTATTAAAAATGCATAGCTCATTGCGGTCTTCTAGCAAAGCAAAGGTTAGGAAGTGCAGAAGAGGTTGAAGGTCAAAATGCTCGAGGTCCAATGCTGTCCTTTGTGTAAGTTACACAAGGTAGAAGGTCAAAACACATGTGATCAGATTATGAGTGATAGAAGGTTCAAACATGTGCAAGCACTCAGCAGTATAGGATTTTGTCCTTGAAACACTTAAACCAATATGATATATGTACAAAGAAAAGATCAGATTGCTATGTACCTGTTTGGCCTGGTTTATATATGGGTTTATCTGTTTGAATGAAGAGAGCTTTCTTGGGAATTTCAATGGTGATTTCTTCACTCTTTCTAAAGGCTTGTTTTCCCCCTACTGGTCTGCCAGTCACCACCAGTTTAGCTTTGATGCTTTTTTTCCTCCCAGCTTTCAAATCCTTTGGGATCTGTTAACAATAGATTACTTATTAGAATAAGATAATAGGCAACGTCTGTTTTTTGGTCAGGTAATGATTTACAGGTACAGTTGAACTTTCCATATGCAACCACCAATGAAAAGAGTTACTAGAGGTTTTAACTATATATAGTAGAGCATTGACTGAGAAAAGTTTGGTGTTTATGATAGGTGGTCACTTATGGGAGGGGTTTCCTTACAAGAGGTGGTCGCACATGGAGGTTCGACTGTATTTGTAAACCAGCAGTTCTCCCTGATAAAGCAATTACCTGATAATCATTGTAGCAGTTGTGATATAAATAGAATCTTTTAGAACATATTCTCCATACTTAGTAGTGCTTACCTACTTAACACTTCCTGAAATAAATATATTATTATTATTATTTATTATTAAAATTATTATTATTACCTTGAGATTCAAGAAACCATCAGAAAGGCTGGTGAACTTCCCTTCATCGCTTGCAATAGCTCCTCTTCCGTTGTTATATACAACTGTGGCAGTCACATCCCAAGGGGTGGAGACTGAGAAAAGGCTAACAGACAACCTTTGAGTGCTACCCGCACGGAAAATTCTTGGAGATGTTACCAGGTAGCCACTAAAAAAGAAAACAAAAGAAATTTCTATAAATTTAAAGTGTTTTCATTTGCTACTCGCCAGCTATACCTCATTACAGGAAATTAACACTTCATGAAATAATGTTCATTTTTAAAATTCATGTTAATTTTAAGTCAGGTTAATTTCTTGAAACGTTAATTCCATGTCATTTATTAAGGGGAGCATTAACTTCCTCGACCTTAATTTCCATTATTTTGGATACACTGACATTCTTGACAACTACGAAAGAGGAGTGTTTTATCAGAGGGGAGATCTGCCGATAACAGTGAAACTGCAAAGAACCCTCCAAAGTAACCAGATTTCTTCACTTGACCTCCCTCATACATGTAGGGAAAGTACCATGAACAAAGTTTCCATTCAGATTATATGTTTAACTTTGTTTCTGTTGTCTCTCCACAAATATTGTTTCTTTGTTAGTGTCACATTAGTTTCCTTTATTTTGAAATGTTACCCTCTCTTTTGCATTAATTTCTTTTATTTGAAAGTCGTTTTCGACCAAATTCGCCTTAACTTAACTTGCGCTAATTTCCAGTACACTATTTTTTTTTCTATAAGAATATATAAAGGCTGTGCTCTAAGAAAAATTGAAGGGAGCCCAGTGCTATGAACTTGTGAAATCCACTGTGCCCAGCATATAATTTCTAAGAAAAAGCAAAGATTTTCTAGTCCTGGCAGGGCCGTGCTCTAGCAGAGCCTGGTGGCCCCTGGCGCCCAACTTTTGCCCTCTGGCGACCAGAAAATCTCAGATTTTTCATACAAATCATATGCTGGGCACCCTAGATTTACAGTTTCAGGGCACTAGGCTCCCTTCAATTTTCCTTAGAGACCAGCCTTGTAGTCGCCCGACAATATAAGTTCGGTGCCATGGGCCACGGGGCTCTGCTAGAGCACAGCCTTGTATATTTTATTAGAATATCAAGGCTGAAATTTGCAAAATTTTAAGAATATTTTAAGAATAAACCCCAGACTGAGATATTGCAAAGAATATATTTGTGTTCAAAAGCTGTAAATACAATAAAATTATATGTTTTCCACTTATTCCATTCTCTAAACAGGAAAACCAGGCAACAAAACAAAAAAACCTGCACTAACTATAATTGATACCCACAATATAGTCTAAAACGGAAAGGTCATAAGCTATAATCTAAGAATAATACAAGAATATTTTGAGCCTAAAATCAGCAGAAAAATAAGAATATTCAGCCTGGGCTGGAAAAACAACTTTCTTATAAAAAAAAGAGTGTACCTTAATTTCGTGCAGCATTAATAAACTTTTAAGCTTACTGCGCTTTTCAAAAACAGGCAAACTCTGAAGTTTAAAAAGCCGCCTTCACAATTACGTTTTTTGCTGCCGCCAATCTTAATTACGATCACTAGCAGCGAACCTTGTAACACAAAAACACACAAGACGGACCTCAATCCACCAATCACAAATCAGAAACCACGACCTTTTGAACGCGTTGATGTAAACTTCTGTTTCCTAAGAGGTCCGCTAAGATGATGACGGCAGCAAAAAACACAAACGTCAGTTGGCTTTTGAACTTTAGAATTTGCGAGTTTATGAAAAACGCAGTAATATGTAACTTGTAAAGTGAGTGGTAAACTTAAATTTAAAATAAACCATAAAAAGTTGTTAGTAATATTTACAGCCTCTCCATGTTTTGTTGGTGTACCTTTCTCTGAAGTCCATATTTGATTGAATTAACTTTCATTCGATCTGATAAAGATGAACCGTGATTCATATTTCCCGCCATATTTTTCTCTCGAATGACGTAAAAAATTACCCTGCCAGCAGAGTGGCTTCGATCTTTCTACGTCCAAACATTCAAGATTGTGCTCAAAACAGTGAAAAATCTCGCAGATTACAATTACGAAGACAAAAATCCAAATAATCTTCGCTTATTAAAATAAGCTTACATGGAAAGAAAATTCGAGTTGACGCATAAGCATTGTCGGTTGCTGCCCTTTGCAGCCTCTGCAGAAGGTCGAATTTAGGGAGCCCCCATCGAAATTTCGGGAAAGTGGCTCTTTGAAAACTTCACACCACCACACAAAAGACTCAAAACTATTCTTGAGCTTCAAGTACGTCATTTTCACCGAGCAAATCAACTGCTATGAAAAGGAAAATTAAACTCGACTACTATGAAACGGGATACACGTGTTGACACTTCTGGCTCCGAGAAAGGAATGGGAAAGAGCTGATTACATCACGGGACGTCATAGCAGATATTAAACGTGACACTGACTGTGGGGAGTTGCGGAAATTTTCTATCTGAAACGGATACTGCTAAGACATCTACGTGGAAACCTGCGTACAGATATGAACAGAATTCTTGACTTGTTAACCCCTTCCTGTTCTCAGACAGGACGTCTAGGCTCACAACACTCATAACTTTGAACGAGTCCCAGAGTGAGTGCATTCAAAAAAATTGTCTTTTAAGAAACCAAAATTACTTATACGGTTTCCGTTTAAAATTCTTGGTTTGAAGAAAAACCATTTGCCGAAAACAAAAATGTGAAATTGCGCACACTTTTATTTGATTCGCGTAATCAGCTATCAAGGCACGCCCTAAAAGCACGTACGAGAGCTTTTATCCGAGGTCTTATCGCCTCAATTATCCCCAAATGGCTGCATAAAATACTGCAAATTGAGGTTCAAAGTTGTAAAAAAAGGCAAGGAAGGGTTGAAAGACTTAACGTTCATCTTCTAAGATAAGCCATTCCCTTTGGGCAAAGTCCTCGAGAAGTTCAGCGATACCGGGGATTCCTCTGTTTTGATTTGCTTTCGCCATGTTAAAAAAAACAAAATTAGATTTTAAATCATGAGATATCAGGAGATATACCATATCGTTTACAAGTATCATTTTGTTTTAAAACCCTTCTTCTCTAAAAGCCTATATACATTTTATGACAATGGGGCCATGCAGTAGTTCAAAAACTTTTCCTACTGAGGTCCACTGATGAAACCCCTTCGGCATCACCTTCAGTGATGTGTGCTATTTCATTTTTCACTATTTAGCAAAATGTTTTAAAAAATTCGGTAGTCTTTGGAATCAAATGATTGTGAACAAGACAATCTGTTCTCGTGGAGGAGTGAGTAGACGCATGATGACGACATTTAGTGTCATGAAATACTAGCTTTCAATTGAATTGACGGATGACGTTTAACGATCGGACATTTCATGCACAAATCCAACACGTAGAATATTGAATTTTCAAAAACTTATACTTAATTTAAAGGAAATTACAGTTAACTCACAGCGATGTCAGCTTCAACTCTGTGACTTTTCATCAGAAAGAAAAGCCCCAACTGCAGAGACCTAGATCCCCGTTACGATCATTGGTCAGCTAAAGTCATCATGCCCGAAGAATGACTTTTTCGCACCGGCAAAGAAGTGTCGTCATCATAATTGGAGATTGGACCTAAATGTAAGATCAGCAAATTCAAACAATCCACCTAACTGACAAGCTCACCTCTCAACAAGAGTCATGGCGTAACAAACCATTAACGCAGCAAATATCACGAATATAGTCTTCATTTCAGCTTGTCGCTTGATCCTCACAAGCAGTTAACGGGATGGACTGTGGATAGAACCTGATTACGACTCGTAGTTTTATAGGAGGAAGATGATTGCGAAAGAACGAGCTTCGCCCACGGGCTTCTGTCCAAGTTAAGAGAATGTTTGCTCTCTCAGCCACTCATTTTAAAAGATCGGTAATTCAATACGTGATGTATCTTTAATGATGACAAACAACTGTTAGAAATTGAATGCATAATATCAGTGTCAACAATCGATTTCCTGTGATAATCTGTAAAGCACGCTAAATAAGCAAAAACGACGGCGGGGAAGCTCAAGTGATCTCTGTTTTCTGCTATTTCTGGCAGGGATTGACAGCTTTTTTGTTAAAAGGAAAATCTAACACCCTAGCACGAACATGGAAGAAAAGAGGAAAAAAGAGCGAAAGGTGGAACTCTTCCCCTATCGTCTTTTCAATCTCATGTAGACAGGAGCTTAAAACCTTGCTGATCCTTAGCCCTTAGGAGGGCTTCTGATACACGAATACACCAAGGTTAATAGCAGTCCCGGGGGGTGCACTCCCTTATTTGGCCTATACGGGTATGTGACGCCGAGCAGGGTATGGTTTTCAAGGTCTTGAGTCTTAAACAGGGTATACAATTTCACTATTTAGCGTCTTGAACAAGGTGTCTTTTTGGACTGGAAACCTTTCAAAGAGTAAGAAGGCTTGCGATAAGCGGTCTACATTTGTAATACCAATAATTTTTTTTCCTAAACATGTGTTTCCACGATTTTAGAGTGAAAAATTACTTAATTCTGCCCGATTCTGTATGCAAAACAAAACAAATCAGGGGAAAAAAAAGTAGTGTCTTCTGTCTTTTTCTCGCTTCCTCCCAAACCGCCCCCGCCCCCTAAGTAGTTTTGACACTAATGCAAGATGGCAACCCGTAACGCAGAGCGCTCGATCTCGATGATCTTACGGAAAAATAGAGGATTGTGAACAGTCTAGTCTTAAACAGGGTAGCTAAATGAGCATTTTTTGTCTTAAACAGGGTCGGGGTTTGAAGGCCTTGGCACTGACCTCTACCCAAAATTCCCTTGAGTGCCCCCCCCCCCCCCCCCCCTGGATAGCTGTAATAGACAATAGATTGACTTTGAAGTACTCTTATACTTTTGACCAGCTGGAAGCAAACTCTGCCTGTTCTGGTAGAATGTTCGGGTGCGTACCACGTACCAAAAGCGGGCCGAAGAAACGAACGGAGGCTCGCGGGGAGAACTGGCGCCTTTGCTGATGGGCGCGAGGAGTGAGAAAGCCAAGACAAGGGAATGGAAAATTCCTCTGCGCTCTTTTTCTAAGTTCTCTGCTGTTTGCCAAGACCATGACGTAGCTGATCTCACCGTCTGTATAGTAGGCTGAGAGAAGAAAAGACTAAAACTTCAGGAGTACTTGCAGAGTTAATAGTCATTAACTGGGTCATTAAGGAATTGAAGGAATAAAGATACTGAAGGTAGAAAACATCTTATCATCTAAGTGAGCCGACTTAATGTATACCGTGTTAGGATACAATGATATTTCTTCAAGGATTATACCTTTTTCTTTTAAAACTGTAGAAGTAGTCTGGAGAGAGAGGAATTTTTGGCGCTGGGACTGTATCACTTTACAAGTTTAGTAAAGAAGAAAGGTCAAGCGCAAGATAGTTCTCTTGTTGGTCAAGAGGCCATTAATGTGTTGCAGTCGAGTAGAATGCTGTCATTTCTAGGCTTCTCTTGACGGTGTTTCAGTAAGTTCGGCTTGGTGCCAGGCGACCCTCCTTGCAATGCGGAAGTCCCAAGGCGTGGTTGCCGGCTGACATGCGCCAAGTGGAAAACTTATTTGACTTGCAGCGTTCGCTCGTGAGCCGATGTTCGTCACTGGCTACGACGAGGCTAATAGAGCTGATTTAGGATGGCAACAGAGTCACCCCGAAAAGTCTCGAAAGCAGGCATTAAAATTCATTTCCTTCTCTTGGAAGGACGGTGGGGAAGAGTTCACATTCTAAACCAATCATAAAGTACCAAATTCTGCGCGCATGGCCTTGAGGTCTCAGTTTTAACCAGAAATTCACTTACTGTCAACTCTTTGAGTTATCAAGTGTTTAAAAATTTATTTGAAAATAAGAAAAACGAGCGATTATTTACGGGCTGTATCATTGGTAGGCCTTTCCCGATTGCGCTGAGCACCTTTTGAGCACTATTTTGCATTTTGAGCTCCCTTAAACACTTTTTCGCACTTTGGGCAACGTTTGAGCAATATTTCACATTTCGGGAAAATTTCGAGCAACATATGTCTTCTAAAACATTTTAAAGCAAAAACTGTGTGTCGCTCGCAACGAGAATCGTGTTCCAGGTCATAAATTTGAATAACTAATGATGTTGTCAAGAATAAAAGACCGTTGTCATGGAAAGGCACGTGGACTTATCCTTACTGAGGGTGAGAACAGAAGTTCCTGATTAGCTGATGTATCATGCGTGTGTCATCTCAAATTTCTAAATCATCTAATGTCTAGGCTTTGCACTAGTACTGCTGAATTTATTTACAATTCTTAACCGGCTTTAGTCTTTTAAAAATATTGTTGTTCTATATTCTATCAACCTTTCGTAACAACCTGTCGAATAACACTACGCAAAATGGATTGTTAATTACTTCAGTAAAAATTGACACATTTACGAAAAGCTTAGAGGTAACTGTTCACAACTTTTAGCACTTTTTGAGCACTATTTTGAGATTTTGAGCACTTTTTGAGCACTTTTTAGCCATTTTTGCCAGCACTTTTTAAGAATTTTACGAGCGCAATCGGGAAAGGCCTAATCATTGGGACTGACAGAAAAAATGGTTCAAAAATGTGCTGAAACCGTACTCAAAGCATCGGAAATCCGAATCTCGCATTAGAGACGTAGACATCATTTGGCCGGAAATGGTTTTCCACAATAGGAACTGTGTATTTATTAACGATGACAATAAGAGTAATAATGATAACAATAATGATAATGATAATGAAAATATACATATCGGGGAGTCTGGCTCAAAAATTGGCGATGCTGTAACCACTGCACGTGTCAAGGCCCGTATTAACTTTGCCCGTACAGGCTCCTTGTTGTCCGGAAATATTACAGAGTTATGTGTTCACGCCTAAATAAACGTGTGGATCGGGAGAAATATAGACTGCAAAACAGTCCGTATTTTTGCGTATTCAAGTATATAAGAACAGTCAAACAAAAGCTGAAAACGGAGAGCGAGACGCCCTACGCGCCCTGCGGGCGTGTGAGGCTTGTGTGCGAAGCTCTCAATCACGCTGCTCTTACTCTACTCTAAACCGATTTAAAGAAAAAAACCCGACTATTTTGCGGTCTAGGAGAAATAAGATAGTCAAGATAATCACAGTAATGGTCTCATCAGAGGAACCGAGCAGGATCAAATCTCTTCCTGTTTTATTGATAAGGGGAATTCAGTGAACTCACCGGACTCTCTTGAGCCGTGAGTCCAATACATATGCAGTCATATGTACAGTCAACTCTCTTCTGACGGACATCTCACTAAAACGGGCACCCAGCCTAGCTAGAGCCTTGGTCCCTGTCTTTATTTACTCCTGGGTATCTCCCCCAAGGGAAAGGGGCAAGACAGAGTGAGATCTGGGTACGAGATTAACATTCTTCGTCTCAGACCATGGCTTAGCAACGCATGCACCAAGAAAGTCTACAATACTCAAAAGAAAAATCAGTGATAAATGCCCTTACAGAATTATTAAACAGATTGAATTAAACCTGACCAGGAGCTCACAGCAAATTTTTTAGAGCTTTAGGAGGACAGCCCATGGTGTTGCGGAATTCTTTTTATCTTTTTAACCCCGCTCCGCTGGTTCAAACAAATCAAGAGGACTGTATCTTTCGATGCAGCAACACGATTTAATGCAATCCAACAATCTACTGCGAAGTACAACTCTCACATATTCAACGTTCGTAAGACAACGATCAACGTAACTAAACGATCAACGATCAACGATCAACGAATCGATCAACTCAACGATCAACTATCAACTATGAACGATCGACTCAACTAAAACATTCTAAGTATACAGTGGTTTTTCTACTATTCTTGCGTAAGGCAGTATTTTTACATTAATCACATGTACAGTAAAAGTTCCCATTGTAATGTATCTAAATTAAGTGTCTATTACAAAATCGCACGTTCTTTCACCCTATTTAGCCTAAGAGAATGCATGCAGTTACATCATTTTATATCGTAAATATACTCGGACTTTGTCTACATTATTGGGATCTTGTTTACTGTGGGTAATGTCGACTGAGATGTCGGTCGACATAGCGGTCGACATAGCGGTCGATATAGCGGTCTACAGTCGGTCGATAGTCGGTCGACAGTCGGTCGATACTCGGTCGATAGTCGGTCGACAGTCGGTCGATACTCGGTCGATAGTCGGTCGACAGTCGGTCGATACTCGGTCGATAGTCGGTCGATAGTCGGTCGATGGTCGGTCGATAGTCGGTCGATAGTCGGTCGATAGTGAGATAGACTATCGGCCGAGTATCGGTCGATGTTTCGACGACGCACCTCGACTTACTATCGGTCATATGTCGGTGATATATCGGTCAACTGTCGGTGGTATATCAGTCAACTGTCGGTGGTATATCGGTGAACTGTCGGTGGTATATCGGTCAACTGTCGGTGGTATATCGGTCAACTGTCGTTCGAATATCAGTCGTGTGTTAATTTATCAGGTGAGTCCAATGGCTTTTTTTTAAGCAAAGACGTCATTAATTACTGTTATCATGCGATGGGGGAACATGTGGCAGTGCGAGGCGCGATTACTCTATGAAGCGAACCGAAGAGCACTAAGGGAACTAAGGACATGATAACCATTTTTTTTTCCAGTTTGTATCATCACCGATCGTCTGAGTTTTAGCTGAAGTGGACGAATAATGAATAGGAAAAGCCAGTTGATGACATGCTTTAAGAGCGAGGAATACACATCTTTTATTATCGGGCTTTGACCTGCTTCATCACGCCAAGTTCTCGTTTGTGCAGAAACCACAAATTAAACTTATATATTTCTGCATTGAAAACGGGAACAGTCCTTTGTTTAACGATCAGTTATTGATAAAACGCGCTGATAATGCGCCGAGGTAGGTGACAAAAATATCCAGCAGACTGAACAGATTCATTTATTGTGGGAATGATTTCAATTTACAGCAAGGAAAATACTCATACGTTCTCATTACATTATCCTGTCCTTTTGCTCTGTCCTTTCGCTTTATATTTATATTGTGTTCAAAATAAAGACGACCGTGCGTATACAGAAATTAATATTGAATGGTAAGTCACTTTTGGTCATCCAATAAAAGGAAAACAGTATGCGCCGCGTTAACATTAATATTATCTTAAAACGGCTTGGAAACTAAAATTTTGAGGACGTTTTTGGACTTTTTACATTTAGGGCATGAATTTTTCGTCATTTCAGGCCATGGAACCTAAAAATGAGCCTAGCTAGGTGTAAAAAGGGGCAATACGGAGGCAATACGTCCTAGCCGGCATGATCACATGCTGTTTACGGAAAATTCCCTCATCCATGTCAGGAAATTCTGTACCTTATAGCCTCCCCTAGGGCATGACTCAGCAATTGAGGACATTTCTGCTACGTTTTCAATGTTGGTTAGCATGCAAGGATTTTTCCCATGCCTATCGTCAATGATTTGCTCACTGGTAATAGAGGGGATGGCCCCAGAGTGGTTTTGCATTGAAATTGGCATGCAACAGAATTTCGCACGCCCTGTAAGCATAATTTGAGGTTCTGTGACCTTCTCCCCCAGGCCGCGAGAAGCCTAGGTTCTAGTAATAAGTAATTCATACCCAGCAAAATCTCCGGCATGCCGGGCATGCCAAATTTTCTGACATGCCCGGCATGCTAAATTCTCTCAAATGCCGGGCGTGCCATAATCTGGGTCATGCCGGGCATGCCAAAATCGGTCTCTGGCATGCTCTCAACGCACAGGTTATAATTCCTTGAATCTACTGATACTTTAAGCGTGGCTAAAAAAAAAAAAAAAACTAAACAGATCACAGTGCTTATCTTTTGATGTACGGTTACACGATGACGTCATTGCTATTCCTTTCATTTTCATAGATTTGGTTGTCCCAGCGAAGTTTAAATAACAAAAGCTCTAATTTTCAAAAGAAAGTAAAACCCTGAGGGATTCTGCCGAAGTAATAAAACAGCGTCATCGTGGAGATGACCTGTTGGGGGATGCTAAAAACTCCTCACCCCTTTTAATGAGTCTTTAATAGGATTCCCACTTCACATTGCGAATAAAATGGAATTGACTGAAATCAGTAAAAAGAGAGACAGAGACTATTTTCGTTGTATAATAAAATGCATGTATGTTCCATAAGAGCTTTTAAAAATACAAGGTTATAGAATACCTTTCAAAGTTCATTACAAACTGAGCTAAGCCCCAAAATCACTGTTCATTATTCAGTAAATTATGATGTTTGACAATGCAATGTGCTTGAATATAACGTTGCAATTACAAATCTCTCTAACGCAATTTTCCCTACGTTAGAAAAGCTGTTTTTATCTTGTTTCACATTTTGATAAGGAGTCTGAGTTCCTCTTTCTTGTTTTGTAGGCTTGCCAGAGATTAATGTTTTTCTGTCATTACCAGTGTCTGTGTTCTTTGTCTTTAACTCAAAGTAAGTCAGTAATAACTGACAGTATCAAAGAATTGCTCTCTAGAAAAGTAATTATCTCCTAGTCATGTCTGGAAGTTACCTATAACAAAAAAGAAATGGAATGTTAACACATGCAAGGGCAATATGGAAAAAAGAAATAGAACATGTAGAGCTCAGCTTCTCTTAACATATTTTCATACTGGCTTGTTGAGTCTGTTAAAGGTCGCAACTAATTGTCTGAGGCTAATTTCACAAGAGTGTGCAATTGAGATAAATACATGGTAAATAAAATGAAAGAAACGTGGTTTCACATTAGCCAATTTACATTGCGTTGTTCGATGATGTTTACACGCTTTTCTACTGCGAAATAAACCTTTGCATTTGGATTTGCAAGTAAAGATCATACTGAGTTTGACTGACACTTAATTCAACAACAGTTTCATTTTCAAGCAGGCAAGGTGTAGACCCATATAAAGCCGGAATATGTAAAGGAAACTCAGCGAAAACTTTTTCGTATCTTTTTGTGGCGATATTCTCTCACGGCCCGTCAACTGATTAGGGGTTACGAAGAAAAAATAAATTAGGACCAAAGGTTAAAGCCTGTCCGGTTACATCATTTTGTATGTTACCTAGAGTTCTAATAAATAGGTCATAAAATAGGATTTAACGAGAGCGAATTTGTTTCTCAATCGGTGTATAAAAAAGTGAGGCTATCAAATGAGAAGTTTATAGAGTATCAAAATTATTAAATTAAAAGCTCATATAACTAGGAAAATTCCTATATGAAAACAATGCTAGTGACATTAAATTGATCAGATAAAATTCTCAGAAAATATGTCGAATAAAAGCCTCATTGTTTGCTTTTGTTTTTGCGTAAAAGTAAATTTTTCGGCCCACAAAGCAAAGTTGAAAAAGCGACTAAATCTTAGTTTTTTACATTGAGCATGTTTATTAGCTTAGTTTTCGTCCGTTTTAAAAGCTTTATAACCCAATCATAATTTTCGGGCTAAAATAGTACAAAATCATTTCAAAAACCATGTTCATTTAAAGTAGAGCCGGCAAACGTGAACATTTTGTAATTCAAAAGTCGGACCCAGCCAGGTTGTTTAAGCTTAGAATTATTTGCATTTTAGCTTCCTATAAATTTACCAGAATCGCCTCTCAGAGGCTTACTGTAGCAAAGCATTTTGTAGTACACTCGTAGACAAGCAATGTAAGCCTTAAGTCTTTGCTTGGATGAGATGTCCAAAAGAAAAATTAGTTTTGTGGACCTAAACGCACATTCACAGACTGCTTATATTGAGTTGTTTACAACTTTGCATTGACACGCGAAGCATGTTCATTTTTTTAAAGCGAAATCCAAATCTGATTTTGACATTTGATTTACGGATATTTTTTTTTGTCTCCAAAAGTGATTGTAATATCCGTTTGATTGTCTTTCAAACAACAGTCAAACTATGAAGCAAAAATAAGTAACTTTACCAGTACAGTGGAAAAATATGACCGTAGGTGCCAAAAATTATTATACTCGAGCTATAAAATTAGACCTGACTTTTTTTAGCTTTGGTTTCTTATTTTTGAAGTTTTCTCTAGTCTTCTTAGCAGCAGAAGAAGATTACAAGACATACAAACAGAAACAATCCGAAGTGAACGAGATAAACTGAATGCCAAAAGGCTAATTCACGGGTTTTGTTCGATATTCAGGCCTTTTCTTTACCAAATTAATACTAAATTTGTACTTACACAGGGACCGTGGAGGGGGAGGGGCTGGTAGGGCCGCGGCCCCACCACTTTTTTGCGCCTCCGCCCCCACTTTTTGCGTTGAAAAGAAAAATAATTAAAATAAAAAAAGAGACTTCAAACAAGTTTTTTTCCGTCTATATTCCGCTATATTCTCTGTATTTCTTTAATTTCAAACGCCAGGCATTTTGTGGGGCTCTTGTGCTTTTCACGGTAACTGTACCCTGGGACCGACCTACCCCTTGATCAAACGCCATGCCTTGGCCACCCCTTCGCTTCGTTCGGCAGCGTGTTTTGTACTTCCAGCTCCGGCAGAGTTTTTTATCAGTTTTATCAGACGAAATGAAGAACATTACTAGCTTTTTCAAGCCAAACGAAGGTGAGTAGTTGTTTCGAGTTGATAAAAGTTTTATATTTTGTCTTTCTCCTTTCGAATCAATGAAATATTCGATGGCAAGAAGAATTACATTACTTGAACAGTGAACGGCCATAGTTGGAAATTTTTCAGATCACTTCAGTGTAGTGTTTTCTATACTAAAATTGTAATCGCGTCTTTTCTTGCACTGAATCTGAACTGACCGTGTATGTTGGTCGTTTATTAGAGTTAGCTGGGACTTCGTCAAAGTCTGTAAGCTCTGTAGAAAAGACGACAACTCCTTGCAGTGAAAATGGAGAGTTTGAGTTTGACCAGTAAACATTTCAATATATTGTTAAAAGCTCCATTTTTTAAAAGTGCGAGTTGTTTCGTTAAGTGTAATTGGATTTTTGGTGATGGGTTATATATTTAATCTATTTATAATATTCTACTTATTGTCAGCAATCCTATAATTTAGCATACACATTTGCGAGACGGAATGAAAATCGTATGGAGAATTTCGGTATCTTCACTAATGCCGACCTATAAAGAGCAAAAAATACTGGATAAAGTATGCAAAGTCACGCGACAGAAACAAATCAAATACTATGATTTTATTCCTTTTTTCGATTTTCAATATGAAAAAAATCATTTTCAATTGTCAGCCCTCCCACTTTTCACCTTGCTCCGCGGTCCCTGTTACAGTCTCTCGCAGAATCCATTTCTTGTCCAGCATTCACCAACATCTCAACCATGCACCGCAGAAAAAAAAGACAAACAAGTGCGAAGAGACATGACGACATCGTGACGCCACAACTGCCACGCTACAACAAACTAGATTCCTCGTCATCCGAAAACACTTCTGCGGAAATTCGGCCGATTTCGTGCGTGCTCGGGGTATCTTCGGATGACGCAGATGACGTTGCTCAAAGGACTATCGTCAGCAAGGAGTAAAACAGTTTGCGAGATTCGCATAGCCGACAAGGAGCGCACTGAAAAACTAAGCAAAATCTCTCTGAGAAGGCAGTCCAAATTCACCAAATCAGAACGTCTTTGCAGCATTAACTTCGTACTCTCGTACTGACTTGAACGACCTGGTAAGCTTCATTTTCACCAGTCTTTTAATGCTGTTGACCGGGAAACATTCCGACGCGATAAAACTTAAGCATGGATAAGTTTATACTGAGAAGATTTGTTATCTTATTGTTTAAGACGCTTTTCCGCGATCAAATTTAAATCTGGACCCAGAAATGTCAGTATCGGTTTGAAATAAAAGGATTAATCTTTAATTGCAAGTTAAGAATTCTATTTTATGCGTGAATAATGTTGTTTTGTTGTGCTTTTTATTTATAAATCCAGGCTTCTCTCTTCAGTTTTGCCAGTCGATCCCGTGACACACATTGTGACAAACATGACTTTTTTTGTTATAATCTGCATTTATTGCCATGCATAAAACCTGTAACTTCAAGCTCCTTAAGATATATTTGGCGATTACATGTGATTCGCAGGATATGATGCTGAAGCGAAAATCAAAATCAGTCTCGCTGGGCATGCCAATTTCTTGCCTGGCATGCCGGGCATGCCAAACCAAATGGCTTCACCATCGGCATGCCCCGGCATGTCAAACCAGAGGAGCAAAAACTGGGAATGAATTATCAACCCGGCGAGAGATCTGGGACCTAAGTTTAGCTGGGTCAATTTTGGGCTGCGAGGGCATGAACCAATTTTTTCCATGCCTATGAGATGTTATTTCTAAGTACCAATGTTCCCTTGAATTTTGTCATGCCTAAATGTATAAAATTTTCCCTCTCTCATTAATCCTCAGACTGGATGCGATTTTTACGCTCGCTAGGTATGTTCAACTGAAAATCATGCCCATACCCTTATTCAAAACAAAATGCTATCAAATTTTAGTTTCCAAGCCGTTTTAACTTGTTAACGAAAAACAAGTTAAAAAAAATGAACTGTAAAAACATTTTTTCATCAATGTAGTTCTGAGTCGGTTGAAAAATTCTCGGCATAGGAAAAATCATCCAGATATAGGCCTTACACGGTGGGAATAAATCACATAACAAGAAGCTGAAGGCCTATCATTCTCACTTAGCGGACTTCTTCATGATTCAATTCTAGCCGGCTACGCGTAGCGAGACACCCCCACCCCTAAAAAAAACAGGGGAGGAAACGTCTGCGAAAAGGTGGTGGGCATCGATACAGATAGGCTAAATCCCGTCCACATGAATTAAATGAAAAGGCTAGATAAATGACTAATAGCTATTATTCCAGAATTTTGGCTAAGTACATTGAAGTTTGAAATTAAAAAAGCAGAAACACAATTTAAAAAAACAGTTAGGTCCAAGCTAGAAAATGCTTTCTAATTTCTTGTTTTCCAAGCCAAAAAATGTAGGAAATGCTTAGTGTCGACCGACCATCGACCGAGTGTCGACCAATTACTGACCGATACATCGGTCAAGTATCGACCAACTATCGACCAACTATCGGCGAAGTGTCGGCGAAGTGTCTGCGAAATGTCGGCGAAGTGTCGGCGAAAAGTCGG
The DNA here is from genome assembly GCF_958299795.1 of Porites lutea. Taxonomy (NCBI): domain Eukaryota; kingdom Metazoa; phylum Cnidaria; class Anthozoa; order Scleractinia; family Poritidae; genus Porites; species Porites lutea. The sequence goes on along the minus strand of NC_133205.1, from coordinate 21,534,554 downwards.
CGAAGTGTCGGTGAACGAAAGGCTATATCGGCCGAGACACATCTGGAACGACTATCGACCGTGTCTCTACCGAGTGTCGACCCACTATCGACCGACTATCGACCGACTATGACCGACTATCGACCGCTATGTCGACCGAGTGTCGACCGAGTATCGACCGAGTGTCGACCGAGTGTCGACCGAGTGTCGACCGACTATCGACCGAGTGTCGACCGCTATATCGACCGCTATATCGACCGATATGTCGGTCGACATTACCCACAGTAAACAAGATCCCATTATTGTGCAATCTAATGTCACGAAATCTAACTTCTTTGCGCTACAAATGTCAATTTCTAATTAATATTTAATCACAGAATAATCAAGTTTAGCATCACCTATTTCTTTCCCGACACTTGGGCAAGTTTACAACAATGTTTCAAATTAAAAATAGACATGGTTGTGATATGAAGGTTATCGCCCCTGTGTAAGGTAATCCCGACTTCGGAATCCAGGAAATTTTTGCCGGCTTGTGAAATCCGGAATCCTAGGCTTTCAAATCCGGTAGCCTGTGTGCACACCCCCCTCCCCACTCCGATTTTTCCTGAGGGGAAGAGGGGGTGTGTACACAGGCTAAAATCCGGAATCACGCCAACGATTAAATCGGGAGTCCAAATTACTGGAGATACATTCCAAGAAGATTGATCCCCCGTACAAGGGGATTCGCTGAGACTAATCGCGTATGTTTCACTTAAAACACGAAAAACCGCACTTGGAAAGTCTCCCCAGTGTATAGGCCTGAATCGTGTTGTAAACAGTTTTTGAAGGTGTGACCAGGCCAACACGGCTTTATTTACGCACACTTTTGCATTTAAGAAGTTAACATTGGCACAAACGGAAAGTTCTAAATAGGAATAGTCTCGTGAAATTTCAAAAGGGTTATTATCAATAAAAAAAAATAACTAATTCTTAAGCGTTGATTTGCCGCATTGTTTCTCAAATATCATGATTTTGGTCTTTTTGAGATGTATGGAGAGTTTTCAGTTTTTGAAGTATTGCTGAAAGAAGATATTTAGGCTTGTTTGAAGACCAGTAGACTACTTGAGAATAAAATTAGATCATTAGCATAGAATAAACAGCTTAATGGTGAACCATTTGGGAGAATAATTTGCTCAATAGAATAACATGCTTTTAATAGATTGGGAATTTCATTCAAATATAAATTGAACAGCAGAGGGGAAACTAAGGACACATCCTTGTCGTACATCTCTTCCATAAGTAAAATAATCAGTTCTTTTCTTCCCAAATTTTATGCTACATTTCGTAAGTGAATACATATTTAAGAGAATGTTATAGACAGAACCCGTGATGCCGTAACAGGTCCATTTATACCAGGAAAAATAAGACGCGTCTTAAATAAGAGGCGAACTGGACCATTTATACGAGTGAGCATGTCTTATCTAAGACGAAAACAGCTCGTATAAATGGTTTGCGTCTTATTTCTGTTCTTGACTTACTTTTTAAGTGTAAGTTTATAACACGAAGATAGCAATTTGATTAGTAAATATAAATTGTGATAGTTTAAAGTTAAAAGGGTCTACTCACACCCGCCGGTCAACGCATTTGTCCAGGAGGTCTGCTATCGCCTTCTCCTTACATAATAACAAGATATCCTTTTCCTCCGCGATGGACCAAGTGTTTCTTTTTGCCTTTAACGGTGAGCTCGTTGTAATTGAGCGAAGAAAAAAATAAAGAACTTTTCCCCGCCAGTAGCCTGCCAGTCCGCCGCGGGGCAAGCGATAATTTTCCCGCCAAAAGTTAACGTATGCGTACTATGCGTTCGCGCCTTATGTAAGACGCGAAGGAAGCGAAGGTCATTCATACGAAGTTTTTCCCGTCTTAAGAAAGACGCGTCTTATCTAAGAACAGGTAGTAAGGGCTGTTCTAAAATAAGACGCGTCTTAGCTAAGTCGCGTCTTATTAGTCAAAAGCTTTCTTTAAAGCCAAAAGCTTTCTTTAAATCTATAAAACAACAGAGACGAGTTTACCTTTAGGTGGTGAAGTATTGATAAGAATGTAACCCATCAGTGCGAAATCCTGGGAGAAATCCAATCTGGGAAGGATGTACTGTAGCAGGTTGCACTCTTGTATCAAACTGAGTAATATGGAACAAAATAAATTGCTTATAAACAGCTAGAGACACAAATTCCACTGTAGTTCGAAGGATCAGTGAAATATTAGTCACGTGACCTGCAAATGATCGTTAACATTCAAAGTGTTCAAATTAAAACTGAGGAAAGAAAATGAAAAGCACCAAATATTCTTAGGCACCAGTGTTTTTACGATGGCCTGGATATTATGATTAGTAAAATCCAACTAGCGGTCTATTATCAATGCTGTGTTCTGATTGGTTGAGCTACTAGTAGGCTATATGTTATAGCCCACCAGTGGCGAAAAGCGCCGGCTTTGAAAACCAAAACAATGGCGGCTGAATCGATCGCGTTTTGCTAGGAAAGGTTGTTTTGTCTCGATATTTTTGAGCAACTAGCTGGATTTTACTAAAACAATTATTCCTCGAGCCCTAATGGGTTCTGAGTCAATAGCCTATTCGGCCTTCAGCTTCATGGGCTATTGACTCAGAGTCCATTCGGGCTCGAGGAATAATTGTTGAATAGCCCTGCATGTTTGCCTAAGTGGAGCAAGGATTACGAAATAAACAGAAACAGGTCACGTGACTTTAATAACTCTTAATAAAAATGCTTTAATCCACCTTGCAATCTTGCAAGGCTAATTGACAATTCAGACAGTTTCGCTGACAATTTGATGACAAGTATTTTTAGCCTGAAGTTCAATAACCTTGCCCCGTTTGAAAAAACAGGTTTTGTGACGTCACGGTCCAAGGAATGTCACGTGACGGTATATTTTAAAGAATGATCTATTGAGTGAACGGTTCACTGCCTTACTACTGGAAAGGTATCAAAATAAAAAGAATTTCACGGTTTTATGATCCTCGCAGAAAATTGAATATTAATTTAAGTTTATTTAACAATTATTCCTCGAGCCCTCATGGACCTTCATTCGGCTTTCAACCTCATGGGCTATTGACTCAGAGGCCATGAGGGCGAGAGGTATAATTGTTTTAGTAAAATCCAACCAGTTGGTCAAACATATCGTGACAAAACAACTTTAGCTAGCAAAACGCGATTCAGCCGCCATTTTTTTGGCTTTCCAAGCCGGCGCTTTTCGCTACTAGTATCTACTAGGGGGCTATAACATATAGCCTAGTAGTAGCTCAACCAATCAGAACGTAGCATTGATAAAAGACCACTAGTTGGGTTTTACTAAAAAGTAGTATAATCTAACATTGGCCTGGTTAAGTCAAAGAGAAGAGTACCTTGCAGGTTCTTTGGGCTACAGGTAAGTACACCCTCCATTGGTAAAGTTCTTTATTATTTCAAAAGCAGGCAGATCCGATGATGTTCCGAGCCCATAGAGCACATATAACATTAGCGAAGTTGAGTTTATTAGTAGTCAATATGTAGACCACAGATGCAATGAATTCACCCCTTGCTATTGATGAAGAGCAGGCTTAACAGGTTTCCAGCTGGCGTTCAACGTCGCCCCGAGTCAGCTGGGTCACGGTGATCACGCCTTGGTTTTTACGATCACTTATGGCTCCGCTTAATCAAGCACCCTTAACCGAGGCAAAAAAGGTTCAACAAGCTAAGGCCGAGGCAAAGCAAGGTTCAATATTCCTTACGATGACAGATACCTCGCACATTCATTTTTTATACAAATTGAACACTTTTCAAGATCTTCAGTCCTTGCAAACCGGTGAGGAGTACACTAGAACAATCTATACAGCTCAGTATCATTGCTCTTAAAATCGTTGTTTGTTTGCTATGGTTAATTTACATATGCCCTGATTTGCCTACGACAAAAACAAACTGAAGGAATAAGCAACATAAAACAGTCCTGAGAAGCCTTTTGAAAGAACTGCCTTACTTTAAATACAAAGGAAATTTAGCGGATTTTCATGTCCGGTTTTTGCTTAGGAGTAGGTTATTTTGAATTTGTCCCAACGCCTCTAGCTTTCGGAGGCGTTGGAATGTTTATTGATGAGACACTTCATTACGCCGTCCTTAGGGCCCATTCACCGTAACGTAATGTAAACTAAGGCTTGAAAAACCACTGCAAAAACCGTGAACGATGAATGTGGCTCAAAGTTGGATCAAACAAGATCGTGATCAGTCGAAAAAGATAAAAATAGAATTAAAGTAAAAAAGACTACTGCAAAGACTGATCAAACAACGTGAAAAAGGCTGAGGTATACAGTCATGTAATATTCATTATCCCCTGCGATGACGTATTAGGCATTATAAGAATAACTAATGCAAAGTTGTCAGTTCATAAAGAGTGTCAGTGAAAGTGGTCAGCCCTCCCACCCTCCCTCTCTCGGACATATTTAGAACTTGGAGTCCTTTGTCGTGTCCCTCGACAGGGATCTCGTCCCATACCTTAATTCTAATTAGTCAGGTAAAGGGATAATGAACTTTTTACTTGGAGCTGGGGTTAAGGCTTTCCACAAGTTGCTCAGCAACGTTTTGGCAACTTCTCGTAATTCAAGCAACGTTTTTCGTTTCGAGCAACTTTTTGCATTCTGAGCAATCTCTCTAGCTATCTTCTAATTCTGAGATATCAGAGCAGCTTTTAGTGCTTCAATTGGCCTTTCTTCCATATTTCACAATGTTTCAGTAGACAATTAAAATTTGGCGTGGAAGACTAGAACGGGCTCTTTAACGAAGGGTATGGCTGGGGACGAGTCAGGATGACAAAGATGAGATCAGTGGGGTGAGTTGAGAACCACTACGACTCTAGGGTGGGGAGGGTGGATCCTTGGTACCAAAAACCTATTTAGCTGAGGGCCGTAAGAGAAGCCATATTTAAATAAATTCAGCTTGGTAACGATTTGGACGATGCCCATATTTCAGGTTAGTTTTGTGTAAGATAGCTTGTCGAGGGATCCTAACCACTCTCCCTTTTATCCACCATACAGGATGCTTTGCATGTTTTGAAGGGTAAAAAGAGAGATGATGCCAAGAAAGACCATCATTGGTTTCGCTGGAGGCCTCCTTTGTGTGTTGTCACTGGTTACCATTTTTTCTTTTTACTCGGTCAATCTGCGTTTGAATCATGCGATGATAACTCCAACGAAAGTAGGGTGAGCAAAATGTTATTTCCATGATTATATTAAACCCCCAGGGGTACTCCCTTATACAAGCCATATGGATATGTGTCCGACCCTAAGGGTATGGTTTTTGCGCCATTTTGGTCTGGAATCAGGTATGGAAATGTATGAACGTATTTATCTGTCGTTTCAATGCCAAATGAATATGAAAGAAAGAGTAATATGCACACTCAATTTGTTGTTGTCCTAATCCTAATAATGACATAATTTGTGCCTGTGTAAACATATATGTTACGTTTTGTCTAGCCATTAATTACAGAAATGGCTGCGAGCCTTTTATAAGAAAACCTCCGACCGCACTTTGAACCTCCCCCAGGTCTGAAAACGGGTGTGGAAAATGACATTTTTTGGTCTGAAATGGGGTCAGGATTTGGAGAACCGAGCAACTTCACCGAGTATGCCTGCCCTTTTTGTTAATCTGAACAAAGTCCTTCAGTCCAGTACCTCTCGGACGACCTGTGAAGGCTGTATATGTACCGTAAATCCTCTATTAAAGCCCCCCCCCCCCCCCCCCTCTCAAATAAGCCCCCTCCGTCTAATAAGCCCCCTTTTTAGGGGAAGAAAGTTAATAAGCCCCCCCTCCTCTCTGTTAAACCCCCCCTCTGCCCTCCTCTATTTATCATTTACTAATAAATGATAGATTGAATTAATCAACCTCGTGTGACTGGTCGAAGATGGTTTATTTACCAACTGGGAGATCGGATTTGATTCTGATCCTCGGCTGCATGACCTAAAACTTCTTGTACCTGAGCTTTTCCACTTTGCATTCTAGTTCTTTATGGAGAACTGATGCCATTGTTGTTTCTAAATCAAATAAGTCCCCCGTCTCTATTAAGCCCCCCCTCAAATGGGCTTGAAATAAATAAGCCCCCCCGGTTGGCTTAATAGAAGATTTACGGTAAGCGTTTGCAGTGAATGATTTATACTTTTACCTCAGGCCCAGCTGATGCAGGGAACACAGTGAAACAATTCAAAACACTGAGTTCGTTTATAAGACTGTCTTGTTATCATAACTGCAATATTTCCGCCTAGGTGTAAGAAAGTAGCTAAGTCATTTTTTTTTATCAGAAAAGATGGTCTTGAGTTAGTTCAATTATATCTGCAGGGAGCAAAATCCGAAGTCGGGATGTCTTCCTTGTCATCGCATTGTGTTTCTTAAGACTCATAAAACTGGTTCAAGCACTGTGACCAACATCCTCTTTCGCTATGGAGACAAGAGAAATCTTACATTTGTTCTTGGACATCACCATCTAGGCTGGCCATCAAGATTCCTCGCATCTCGCACCCTTCCTCTTTCCCGCCAGCCTAACATTTTGTGCAGCCACACAAGATTTAACAAAAAGCCTATGAACTGGCTTTTTCCCCCAGAATCCAGCAAGTACGTAACAGTTCTTAGAAATCCGGTAGATCATTTCGAGTCTACCTTTAACTATTACAAACTGGGTCGAACATTTGGTTTCGGAACTGACCCCGTCAATTCGCTGGAAAATTTTCTAGAAAGACCGATATCATTTTTTAACATATTCAACAATAGTTATGATAAGAACAGAATTAGCTTCATAAGGAACTTAATGATGTTTGATTTGGGTTTAAGCTACAGATATTTTCAAAATTATACAGCTGTTAAGAACTACATTAACTTCCTAAACAAAGAATTTGATTTGGTTATGATTATGGATTATTTTGACGAATCACTGGTGTTGTTGAAGAGGCTTTTGTGTTGGGAAATAGATGATATTTTGTACGTGAAGCTCAATGAAAGAAAAGCCAACGAAAAGGCAACTCGTCTGAGTGGCAGAGTTCAGGACAACATAAGACGGTGGAATAAGGCAGATGTGCTGTTATTCAATTATTTCAATGCAACTTTTTGGAAAAAAAGTAGAAAGAGAGGGTTCAGGGTTTTATGAAGACCTCTCCGCTTTCCGTGAAAGGAGATTGAAGATTCAGAAATTGTGTTTTGAGAGCAGAACTAAAATAGAGCTGATTTGGGGGAACAAATATGTGAA
>NC_133205.1:21504821-21522321 GCF_958299795.1 Porites lutea | reverse complement strand
AATAAAACTGGTGTGTGTGGGTGTGTGTGTGTTGGGGTGGGGGGGGGGGAGGGGTCATAATTTTGAAATCTTCCCACTTTTTCTTCCACTTTTTGCAAATACCCTTCGAAGAATTTCTGCAGGGCCACACCCAATGCAAAACATTTTCGGGCTTATTTATACATTAAAATTTGTAGGTTTTACCATGTCGAACTCGAGTGCAATAAAAATAAAAATAAAATAAAATAATACGTTTCATTAAAAGTCCAGTATCATTTTTCCTTTCTATACAATACACGCAAGCCGTGGATTCAAACACAAGAAAGAAATAACGCTGCCTGCTTGGTGCAAAATTTCTTTCGAAAGTTGTATTGAAAACAGAAAAAAACAAACTAGTCTTTCATCAGCTAGTTTCTTAGTTCTCTTTCGCTGTTTTAAGGTTGCCATAACCAAATAACGGACAAGATGTTAAAATCTGCCATGAAACTCACAAAGCAAAGTCAAACTTGGTCTCCATGGTGTGAGCTTGAGGGAGCTCGACATCACGTGACATTAGATGTCCAATAAGTAATCACCTCATTTCTTATTCTTCACTAGTGCATCCAGTGATGTAAGAAATCACCTGGTCTCCTACCGCAGCCTTGCGTCCCATTTGAGTGGATGCGGTGCGTGCGAGATAGTCCGGCTGCACGCATAGCACTCGCGGGATTCCTCGTGAAAGGGTAATTTTTCTTGCAATCTAAAGAACCGTCGATTTACTTGCTGGACTTATCGCTTGTGGGCTAGAATAGTAGTAAGGAGGAGGGTCTCCCTTCCTTGTCGGACCTGAAACCTAAAATGTAATGCAAAGGAAGTTTTACGTCCGTCTATTTATGGAAACCAATGCCAGTAGCTGTAACGCATAATAAGCCTTTCATAGATATAGGATCCACCATAAATCAACCGCACCATTTACCTAGTAAGCTGTTCTCTTCGGTAATCCTCTTTTAGGTCACTCATAACCTTTGCTCTTAATCAGGTATTGGTATTGTTAGGAAAAAAAAACTGATGTTGCTCACTCTAAGAACTTAAAAGAACTACAAAGTAAGAAGTGTTTGACTTTTAAAAACGACTCACCACTTCAATGTAATCTGTAGTCGTGTTTCTTCCTGGTGAATTATAATGTCGAGTTGTACCATTCAGCTCCAAGGCCGCTTGGTACATGACATGGCTGGAACAAACGAATGTTGTGGTTTAACCAGAGCTTAACACTTTTCCTCTTAAAGACAAAGTATTTCATTGGAGAAATATAACATAAAATAACATAAACTATTAATTTAATCTCGCATTGCTGCCGTAGAGCCTTTTCACTCACGTGGCTAGCATCTCTGCAAATGTTTTGGAACAAAAGAAAGCTTTTACGTAAGGAAAGAGTTTAACTCCCACAAGATTGGTTTGGAACACCAACATGGCCGCCGTTTCATTGTTCTGGAACACTAATATGGCCGCCGTGACTTGGACTGTTACAAGGAACAGGAAAAAAAAAATCGGCCAATAGCTGACCGGCAAGACACCCGATCCCAGAAATAATTCAGGTAGGACTTCTTCTGTGATTCAGTCCCATTCTCGTTTCTTAAGTGGCGAATTGGTATCAGCTGTGCGCACTTGCTTTGAGATCTGATTTGTTCATTTGAATCGGAGGCATTTGCCTCGACTGCAAGCTATTCCCACCTTACTACTGGTTCACTACAGCAGGAAGCGTCAAACTCGCCGATGCAGGCGAACTAGCCGTTGCGCTGGCCGCGAAAGAGGCAGCATCTTGGCTGTTATGAGTGCTTCGAGTGCTATGCATATCGTCCATCCAAAGCCAGAATCCGCAAAGATGGAGCTCAAAATGCCAGCATGAGATACAACGTAAGTCACAAGACGATCAAAGGCCCCTGCGGTCACCCCTCATTTCACTTACGCTTGAGGAGGAGACCGTTGACCGCACTGGCTTGCAATTTTATTTTACCTAAGTTACATTTAGCCTCATTTCACTATTGAGAATAGAGAATATGAGAGTAGTCTACGTCCTTGTCCTTATAGCCTAGACTGCAAGTAGTCCCCATTTTTCCTCACACGCGTGTCGCCTTTTCTCGCGTGGGATGATTTTCACGCGCGCTCGCGATTCGCTCGCTCTATTATCCCTGAGGAAAAATGGGGAGAACTCGTAGTCTACTTATAGCCTTACCTTGGAATGCGTCCTTGGTTTCTGGTGTCATGTATTATGACTCCATTGGGGTATTCCAGCTTAAGGTACTGTCCTGTTTTATCAGGACTCCCCTCTCTAGGTGAAGACCCCAGTCGGCTTGAAAACAGACCCTGCTGTTCATACCCCAGAGGGGGTCTTGTTGGTGAAGAGTGACTGTTGCTTGTATTCATAACATGTCCTGTTTGTTTGGAACCTAGAACAATCAAATACACACTTCACTTCCAAGGTACACTATGAAGACAAGTGTTTGTAATACTGTTACGGGGGGAGGGGGTTGGGAGATCGGGGGGGACGGGAGACACTCCCTCCCTTCCTCCCACTCCCTTGTGCCACTGAACAGGGTATCGTTTTCTGATCGCATCGAGGACTTGTTCGAAATAATTTAAACTGTAAACTCATCTCCAGGGCCAAGATAATGACTGAAGAAAATCACTGTAGATAATAAATGAACAATGAAATCTTCCGCCCTTGCATTCTATATCTCTAAGTGGGTGTTCTGTTTTGTTCTGTCAAATTAACAGTTTATTGGATCACTTTCTATCTGTCCATTAACTGCAACTGCACGTCACACTACCTGGTCCTTGTTTCGGTAGGGGCGCTGTCTCAGGGCCTAATTCCAACAGCACCTGGGAGCTCTTCGGAGCTGGAGCAGACATGGCTGAGTATCCTGATTCGCTGGATTGGTTGCTAAGGTAACTGTGACGGTGATGGCGGTGGTGGCGGTGTCTTCCCGCGCTTCCGTCTTTTACCCTGGCAACAGCCACGCGCGAGTGAATCACATCCAGAGCTGGCACCATCTCCCTACAATAGACCAAACAGATTGAACTACGCATCCTTACTGCGTACAATTTTATGCACGTTTAGCGCACACATTAAAAATGTAGACTTCTTTCTTTTAAGGAGGAGTTCGTCATAGTGGTAAATGGTCATTTTTTCGTAAATAAGTATGGAAACCTATAATTTTTTCCCGTTTTTCTAGATTTTTTAATGTAATTTTTTGCTGAGCAGTAATTTTCTTTCTGTTAAATAAATATAAATCATCCTAGGGCGGAAAGAGAAACAAACAACACTACCATGTTCAAGCATGTAAATAGGATGACATTGATATTTTAACGGGAATTTGTTAGTACACATCTATTTCAATAAAGGTTGCTTTGGGATTTGGTCATCGAAACACAGAATACAATGAAAAACAGAATAATTTGCTTGAGTGACCACTAAACAATGCCTTTCAAAGACCAAAGCACCATTCCCAAAGCAACCTTTACTGAAACAGGTGTATGTATACAAGGAGCTGATGCTCCGAGCCAAATATTGCAACACCTCGTTCTTATTTCAAAATCCTACTTCCTTTTAGGGCCTGTTTACATGGAGTGGGGGACCCCGGTCTAGTGGGGTTGGTTTCTTTTGTTTTCACACTCTGGGGGACACAAAACAAAAGAAACCTACCCAACTAGACCGGGGTCCCCCACTCCATGTAAACAGGGTCTAAGAAAAACAATCAATTGCTCAAAACTCTTTCTGCAGGTTCAAAAACATGACAATTCACCCTTTATTTCAATGACAACGTAACGCAGACAAGGCATTATTCTTATTTGTTTTAAAGGCAAGAGTGATTAGAGCGTTTTCACTCACATGGTCGGGATCTATGCAAATTTATTGGAACAAAAGAAAGCGTTTACATAAGAAAAGAGTTCGACCCTCACGGGATCGTTTTGGAACACCAAAATGGCCGCCGTTTTATTGTTTTGGAATACCAATATGGTCACTGTGAGGTCACTTGAAAACACTCTACCCTGTTGATCTCGGAAAAATGATACAACGGTTGTACTTACGAGTCGGGATCCGCATCGCTGACAGTTTTACTGTGACGATGTCTTGATGCTGAACCGTCGCTTCTTGCGTCGCCCTCACGGTGCCTGTGGCGATGATGATGATGATGTGATCTAAAACAGAATAAAAATACAGTCACTATATCTACTAGTCAATGTAGATTCCCCCACCCACCTTAATTGGATAAAATCGATTAGGTCATAATTTTAAGCACCAGATACCAGATGCTAATACCAGATACCATAAGTTTGCGCCATTTTACCTGTCCTCGGAGCCACTCCCCCTGTCTCTTCTGCCACCACTGTCGCTCCAATGATATGGAGCCGAGTCTGACATCTTACTGAAATCAACATGTTCTCTTGAAGATCTATTAAAAGAAGAAGTAAAACCAATACATTGCTACATGAGCTACCGGTCATCATACAGTCTACCAAAGGTCTGGAAGCGGGGTCTTGATTTCGCATTGGCGAATGCCGCTTCCGGTTGCAGTCAAATCCCGTTAACGTTTCCCGAATCCCCCACTGTATTTTGGTCAAATCCCGAATCCCGAATCCCGAATCCCGAATCCCGGGGAATACCGGGTACCGGATTTCCTGTCTGCAGCCACTTCTACACAAATCCCTAACCACGATACAATCAAGAAAAGGTGCAGCATAAAACAAACAACACAATATAAACAAGCCAAGAAAGAGGAAGTTGAGATAAATTACAAAATGTTTGCTAACCGGGTTTTAACAAATCCAGGTAGAAATAAAACCGGCGAGATGTAGCCAGGACTTGTAATCCGATCTGTCGGTGTATTTCACCATGAAATTAAATTTATTCGGATTATCTTTTGTCTTAATACGACCATCATTTTCGCGAACTAGTTTAGAAGTGACCGATTTGAAAAACAATAGGGTTCATTTTCACAAATGACAGCCGCTGACCTGTGATGCCTGCGTTCTTCTCTGCTGTAGGACGAGTCACGATCGCTTCCAGACTCAGCAGAATGGTGACCCCGGTGATGATGACGACATCTACAAAACGAACGATAGAAGGATTTTCGTATGACCTTGAAATGAAAACGCGCAAACAAAACTGAAACAACAAACGAACGGAAACAAAGCGATTTGATTGGTTTATCGAACGGATACAAACGCGCGCGGCTTTTGGTTGGTTAAGCAAACGCCCGGGGGAAAAAACTTTATGTCAGAGAACTTTCTAGAAATCAATCGATACTTCGCTTTGACGTCATATTGCAACACGACTGGCCAATCGAACAATGCCTTCTCCGTATTGGGATCTTCTTTGGCGGGAAAACGAAGAGGCCATGTTTTGATCTTTTCATTCATTAGCTGATAAAACAAATAACGATTATTACCGAAACCATTTTTCAAGGTCATACGAAAATCGCTCTAAAACAATCAATTTACACCACCAAGAGAGGAGAAGCTTTATCCTCTCTTGACACCACAAAATAGCCCTGGGAAAACTTACTACAGTCAAACCGCGCTTTTACGGACACCCAGATTATACCCATCATTATTACAGACAGTTTGCTTTGTCTCTGGGGAAGGAAAGTCCTTACATTTTTCTTTAAATTCAACTCGCTTAATACTGACACATGGTTAATACGGACACTTTATGGCCCCCTCAGTATCCGTATTAGCGGGGTTTGACTGTAAATGAAGGTAACCATTATGAGAAGAAAAAAAATCTCAACACCCCGAATGTTGCTTCAGTCTCCTATACACTGGTGAAGAAAAGCAACACCTAAATCAAAGATGTAACCTATAATTCCAATGGCGACACCAATAAAACAATGAAGCCTATGAAACAAGTCATAAATGAATGAGGCCACTCAACGCATCTAACCCTTCCCCTTCAGGACTTGCACGCAGGCTAAGTCCGTGGTTTAAATCCTATGATGAGATCATTGAAATAAAGTCTTTTCGGCTGTACTTGTAGTAGGTATCATTAAAAGTTGTATATTACCCGGGGGGGGGGGTACTTGGGTTAATTTTTGCTGGGTATGTGCAGTTGGTCTCTCAGGGCCACTACTCCATTATAGTCTATTTTTTTGGCTAATTATAGACGCCATCTTGGTCAATTTTGCGCAAATGTAATTTTCGCGATCCCAAAGTAGTAACTTTATATTTATGTATCTACCTTGTCAATACTTTAAATAGGTCATCCTAAAATTAATTGACCCAAATTTGTTTTAAATTGAATGAAGAACACTTTACTTTTCACCCGGTCTACAGTACAAACATTCTGGTACGTTTGCTAACCGTAATTGTGAAGAACTTTCTCACCCCAAAAATCCGAAAATGTGCGACCCCATTCTGTTAACTCTATTGAAAATGTAACCCCATCATAGTCATTCCAGTCGTGAAAATGCGACCCCATCTAGTGGAATATCCTCATTAGCCTTCTATAAGGAAGTCCCCACCCACCTCCCGGTATATTAAATGCGTGAGGATTTCTTACTGAAAACTTATGTTGAATCAAGGCACTATTGCGAGTTTAAGGGTTCGACTGTTTTTATTTAGTATTAAAAGACAAGTTAATTGTCCTTACCTTTTCCTTCTCCTTCTGCCTGTATCATCATCTGAAGAATAAGCTCTCCTACTCCTGCAAGAAACGTCAAATTGTCTGGCTGTAAGATATGGCTGGTCCTGTATATGAACTCATATACAGCGTGAACACAGTGCCATGGCTAGCATTAGATAGCCTATTCACAGACTCTCTGGTTTCTCTTTAAAGATCGTCGAGCGCGCGACCGCGTAGAAAATTAAAAAACCGCCAGGGATTTATAGACCGCCAGCGCAAGGGGTGGGGGTGGGGAAAGGAAAAAATATCCTTTGTTTTTCTTACGCGCTCGCTGTCGCACGCTCGCTTCGCTCACGCGCTCACCAAATAATCGAAGAAAAAAAAGAAAGAAAAACGTCTATGAACAAGCTAAGCATTAGACAAGGCAAGGTACCTATACCTCAGTTAAGTCTTGTGCTTTTTCCTTGTGATGGCATTTCTCCCTAATCCAAACCTCTCTCAAACCCAAGTAGCTGGTCCTGTCTACAGTGTATTGTCGTCCTTTTGCCACAGAAGTTCTATTTTGAGCGATTTTTTTTGAAGGGATTTGCCACCTGAGAGATTTAGAGTCACGTCTAAAGCAAACTGTTCATTAATCCCCCCCAAAATAGTAGTTTCTCATTCGTTTTGCCTATAAGAATCGTTTTGAGCCGTTTATATCTGCTTATTTTCTAATTTGAGAAATTCTCAACTCGAATCTGCCGTTTGCCGTAAGCGTGACTCTAAATCTCTCTATTGATTCCGGCTCATATCATACGCCGCAGGTAGGGAAAGACGAAACATACGGTAAATCCAATACATCTACTATAAAGTAATCACAAACAATCAACCGAACGAAATTGACTCGGTATCAGTGCTCTTAAGCTGTTTGCAGTAATTTTCATCCAAACAAAAATAAGTGAAAATAACATAGGTGCAAACTCAATGAAGCTTACATGAATATTAACTACCTTCTTCTAGGTGTGTCCGTTTCACTGCCGCTGCTTTGTGCAGCTGATCGCCGATGAGGTCTAAAGAGAACATATTATGTTTGAGTACCCCTGCATAGCTGACAAGATTAGTGTAAGTCGTTTCTTAACAAGGCAGGTTGAAGTTGCTATTACTTTCCCCTTACAAGCTTATTATTGCTGCAATCACTTAACCATAATTAACCCAATACTCCCAGCTATGCGGGCAACTTTTAATTAACATTTTCATTGAAATGGGCGAGTTACGATTGATAAGAATTATTTTTATGCTGCCACTAAGATCCCACTATGTTATCTCGTGCAGAAGAAATAATAAACCAATCCTTCTGCCTTCTGTTATTAGTACAAAAGCAGACCTAAGTCATATAATACGGACAAACCCCTCATAAGAGACCATCTATCCAAAATAGCTTAACACATTTTCCAGTCAAAGAACTATACGCTGGAACCAACACAACCATTTTTGGCACTTAAGAAGCTCTCTTGCAGAAAGTTTGAATAAACGGGAAAAAAGACTGCTCCTTGACCTTTAACAGTTGCTACAAGGCCAGTGGCACAATACCTTGGAAATTTGGGCGATCTCTTTGCTCTTCCCGATCCTGAGCTTTTAAGTGACCGAGGGGAATCTGGGGCTGGAGTGTACAAACCACTGTTGATTCAAAAGAATGCTACATATTAGACGCAATACCCACCTCTCTCAGACAATAAAATTGCTTCTCTTCGGATTATAGAATACAGGAATATACATTAGACAAAATCAATTTACCAAAGAGCTGGGCAAGATTTAAAATAAACTGACCGTTGGGGGAACTAAAGTCGAATGATAATAAAAAAACAAAACTTTAAAGGTGTCGACAGCCTTACCCTTGCATCTGAGCTGATTGTTCCCATGGCAGAGCAGGACCATCTGTAGTAGTGTTACCGTCCTTTGAACTTGGGTCACCTTCCGTTTTAACTCTACAAACGGAACACAAAATTAATACATATGAACGCCTAACCATCAAGTCGTCTTATGTTCTCACAGAATACCGTTGAATCCTAGACTGCTACAACCCCGGACAAAACTGTTGAGACAATTCCATCTATTTTCTAACTTTTGCGCCCTCCTCCCGTCTCCCCTAAAGACAAAAAGTAAAGCCCCTCCCCACCCCCTATTCAAAGTTGTCTTGGTCTAAAAACCAACGTGTATAATTACCATGCTATCCTAAACAACTTTGGACAAGGGGAGGGGGGAAATCGGGCATTCACTTGGCGGAGGTTTCAGTTTTTGCCGGGATGACAGGAAAAAATAGGCATTTTCGCGATTTGTCTCAACAGGTTTTGTCCGGGGTTGCAGCTGTCTCTCAGGATTGTTGTGCAGGCGAGCATGTTACGTGCGAGCGAGTGAGGCTAACGTTTCCCCCCCCCCCCCCCCCCCACCTCCTTGCACGTTTGCCTCACTCGTCACACACGAAACAAGTTCACACCACGCGTACGACAATCCTACGGGTCGACTCTTAGCAGTCTAAGGCTGTGTTCACACTCTACCGGGTAGATTTGCGCCAGTACGAAATCCGTACCGGATAATAACAAACAAAACATAACGGTGATACCGGCGCGTTTTCTGTAAAAGAGCCAAGCTGCGACGCACCAATCTCTAAAGTGGAGAGTCAGGTATCGGATAAGTTTTCGTGTCAGGCTCATGTGTATTTTAAATTTTCGTGTCGGCACAAAAAGGCTATCCGGTATAGTGTGAACACAGCTCAAATTGAATCCTGATTTTTCCAAGTTTCTGGAAGGAGAATTGGCTTTTTTTTATCCACAAGTTTAAACCCCCGGTGTAAAATAACATTAGACAGCTTAAGAAAAGGCGTTTTTGAGCGACGTAGCTCAACCGGAAGTAAGACCTTTTGTCGTTTAATATGCCTTGACGCTACCACATTTGTTTTGCCATGTTTCTTTACTCTTATACAGACAATTTGCCCGAAAATTTTGGCAAAAACATTTCCCAAGAATGAAAAAAATTCACTTCCGATTGATGAGCGTCGCTCAAAAACGTCTTTGCTTAAGCTCGCTATTGGTAACTGGGAAAGGGAGGTCAATTTTCGTTTGAATTATCCCGAATTTTTGAGAAACCATGGGTTCAGTGAATTAGGATTTTACTGTACACTGGGGTGTAGCGTTTGGTTCTTGTATCTCTACGGTCCTGTCACACCTAACACATTCTTGAGAAAAGTTTCCTTACTCTGTAGCCTAATGATCAGTGCTTTCACTAGGGAACAGCCGGAGATCTGGTCTGTATTCAGTTGTGAAAGGCCTCTGATTTGACCTTACGTTTCATTGCATGCTCACTAAAAATGGTCCTAAACCAAAAGCGACTTAAGCTTGTTCTCAAACTTTAGTCTAAAAACGTTCTTTAAAAACCTGAATTTAATAAAACTTAAACAAAAGTAATTTACAAGTGTGGCTTTTGTTTCAGACTCTAAAACAATGGCTACACTTGTAACAGTTTTATTAAATTGACCCTCATATAATGGTATCAAGTAATACTGAAAAATAACTTCTGTTCAAAGTTTTTTTAACTCCCTTGTCTGTATTGAATAGGCACAGTATGCAACTGCCCCTGAAGTTGGTATAAAAAATCGGTATACAGAGCTGTGTCCTGAAATCATCAGCAAGTATAATGTCATTTTTACTTAATCCTTAGACCAAAGACGGTAATTCTGTCTCATTATGTTATGATTCGGGGAATTATAAGCAGGTTGAGCATGATCTACCGGGTGAACGTAGTCCTGAGTAGGGCTGTCAAGACAGGATGCTCAACCTAGTTATGGAATGACTACTGGGTTTAAACCTTTTACATTTGGGGAATGTTTGCAAGCAAATGATGATGGCAATAGTGTCACGACTTACACAGAGCCATTGTTGCCATTGACAGGAACTGTTATGACTTCTGTTGAATTCTCTTGCTGGCTGAAACGTTTTATTTGAACTTGCGACACACTCGTGGCTGTACCAACTGTCACAGTACTAAGAGCTGAAACAAAAGCAAACCTGCTGTGATCTCTATTATATAATTATACAAGTCAACATCAGAACATATTTTATTTAGAGCCCCTCAAAACATTTACAAGGGCCACGTCAGCCTATTTGCTATCTTTTTAAAAAGCTAAAACTAGTCTTTGGATCAACTGAATTCCAAAGATAATGGTCCAGCTTTGTTAGTAAAGACAATATTTAGACAAAGTAACTGTTTCCTGTCATCTTTTGCAACAGATGGCAAGGATGGATATACTGATCGACACTTGAAAAGGTGAGGCCAACTTTTAATGGTATTTCGTGCAAAAATCTGCCCTGCAGATGGAGGCCACATTTTCACTTTGTAAGCTGTCGTGCGAAAAGTAGCCTGGCTACTTTTCGCACGACAGCTCACACAGCGAAAATGTAGCCTCTGCTTGCAGGGTAGCAAAATTCATCAACATTTGTTCAATATCTTCAGTCTACAGAGGCATTTTCTGTATGGGTAAAGGCACTAAGTGATGACCTAACCCTTAGAGTCCCAAAAGTGACCAACATCAATTTTCTCCTCACAATACCAATACACAATCAAGAGAAAGGATTATGAGAATTAAAAAACTGATCACCAAGTGATGCCTTCTCACCCCCAATACCAATACACAATCAAGAGAAAGGACTGTGAGAATTAAAAAACTGATCACCAAGTGATGCCTTCTCATCTTATTCTTTATGGAAATGTATAGAGACCGTTTGAAGAATTTGCATGTGGATATTAGGGCTTAAGCACAGAATGGCCCTAAAACAGCAACCTACATAGCCCCTTTCAACTTACTGCACTGAATAACAAGGTATATATTGTTAACACACACATCACATCATTATGATTATTATTATCAATAACGCACAACAGCTCACCTTTTTCAACAGACTGAACGCTGGACATTCTTCTTTCATACCGCTTACTGGGTTTTCTAAGGAAACACATTATCATTATGTGTTAAATGAGGCCTAAACATTTTCTGTTTAAAGAGGTCAAGATCATAATAAACTCATTGACTCCAAACCTTTCACAAAAAATGCCATTGTAAGCTATATGTAAGATGTTAATGTTTTCAAATGGTGCATGTGTGTTAGAACAACAAATAACGTCAATATTTACTATTGTTTAAATGGGATACCAAAGGGTAGTCAAAGAAAAAACTTTCATCCAAATTTGCAGGTCATAGTACATGGATTATTTCTCTTGCATACACAAGTTTATATTATAGCAATATTAATTCATTACCTGTGGGGCACTCTAAATTTAGTGCTCTTAAGTATTTAACAAGAAATAAACTGAACTAATTAAGGAAAAACCTCTGCTGGTACTAAATGAGGGTGAGTTGGCAAAATTGCTCACAGGTTTGGGGCATGCTTCAGAAGATTCCTTCAGTCTGTAAATGTTATACATTTGTTAAAAACAATTACCTTCTCACTTCTGGGTCAGGTCTCTGGATCTTCTTCCCTTCTTCTAACGCCTCCTTCTGAGTTCTACCGCTTTGAGAAAAGGAAAATAATCATCAAGATGCCAGAGAAAAAAGGTAGAAATATTATTATAAAATATTAATGATTAGTATTATGCTAGCACTATTATCCAGAGGTGTAAAACTTTCAAAAAAACCCTCTGTTGCAATACTTTTGCAATGTTGCTGAGACTCTCTGTTAGACTTAGTCTTGCAAACTACAGAGTTTGAAATAGGAAAAATAAGGCTGATAAGAGCTGCCAAAGAGTTTTAGCAATCAAAAAAGGTTTCGATACAAACCCATGGTTGTGTCAAGGTACAGAACTTTCAGAAATAGTGCTGTTGTGCTTTGTTTACAAGGATCATTGAATGTAAACTTTGAATTGAGGGTTTTGAACTGTCCACAATAAACAAACTGAAATGTTGTGTTGTAAATTTTTTATTCAGGTATGCAAGCTCATATTTATAAGTTTGATTAATAAGACTTAGTTTTGATAAATTTGACACTTTCTCTAGCAATTTTTTATCAGCATGGTAACTTTTATAGTCTTCTGATATCCTAACTTGGCAAAAATGTTGTCACCTTATTACAACTTGATCAATACTTCCATGAACGTTTTTGTACTGTATTATTCGTATGTAGCTGCAGTAACTGCCCCTTGGTTTTGGCTTTACTTTACAATAATATTTCAATACCAAATGACAAATATGATACGCTAGGGCTTGTTGACTAAAACAACTTGTTACCCTTGGGGCAAGATAACTTCCCTCAACATGCTATTTTCGTTTAATTTATAAATTTATGTTAACTTTATTTTTAATTCCTCTCAACCTGAAAAAGGTACATGTATGTAAACAGAAATTGCTTCTGACGTAACATGTTATGTTACCTTTCTTTTCAAGTGTTATAGTCAAAGCTCTCGTGAGCGACCACCTCAGAACTTCAAAAAAAGGTCGTAACTATAGCTGGTCGCCTACAAGAATGAGCTTTGCAAGCAACTGCATGGTAAAACTATAGAGGGTGCTCGCTTGCGAGAGCTCCAGAACTCATTAATAATTCATAAAGAATAAACAAACAAAATTTAATTTCTTTAAAATGTTTAATGAGTGTCTTTATACCTGATATAGACACGGCTGAACTATATGTCTAATTTTTAACACCAAAATAACCCCAAATCTAAAGTATTAGAACCACTAGTGCAGTGTGCAGTTTCTTTTAAGTGCTAGCCTGCATAGCGAGTGTTTCCTTGCAGTGTCGGAGCAAAGAACAAGGAATGAGAGTCAAAGACCGCATGAAAAATAGGGCGAGTAAAAGAGTGGAAAGAGGGTAGGGAAGAAAGGAAGGAAATGCTGTTTCCTTCCTTCCCCTCCCCTTCTTTTATTATTTGGCTCCCGTTCCATTTTTTGCACAGCCAAAACCAAAAATCCCATTTCTCATCATTCCTTGGTCTTTCATTGCTCTGAAACCACATGGAGGTACTTGCTACCCAGGCTATTCAAGTGTTGATTTATATGAATAAGACTCTGAGTAGTCGCTTAAGAGAGCTTAAAAACAAAGGAAAAGTCCAGTTAGGTAATCCCAAACATGGTCGCAGGCGCTTATGGGAGCGGTCACTTCAGAGAGCTTTTCATTACAAAGTTTAAGTCAGTTCAAACGGGTTTTCACAAACGTGGTCGTAATTAGAGCTGGTTGCTTACAAGAGTGGTGAGAAGGAAAGCTTTGACTGTATTCCAGATAAAATGTGATTATTACTGCCATACAAATAGACTTCCTCTAAGAATCAGGAGAGATTACCCTGTAATACTACCTGTAGCGGTATGATGAACTTGTGCGAAATAAGCCACTGTTTTTGCGATTAGGTGTAGCAGCTGATTTATCTAGTCTGCAATACATGTAAATCACAGTTTTTAGTACCTTGCTTTTCTAAATTCATAATCACTAGAGATACTGTTTAATACTTTTTTTGGCTTGAGCTTCGACAAGGATTAGCAACTACGGTTAGTGCATGGTCTTCTGTGCTAGAGCTTTCGAGTTCGATTCTCAGGTGTGACCTCAACAATCCTTGTTTCGACTTCTTTCAT
Source organism: Porites lutea (assembly GCF_958299795.1). Classification (NCBI taxonomy): domain Eukaryota; kingdom Metazoa; phylum Cnidaria; class Anthozoa; order Scleractinia; family Poritidae; genus Porites; species Porites lutea. Next base: position 21,508,153 of record NC_133205.1, on the reverse strand, counting down.
TACACGAAGCTTTCATTAGCTTTAACTACCCATAAAACAAAGCATTGATGGATGGGGGGAGGTGTAAAATGAGCACATCGTCGGGCTTTGGATTGTCAGTTTAATTACTGTTACGAGTTACCAAAATAAGGACCTTTACTTTCACCTAAAAAGAAAAAAAGATAATACTCCCTTGAAGGATACATCTCCTCACCTGAAGAATATATGGTGCTCCAGACAGCACTTCCAAAGATGCTTGCATGCAGTTTTAGTGGGAAGGTAGAATTTAAAGGTATACTCCTTATCCTATGAAAATGCAAAACAGATCATTTAGGTTACAATGTTATGAGTGGGTCACTTGCTAATTAATGCAGTCTAGAAATTCAAGGTTGTATCTCAGAAAAAATTGTAGAGAGCCAAAATGATCAAAACCAATGAAATACACACTAAGTTGTAGAGCAAAACCTAAGATGTCCATGTCATGCGAAGGCAAGGCTATGCTCTAAGGAAAATTGAAGGGAGCGCAGTGCTATGAACCTGTAAAATCTAAGGTGCCCAGCATATCATTGATTTGTATGAAAAACCTAAGATTGTCTAGTTGTCCAGGAGCAAAAGTTAGGCACCAGGGGCACAAGGGTCTTCTAGAGCACAGCCCTGGAAGGCGAAAAAAAGTAGCCACAGGCTGCCACACTTTCAGCCAAAATGCAGCCCTGAGAATAAAGGAGCAGATAAAGATCCTATTCACTTGCATTTTGTTGGTCCAAATCCTACTGTAAATATTGGTCTATCATGTGATAAACTCAGAAGACTTGATTCTTGCCTTGTCCTTATGAATGGATGAATATGGAATATATGAATAATGCATGATTATAGTGGAGGAGACTGGTTATCAAGGTCATGGAAGCCAGTAAACATCGAAGTTTAAAAAAACAGTGTGGCAGTTAATGTTAGAGCTTCCCAATTTAAGGACACATCATTGAAAAAAGGGCATCTTGCAAAATCAAACTTGTACACAGTCTGTTTTTATAAACTATCCTTAATTGCCACAGCACCACATACTCTCCATGCACAAGGTAAATTATTATGATATTAACTAGAAAGAAAAGTTTGACACCTCTTTTCCTCTTACTGACAGGTAGAATTTCTTGCCTTTAAAATCAACCTTTTCTATTTTTGACCTATAAAAGTAACAGATTTTGATCAGTTTTTACCACACCTTCAGTTTAAATATTATTTCCTATAATAAAAGCATAATTTTATGTTTCTAAATAAAAAGCTTCATAGGTTTATAATGCTATAAGGCATATATGTTTTCAAAATACACTATGATAAGACTAGTCAACTTAAAATGCAGTACAAGAACTCAATTGTAGTGCTGACTAGCTGTTTGGTTACAAAGGGGATTTAAGTAATGCAAGCAGTGACCATGGGGAGCTGGAATGTTTTTGGAGCATTTTGGATTTTAAAGCAAAACATATCTCATGCACCATTTTGCAGAGCAGCCATTCATTTACACTGATTGGCAACCACATTAGGAGAGGAATGCAAATTTCTTCACAAATAGATTTAGTTCAGCCAAGGGTTTTAAAGTCGTAAAAAATATTAATATATATTTATTGTTTGTGATGTACATACAGGTACCGTATTTAGCAAGTACATTTACATGCGCAAATGTTTCTCAAATGCAGAAAGAAAAAGTACACCAAACAACTTCCGGGGTTTACATGAATGACGTGCTTCAAATAGATGTCAAAACTTAAGATAAGAGTTCCCATAATTACCAGAGGTAAGATCCAACACGAGTCTTGTTTTTGTAAACTGCTACCCCGGAAGGTCTGAGGGCTACAAAGTACTCCACAAAATCTTCTCCCTTGTCAAAAATAAAGAGAAGGCACTCAGTAAAAGAACTTTACCAAAGCGTAAACTGTAAACTATGCTTATAAGCTCAGGGCTTATAATAAGTGATAAAATTTGCGAATACAAGAAATCGCAGTTGAGTTTGTTTATTAGATAGAATTCAGAAAATGAAGAACTTGTCATCTTAATGACAAAGTATGGGTGGAAGTGATAGTTGTCACTTTTTTGGATCCACTAGTGACTGTAGATGTCCTCACAGCAAAGAATAATGACTTAAATTAATCTTGTCAAAACTCTAGCTGTGAATTTTGCATGACTATTAATCATCATCTCGTTTTGATAGGATAAAAAAACTTGACCGCAATTACCCATATTGGCTAATTTAATCTCTTGTTTCCCCCCTGAAATACCACCTGACAAAGCTTTTATCCCATCGATCCTAAAGTGTGTGCAAAGATGGCGGGCATTGTAAATAGGGTCTATTAAGCTTCTAAACGTCGAAATAAATCAAATTCATTTCAATACATTAGGAGGGGGTTGGAGGGGGACTTGTATCCATGGGGGCTTATTGAATGTATTTTTTTTGTTTACAGGTAGATGGGCTTATAACTGGGGAGGGCTCATAACTGGGGTGCTTATAAGTGGCGGTTTACAGTATGCATTTGGGCATGTTTCGAAAGATTTATCTGTACTTCATAAGTTGTATGTTAAAGTATCTTAGAGCATTAAAACTTATGACTGTCACAAGAGCAGGCACGAGGTAATGTGAAATTCTCCTTTTGTTTCACAAGAAAATACCAAGAAATATGGACGAAGAATCAAGTAGTTTATCAGAAGTTATTGAAAGCTTTTTACCACACACTCCTTCATTAGTTATTTAGTATGGTGGTTCAGCCTAATGTCAAGCAGTTTCAGGTATTTTAGGTGTGAATGAGTTACCGTAAATCCTCTGTTAAGCCCTCCCTCCCCTCCCCATTACTTATGTTCACTATTAAATGTTAAACTGTATTAATCAATCAAGGTTTATTCACCAGAGGGAAGTTCAGTTTTGTTTTTGATTCTCATCTCCACAACTTCCAACTTCTTGACTTTAGCTTTTCTATTTTGCATTCTAGTTCTTTATAGAGAACCATGATGGGCTCTTGAGAGAACTGATACCATCGTCTTTGCTAAATTAAATAAGCCCCCCCATCTCTACAAAGCCCCTTCCCCCACCCCTCATACCTCACCTTAAGCCCCACATGGGGCTTAATAGAGGATTTCAGTAAGTATTCTAGAATTGTAAAAACAGCACCAAACCTTGACTGGATGTAAGTCAACTCCATACATTTCCAGCCACTTGACTTTATCAAGATACATAAACTCTGCTACAGATGGAACCATAGGCCTAAGAAAGGAAATATGGTTGATAACCACCACTTACAGGAATGGCTCATTCAGCAAAAAGATTAATAAATATCCAAACGGGTTTTTGTCAAGTAAGCAGTAAGTTGCAA
>NC_133205.1:21357746-21504621 GCF_958299795.1 Porites lutea | reverse complement strand
CCAAGCTTCTTGTGTTGATGAAAAATCTTTTTCTCTAGTTCTTCACTCTAAGAGACAATCAACATAATATTACATAATATCACTGTGGGGACAGTCCAGATAAATAGCCGTTGTAGAGAAGTCAGCGCAAGAGTTAGCATGAGAAAATAGCCAACATTTTGCTACGCCACCACTAGTTTCCCTGCAAAATGACACCAGAGGAACAACTGCAGAAATAGCCTTTTAAATCCACCGTTTCTCTTGGCTCCTTGCTGCTGGGGACGTTTTGCAAAGAGGAACGTTTGCGACTCAGCCACAGAAATTCCATACTGATGACATAAATCAATGTTTACATAATAATTTCAGTTGTCATGGGGTTCCAAATGCAAATTTGTTCAATTTTACTTTCTCCCAGTGGTGCTATTTGACCTTTGTAGCCTTTTGTCTCTCAATTCGAAAACAATAGCTAAAACAATGTTACTACTCCATCATCCAATCAGAGCTTATGATTGGATTCCAAACAGATTTTACGTTATCAGTATAGAATTTCTGTTGCTGAGTCGCAGACGTTCCTCCTCGTGAAGCATCTCCAGCAGAGAGAAGTGAGGAGATACAGCTGTTTTCCCAAGGTACTGCAGAAATTCCATACTGATACGTCCTATGGCCCACATGTAAGAAATATTCAAGCATGAAATATTAAAGAATGGAGTAGGTATAAAAATTTCATTTTAATGTGAACGTCTGGGACTACCGCTGTTTATTATTTTCCATGTTTTGTTTATTCTGAAGAACTGTCGCTTTTCTTAACAAAGTCTTAAGTTTATCCAGCACTTTAACATAATCTGGTCACTTTTTGGTAGGAAAATGCATAACCACCATCACTTTGGAGGAAAAAAAATCTCAAAACTCAGTAGCTTTCTTTCTGACTCAGTCATCCCCATAAATAATGAACTGTCCCTTTTTATCTTGGCCATCTCTAGAAGCGAGATAGAAAGTTAAGGAACTAAACTAAAACTAAAGACAAAGATGTACTGACGACCTACAGAACTGACAGAGTACTATTTCTGTATTCAGTGTTAGGAGTCCAAATTTTCTCTATTTCAGTTACTTAAGTGCAAGAGTTGATATAACCACTTCACTCCCAGGTTGAATGATAGAGTCTTAAATCTCTTTGGGCACTTCTTTCCCAAGCTACTTATTGCTTTTCAGAATTTACCAAATGAAATTTAGAGATTTTGTTGAAATTTGACTTTTGCTTCTTCTGGGAGTAAAATAATTTAAAAATTAACTACTAACATGACTATTATTTATTATTCATACCTGGTTGGGAATAAATCTAAACTCAGATACATAACCCATTGTGTGCTCTTTAGGATCATATTCTCCAAGCTCAGCTGAAAATAATATCAAACAAAGAAGACTTTGAATACTTGAATACATGTGCCTCACTTCTCTTTTATACAGACCACAGGACGAATAGCTTAGATGGAAGAGAGCTGGACTGCAGAGCAGAAGATTGCAGGTTTGATACCCAGGGCCAAACCAACACTCAGCGACTTCAAATAAGTAAGAAGTAAGGTATATATTCAGGGCTTCACTAGTCTAGGACAAGTACATTTTCTTGCTGGGCAAGTACAGTCACACATGTGTATAACGGCCTTATTTCGACAGCATGCAAAGAAAGTAGCGTCTGATAGCCTGGAGCTAGTGGATTTTGCTATCAGGCGCGTGAATTCTGTTATTAACTTGCCCGACGGGCAAGTGAATTTTTTTGAGGAATTCAAATTACAGAAGAACTGTGAAATCAATCTGCTCGTCAAAATGTTTTTGGGGCTAGTTGAAATTGATATTTGGGCTAGTAAATGTTAGCTTCTGCTTGCCCGAATGGAAAGCTGTAAAAATGACTTTCTTTGCACCCTGATGGAGCGGTCACCCTGTAAATAACCGTCACCTTGCCATTTCCCAAGGGTGACTGTTGTACACACATTTGACTGTACAGTCAAGTCACGCTTTATAGACACCTGCTTTATTCAGACAGCTCATTATTACAGACAGTTAGCTTTGTCCCTAAGGAAAGAAAGCCCATTCATTTCCTCTAAATTCAACCCACTTAATACACCCAAACTCCCTTTAATAAGGACACTTTCTACGGCCCATCGATGTCCGAGTTAACAGGGTTTGACTGCCTTTAAGCCCCAATATACATATTCAAATTCTCCCGACTGAACTCCTTGCATTTCCTTAAGGATTAGTTGAGAGATTTTGATAAAAGATCAAAGCATTTTTCACAGGTGTTCATGACATTAATTCTCATAACCATTTCTCTTAACAATGTATGGATATTGTTTGGAGAAAATGGATGTTGGTCACTATTGGGACTTAAAGGATTAAAGCTTACTTGCCCAATGGGTAAGGGTCCTGGCAAGTCACCCTCTAACAAAATCATTTATTTAGACGAGCAAGAGATGGCCCTGTGCAAGCAAAATGAGAGAGGTACTTGCCCAAAGGACAATCTTGAATGCAAGTTTTTTCCAACCCTGATACATTTGCCTTTCAAACAGCTAGATCACTGTGAGGTGTGGAAGAGCACATAAAAATCATGGCCCCATCTCCAGCAATTTAAAAAGTTCCAGGTCATCATCTTGAATTTGGGCAAAGGGGACATATCATTCATCAATTAGCACTTTTAGGATAAATACATTAACAGGTAATAAATTATTCATTTAATTTTTTAACACTTCGTCAAAATTTACATTCAAACTGGAACTCAAATGAATGTCATATTAGAGGTTTTGTAATGTGTTGTAAATGATTTGAGCAACAGTGAGCTCATGACACAATAAGGTCATGACACAATAAGGGTAGTTCATATAACGATTGTTAAGATTACATTTCATTTTGCCAAATAATGCCACTTACACTGAATGCTGTATGCTGAAAGTTCTGCCAGGATGTTTGTTGCACAAGGTAGCCTTAAAAAATAAACAAAAAGCCATGATAAAAATGCAAAAACTCGAGATATTGAAGTTCATTTAAATTTAATTATAGGTATCCAATAAAATAGACTGCTTGCAGCCCACCTTTAATTCTCTTAAAATCCATCTAGTTCTTATCTCAGCCAGCACAACTGCTAACAACGACGTTATGACTGATACAAAAAGGGATTGGGACAAGATGCTCGCGTGCTTGACTTTTGCGTGCAGTAAATTTGCAACAAAAAAAGAGACCGCTTGCAGTCAACCAATAAAAGAGTTAAGATAACTTCTATGAGATGCAAACATACCTTCCCTGGTAAATGTCTTTTTTTACTTGTAAGAAGAACAAATACCTAAAAAAAATCAGAATGATACAGTTAAATAAACAACAAAGTATTCAGCATTAGAAATAAGCCACATGTTACAACCATTAGCTTTAATTAACAAGAATCGCCAAAAAATGATTTTAACTGGGCCGCCAAAAGCAATTTTTCGTGGGGGAGAGGGTACTGCATCACATAACCTTGTCGCTGACCATTGCGTGGCATAGCATCTCATGTGAGAATTAAACATCAACTCATTTGAACATTGCACCATTTTGGAACACTTTCGTAACAAGAAAAGAGAGTACCATTTTAAAGTCACAGCTGAACGGTAACTTTTCAAATTCCAAGTTAGCCATTCTAAGCAGGAAACAATAAGCGTTATTCTCACGCACCCCTCCCCTAATCTCCCTTACATTTGCCTTAAAGGTACTGATCTGATATAAAATCTAGAGTAAAGATTTGGCAAACTAAACAACACACCCCACAAAAAATTCCCAGGAATACGCCCCCAGATTGCTTGGTTAATTATTGATAGAGGCCATTTACTGAACCAAACATTTCGGTGGGTACTTGCTTACATTTGCCTTACAAATATTGATCTGAAATAGAGTCTACAGTCAGCATTGAGAGAATGAGTTGACACACCCCCACCACAAATTGCTAGTGATACCCCTCCCCCCCCCTCCTCGAGAGAAAATCAAAGGTATTTTATAAACTGGGCCAGCCTACGGCAAGCCCAGTTAATTATATAGCTGGTAGTTAATCTGATACTGTCGGCATAGCTTTTATCCTTTATCTTTAACAAACTGTCCAATTAAGGATAAATTTAGGTAGCTTCAGATGCATGTGTACAACTTTCCTTTGAAAATAGGCAAACAGTCCAATTTTAGAAAAATAGGACAGTTGGTCTGAGCCAATCAAATGCCAGAAAATACAATTGGCAAAACAAACTAGCAAATCAGCTAAAGTTCCTGTGACAACGTGTCAGAAAATTCTTGTTGGCTGATGGCATTTCATCAGCCAAGACTCTTGGCTTCTTGTTGCTGTGAATGTCGTTTTATGACAGCAGATGTCTGTTTTATTGTGGTTTTTTATATGGGCTATCTCACAGGGAAAATGTTTGATCACACTGACGTAATTTGTATCGAAGATATGCCCACAATCGCAATGGCCTCCTCCAATTTTGGCTGTCCATGGAATTTTTTCATCCAATTATTTCCAAATTGGACAGCATGTAGTCCTACTACATATACAAATTTAACCCTATTACCCTAATTGGATAGGCACAAATTCTTGAGATAGTGCATGTACAGGCTGCAAAGAAAGTCGTGTCTGATAACCCAGGACTAGTGGATTTTGTGACCAGGCTAGTGAATTACATTGGCTGATGGGCAAGTGAAGTTTTTTGAAGAACAGTGTGACAAATTGTCTGACTTCCCAATAAATTCAAGTGGATTGAAAGCTGTTTTGGAGAAGGAGGAAGCTTGAGATGCCATGTTTGCCATTCACATATTTATACACCATAAATGCATGTGCAGTCTGAAGCTATGTTCACACTATAACAGATAGCTTTCGGTGCCAACACAAAACGTTGACTAGCGTAGTATGAACACCTACCCAATATGTGACTCTCCACTTTAGAGAATGGCACCATACAGCTTCACTCTGTTACAGAATTAGCACCAAAATCACCTAGCCTTCTTATGTGTGAAAAGAAGCGCTGTCCGGTATGTTTTTCATGCTGACAGCAAAAACTATCTGGTTAAGTGCGAACAAAGCCTAAAAAGGAGGTCACTTACCTGGTAACTTCCTCATGTAGTCTACAAGGATCTGCTGCATAAAACTTGACACAAAAATACAGTAAATAAGGAGGACCAGCTGGAGAGAGAAAAGAGTTTTAAATAAGAATGAAACAGATTTAATAAATGGGATCCAAGTAACTAACAACAAGTCACAACAACACTTCTGAAACTGTTTTGTTTGTTAGCTCTTTCACCCTCAAAAGATTTATGATGGAGTCTTTATGTGGAGATGTGTGTGATTAACACCTCGAACTCTGGATCTGGAGGTCTGGGGTTCAAGCCTTGCCCATCGCATTGTTTCCTTAGACCAGGAACTTTACTCCACTTTGTCTCTCTTCACCCAGATGTATAAATGGGTACTGGTAACATACTGCTGGGGGATAACCCTGCGATGGACTAGCATCCCATCCAGGGGGGAGTAACAACACTCCTAAGCATGCTTCAGGCTAAGAAAACCGGGATAAGCTCTGGCCATTTGGGCCTTTGGCTCATGTGCACCTTTAACTTTTACCTTACCTTTTGAAGTGGTTATAACATTCGAGTCTGTAGATGAAATCTCTGGTTGTTACCATTCAAATTCATCCCCTTCACCAGTATTTTTACATGGTATTATTTCTTTTTCTCCATTTTACAATTTCATGGCATTTGGAACTGCCATTGAATTTTACTTTGGCCGCTTTTGGCAGTGAGAGGGTTTGGACCAACAAAAGTTAATAAAAATTACATGACTCTAACCTGTTAACTGCTTGACCACGGGCTTCAAGGGATCTAACCATCGCTACAAAAAATAAAAAAATTTAAAGAAAATGAGTAGCAGTTCCAGTCTCACCAAGCATACACCTATACGTGTAGATTCCCTTAATAATTTCATTCTTTAAAAACTGAATCTTTTAGTCGCTGGTCAACATCAGGTCATTCATGTCTGCATTCATGGGAGGTAGAAAAAATTTCTTTAAACTCAGTTTTCCTTTTATATGAACTCAAAACTAATGTCTGAAATGAAAAATTTTTCAATCTGATTGAACACAGAGAATTAACCACTCATTATGCAGCCACATAATGGTTTTCAAAATCTGTCCCATTGATCATTGGATTTAAGTTGCTGGGAGTTTCAATATATAATAATTATCCTATTAATTAGTAAAATTCAAGCAAAGATAATCACCCTGCATACAATTAGGAGTTTTACTGACAGTGACACTGTGCTTAGACTTTATAAGGCATACATGCATTCTTTCCCGCTCCAGCTAGCCTGCGAGCAAGCTCTCCTGGGGCACTCCTGCAGCAGGGCAAAAAAGGAAGGGAGAGCTTGCAGGCACCTTTGAGAATTTGAATTCTGCCTCCAGTGCCCCCTGTGGCTACCCATCGACACAGCTGTCAGATTTTGGCCAATCAGAATGGAGCATAAATAAGCAACAAATTAATGTAAACAAATATAGAAACAGCACATGATAAGATAAGACAAGATAAATTTCCCATGAGTGAACAAAGCCTTGAAAATATGCCCTTCGGCAAAAAGACAAAGCACCAGAAAAATTACAATCAATGGTGGTGTTGATTTTTGATCAACCTTACTGCAAAATAATTTGGATCCTAAAAGAACACAGGAATTTTCTAAAATTCCCTCATTGACCAAAATATAGAAGGAGTGAATTCTTCAAAAAAATAGTATCCTATAAAAAGAAGGAAAATGGCATTTTAAAAGAACCTGAATTCATTTAATCCACACTTGACAAAGACCAATAAATTAAGAGTATCATACCGATTGACTATCCCGATCAATATAACGCAAGCCAAAGTAGTCTTTTTCAAGTACATTAAGATGTTTAAACACCTTCTCTAGGACTTCTTCCCCTTTCGTCTTTTTCTAAACAGATAAAACAATGTGTTAGGGAGTTTAAGATACCAAAAATAGTAGACATGTCTACCACTGTTCTACATAATATTTTTTTATATGATATAGTTCTTTATTTATTTGGTCTCCATGAGTGGATAGTTTAATGTAGCAAGATACATTTTTATCCCTCTTAGACTGTAAAAAAGAATATGAACAGACACTAAAGTACTAAATTATTATTAAGTAAAACAAGCCTGAAGCACAGAAATGCCCCCTCATGGAAAGCTTAAGCCTAAGGTACAGATGGGTCACTTAATTGGGGCCATGTTAGGGTAAAATTTCCAACAAGCGACATATGTACATGTATGTTACAGGTCAAATTTGATTTTAGGCTAAAATTTATTTAACCCACGTTGATTCTCAAATTATTTCCTTTGTCTCCTAGCCCTAATTATTCATGAGACAAAGAAAATTGGGAATCAACCTACGTTAAATAAATTTTAACCTAAAATCAAATTTGACCTGTAACATATACATAAGACGGGATGTAATGGTGACAAACGACATAAAGATTGGTTAAATACCAACAGGGACATGGTCTACTCCTCAAAATAAGGGGACATATTTACCCTCCTATAAGGGCCTCTTAATTACGCAGCTGTAAATGTATTAAATTTTTGAAATTTTCAATAATAGTTTTTTTATTTTGCAACAAAATCCAACCAAAAGTTTCTTTAAAATACTTAGAAAACTTGGTCTTGAGGGATAACTCTTTGTGGAACTAAGTCTATTTCAATCAAATTGTCAGCAAGGCCATTTTTCTTCATCAAGGGTGGTCAGGGGTGGGTGCTTATTCGAGGCTGGGTGCTTATTAACTTTTCCTGCAAAAAGGATGGGCAGTTACTTGAGGTAGGGGCTTATTCAAGGCTGGGTGCTTAAATTGAATAAATTTGCTTTTAAACACACAAAATGCATACTCAAACCCCAGCGTGCAAAGAAATTAGTGTCCAATAGCCTGAGGCTGGTAGATTTTGCTATCGGACTAGTGAATTTTGTTATTAACTTGTCCAATGGGCAAGTGGAGTTTTTTGAGGAATTCAAATTACAGAAGAACCGTGAAATCAATCTGCTCATCAAAACATTTGTGGCCCTAGTTTAAATGTTGTTTGGGCTAGTAAATGTTGGCTTCAGCTTGCCCGAATGGCAAGCTGTAAAAATGACCTTCTTTGCACCCTGAACCCATGAAGAATTCTCCCAAAGGTCCTGAGATCCTATTGTACTCATAATTGTCAGTTAAGTCAGTACATGATCCTTTGGTCTTCATGTCAAAAAATAAATTGCTATTTCTAACTATTGCAGGTGCTAAAAAATTATTTTTTACAGTCTGTCCTACAAAACAAAGATGACTCATGGTATACAAAGAGGAAGTTTTCTTTCCTTTAATCCATTAATCTTTACAACTGTCATTTGGCATTTGCTGCCATGTGGCTTTGTCAACATTTGGAAGAATTTTTGCAAATTTAAATTGCCATTAATTTGGATTAAGCTTACCGGTAAGCTGGGTAAGCTGGTAAATAAATTTCATGAAATAAAATTTTGTGTCAACTACCACAATGACACAGCAATGCTTTTTAATAGAGTAAAACAATAAATAATAACTGTCTTTACGGAAAGCAACCAGTATAATATCTCGTGCACAGGGCCATCTGACTGTCAGTCAACAGTCAACAATCTTAAAAATATGACATTTAACACAAAACAGGGTTCTTGAAAGTAGTTTGAACTCAATTTTTTTTTTGTTAGTACCACAGTTTTCAAATTATTTGTTATTAGGGGAAACCCTTTCCTGTTTATTACGCTGACCCGCAGAAAACCTTTTTTTAAAAGACGGCACTAATTATCAAGCCGGCTTTTTTTGTGTGTAATTACTATCCTCGCAACATTGCCTTCAGCATGAGTAGCTGGAATGGATGTTAAACCAATGAAAATGCTCCTGAACCACACTTCAACTCGTATAAATTAACAGCAGGACTTTTCACCACAAGCTAAAAGACCGTATTATTCTAAATCATTCACTGGAGAGTCATTAGAAATCAACCGGTGATCATTAGCGTGATTGTTCATCGCTTGATTTCATGATCTCTTGATCTTTACCGCAGCTGTAAATTGCAATTCATGAGAGGTTGAAAAATATCAACAAATCTGGTTTTAAAAAGTTGAAAGCGTTTTCACCGGAAAAAAATACTATTGACAGTTACCAACTCTCAGGAAATATCAAAGCAAAAGGATCTTTTATTATATACCAGCGATATAAATCAATTTAAGAATACGAAAGAACAAATAATTCTATAAGCTGAAAAATGGCTTGAATGCTATTGAATAACTTTCTTCGCTTAAAAATACGGGAGGAGATGTTCATGAAATTACACACAACTTACTAACAAACAAAAAGCTGAGAAACGTGATATATTAGGCCATGTAATTTTAATCCCGCATGGATACACAGTCGAGATGTTATCGCGGGACGGAATTTTCTGCATGCTAAACTTCCAAAGCCCATAATAAACGAAATATCCGAAACACAAGCGAAGGAAACTCGACCTTTTTGGAACTTTATAAAATTATATGGAATAGTGGACGCTACAAAAGACAAAAGGTTGATAAGTACCTTGTATAAGTTAAAGCTGCAGGTAAACATTATCGAGTATGAAATCCTTCGCTCATGCTGACAAATAACTCATAAAGAACAGCTTAAACAACACGGCCGCACGCATGCTGATCTTGATAAAAGCTTGGCTCTTTTTTAATTCCACTGAGGGAAATACCTTAAGGTTTCCACCACTTAAAGACAGTCGGACTCTCAATAAAAAATGAGATAAAGCCCTCCAATAATCTGCTAAAAATATCGGCTCTGGGAATCACTTAACTCGAACCACTTTAGCTTTTTCTCATCAAGAAAGGCCTTGTTCGCGCTTCAGTCGTGTTCTTCCAAACACGATTGAAGAGTATAGATAAAACAAGCACTGGCTCTAAGTAAACAGTAAACTTAAAACAAGAAAGTTGATCACTTTAGGGATCCACTCAAAAAGTTTGCTCACTTACTCTAATCTCCACTGGATGTTCACTTTCGTCGAGCAATAAAACATGACAAAACCAAACGGTATTACTCCCAAAACAAGACATTTTCATCGCACTTAACCTTCAGTTCACTAGCCAAATAGACATCTCAAGGTTACTACGATGAATTGTCTTTCTTTCATGGCTGTTGAAGCACAAAGTCAGCAAATTTTCCCCTGATAATATGAGCTGTTCGGCAATAAAACTTTTCGAGTGAAGCTCTTGATCGCTCGAGCCTCGAGAAGGTCACCTCCATATATGGAATAAGGGATTAACGCAACTTCCGGTAGGGATTCTATTTGATATCAACAGAGGAAAAAGATTGTCTTAATTGTCAAACTTAGGTTGGCTAGGTCACAAACGAGGTCATTTCGACACCAGACTTTTAAAAACTATAAAAACAGCACTTCCGTATAACTCCAGAGGAAAGACCGAGAGCGCGCATTGCACTGGAATGTCTGACTGTAACTTGTATTTGACTGCTTTTTTTGACTATTTAAAAATAGTAAAAAAAAGGCAATCTTCGAATTCATATTAAAAGCCATGCATTCAATATTAAAAAGAATTTTTTCTCAACTTTTTTTAAACGATAAGGCCTTTAAGACTGAAAATCGCTATTACGTTTCCAGACTCAAAGACTCGTTGAAAGCAAGAGCCATATGGCTCTTCTGAAAAAGCTTATGAACAAAAAAGCGGAAGTCAATGTATTCGGATTGCCGGCAATGGTCTTGAAGGAATCCGTTCTTGAAAAATCGCGTTAGACGAACAGCACCAGGACAGGAAAGATTGACAATATCAGGCATTACACTGACGGATTATAAAATACACTAATTTAAAACTTGGGCAAAATCTAAGGCAATACTAGTATCACATTGCTCGACGCGCGTGGGATATGCCGTAGTCAATGTCTACGTGAGTTGAATTAAAACAAATGGTCCAGAAACAAAAAAGGGTAATTGATTACTGTAAAACCACGGATATGAAATGTTTCCCGGTCCAGTTGTGTATGCAACCCACATTTCTGGCAGACATTAGTACAAACATGCTCGTATGCGTGCATAAAGTCCATGAAAGACGATGGAATGAGATTTGTAGATGATTACACATCGGTTATGATATACATTGCGTTCTCAGAACTCGTAGAATACCAGACAATATCTCCAACCGTTATGAAATCACAGAGTTACTAGTACAAATACTAAACACTGTAGGCTGAAAACTATTCAGCGGTGGCGCTCCGATTTAAAAATATAGTATGTGAACGTAAGTACGTGGGTGCATGCACGACGATAGCCTGCGTGGCAGACGTTTGAAAGGGAAGGGAAAGGGAGTTTTAGGTGCGAGAGAAACGCGAGAGGCGCGCGAGGAGGCCTCCTCGCGCGCCCCTCGCGCCCAAAACCCCCTTTCCCTTCCCTTTCACGCCTGCCACGCAGGCTAGCACGACGATTATGTGCAAGTCCAAAACTATCGCGTGATAAGGGGAGTGCCGAGAAACCCGGGGATCCTCCTATAGTACGAGAAATAAATTTTGGTCTTTGAGAGGTCTCAGATTTTCTAGACTGATATGGATGGCCCTCCTTGAATTTTTCTTTTTAAGTCCACCGTCTCCTGGCCAAGCATTTTGACCAGCTCCCAGTCCGGATCTCACGGGTTGGCTTTGGACTATTGTTCCCAGATTGTGGATTTTGTTTCAGTTTTGGTGTTGCAGTCTCTTCCCCAGATTGTGGATTTTGTTTCAGTTTTGGTGTTGCAGTCTCTTCCCCAGAGCCCTAGCGGTGGATGTTGTTTGTTTTTGGTATTCACAGAGCCCTAGCTGTCTCTCGTAAGTGCTCCCTCTAGCTCTCCATGTGTTAACACGTGACTAATTCAAGTGACCTATAGCCCGCGTATGCTGACAACTGTTGCTATAACTTACGCGTCGCTCGCTTTCGCTCGCTTTGCGAACGTCCCTTGCGCCTCCGGCGCTCACGCAGTCGACTGGCAAGTCTGGCTGTAACGCAGAAATTGCATGCGATAAGTTCTCTTCCCAAAAAGCAGACATGTCCGAACCTTATCTGGTAGCTTACGTGGGGGCACAGCTACAGAGAATTTTTTCAAGACCTCAGCTCTTAAACGAATATCTCGCTCTGTTTGTGAACACTATGATTTTCCTATATAAAACGTTTCTTGTGTGTTCCACATTTAGAATATTGTAACATCGGAACTCTCACGCGTCAAACGCGCGCAGCAGAGCACCAAGGGTAAGAAAATGTGGTAATATAACCATCCCAGAAATTTTAGTAATCACGTGACCGTACGTCCGACCGACCGGCCAACCGACCGTCCGTCTGCACCACAGGCATACCAATGTAAAATATATCGATCAACAGGTATGGCAACCCAAATACGAAAACGGAAGGCGGCAGGAGCGGCTCCTGAAGGCGGAAATTTATATTTCTGTACCGTGGACAGTCGTATCCTTGTTGTCTAAAGTATTAAGCTTAGATTAATTGTCGTGTCCACAAACTTGGAGTATAGAGCAAGAGAAAGTAGGCGGCAGGCCAGCGAAGCTCAACGAGAAAAAGGGTGACAGAGATCTAGAGCGAGAGACAAAAAACAAAAGAGACATTTTTTTGTTGGAAACAACATGAAAATTTTGTAACAGCAGTGACAAAATGAGAAATGCTAGCGGCCACCAATGCACTGAGGTGAAAATGAGGGACAGTGAAAAAAAAGCGAACGAGAACACGTAAGACATTACCAAGCTCTGGTGTTGATTTAAAAATGTCTTAACCTCAATAGCTTTAGGAACAAAGTAGATTACCGATTTTCTGAATTTAAGGGATGTATGTTATAAAGGGAAATAACTTGGTATAGCCTCATTTTCACCACTGAGTGGATGCGTAAATCCTTTTCATATAGCTAGCAAGCTGTGGAATAAGCCACCGCTATAAATTAGAAACTCCGATAACCTTAATGTTGCTAGTCTTAATCATACATTCTCTAATCTATTTTTAGCCTGTTCCAGGCCTGTCAGATAGTGGGGACGACGCGAAAGTCAAAGGCACGTGAAAAGTTGGCGGAGCATGAAAAAGGAATTTTACCCAGTTTCTTTCCGTTTTTTTCCATGTTCGCGCTTTCTCAATTCAGCGGACCCGACCATCTCGGAGCCTGGATGGAACACGCTAATCTATTTTCCTCTTTGCTATCATAGCTTGTGACCTTTTTCTGAATTACAAACATTAACCACAAGGGACTGCAAAGGACCAAAGACGAATATGCCGAATAAAATGATAACGTAGACATATTAGATTCTGCAAGCAGAATACTGCAATGCTGATCGTACTACGTGAAAGTTTTTCTGAATGTTCATGTCAAATCTTTTCTTTAACGATTTTTTAAATGACATTTTTTTAAGTAATACCGTAAAATTCCGAAAATAAGCCCCTTCATGTATAAGCCCCTCCAAATATGAGCCACCCAAACCGGTAACGCAAAAAACCCTCCGTTAAATCGCCGCTCCAAATATAAGTCCCCCCGGGGGGCCTATACTTGGAAAATTGCCCTCAAATACTAAGGAAAACGAAGCAAAAACGATACATTTCTATCCATATGGCTCTTCAATGATATGTGTTAGTTCTTAAGTAGTTTAAGTTTTTTTTGTTTTACTTAGGTTTTTATAATTTTTTTCTACACGTGCACTTTCGTACGAGTTTTTGTTAACTCTTCAGGTGTTTTCGTGTAAAAATAAATTACTTACTGTAACCCCTAAAAATAGGTGGATACGCGAATACTCAGTCACTACGTATCCACTTAATGTCACCCCGCGTATCCACTTAATATCTTTAAAATAACAGTCACCGCGTATCCACTTGGATATACACGGCTTAACACAGTATAAAAAACATACAGTATGTCTATTTGTCGTTCTTTAAGTCGCTGAAGGTAGAAAAGCCCATAAAAGGGATAACTGCGTATTCAGCTTTTTCAGGGGTACAGCTTCGAAGTGGCAAAGTATTCTGTAACATTGTAAAGAGCTCACCGCTCCCAGAATTAACGGGTCGCGCTCGATCGCTTCTGCGTGTGGCTCCAGCCTGCGTAGCAAGTAAAAAAAAATCGAAAATTATGGGAAACAACCGTTTCTTTTCGGTGATAAAAATGCTCGTTAAAAAGGTTGAAAATATGGGAACTATAAATGTTACTGAAATTGGTCGTGACTTTTAAACATTTGGTGGCTCCTAAAAGAGCCGTTTGGTTTTGGCGGTAAACCCACAAAGTGAGTTTACTTGCTGCTGGTGTACTTGGTCACAGCTTTGGTTCCTTCACTGACAGCGTGTTTGGCCAGTTCACCGGGCAAAAGCAGCCTGATGGCGGTCTGGATCTCGCGAGAACTGATGGTTGATTTCTTGTTGTAGTGAGCAAGGCGCGACGCTTCGGTAGCGATGCGCTCGAAAATGTCGTTGACAAACGAGTTCATGATGCCCATGGCTTTGCTGGAGATACCAGTGTCAGGGTGAACTTGCTTCAACACCTTGTAGATGTAGATAGCATAGCTTTCCTTTCTCTTTCCCCTCCTCTTCTTCTTTCCATCAGATGGAGCCTTAGCCTTTCCAGCTCTCTTCTCGCCTTTCTTTCCTGCAACTTTAGGTGCCATCTCTCTTGATAAGAATGGAAGTGAATAATGTACACTGACAGAATATTGTATTTATAACAAAACCAGCAGGGGATCAATTAACATACAGATCGAAATATTTGAGTTTTAATTGGTTTCTTTCCTTCAAGGTCAACAAGCTTCCTGCATACATCATCATATTTCATAAACTACTTAAAATTGTTTAGTGTGATTGGTGCGTTTCGATCCTATTCAAATTTTGCCGCGCGTATAAATTTTAAGGCTTGCAAGTAATAGTTTATTCACTCGTACGTTTTCGTGCTGAACAAAAGTTTTACAACCATGTCAGGTCGCGGTAAAGGAAAGGCAAAGGGCACCAAGTCCAAGAGCCGATCATCCCGAGCAGGGCTTCAGTTCCCTGTTGGTCGAATCCACCGTCTTCTTCGCAAAGGCAACTATGCTGAGCGTGTTGGCGCTGGTGCCCCAGTCTACTTGGCTGCAGTGCTCGAGTATTTGAGCGCTGAGATCCTCGAGTTGGCGGGCAACGCTGCTCGTGACAACAAGAAGACCAGAATCATTCCCCGTCACCTTCAGCTTGCAGTCCGCAACGACGAAGAGTTGAACAAACTGCTTGCCGGCGTCACCATCGCACAAGGAGGTGTTCTGCCCAACATCCAGGCTGTTCTTCTGCCCAAGAAGACCGAGAAGAAGCCAAAAGCTTAAACACATCCTTCCCACGTCAAAAACAAACGGCTCTTTTAGGAGCCACCAAATATCATAAAAGTCGTGATCAACAGAGTCACTTTATTATTAGTTTCAGTACAGTAAGCCGTATCATGGGTGTTGGAATCCTCTTCTACTCACTTACCTAAAGCTTTTGCGTGGAAAACATTCGTAAAAATTACAAAGAAAAAAAAAGTAATATAAGATGAATTTAGGAATTAAGTATTTTTTTAACAATCCTACCTTTAAGCAAAAAGTTTGTGCATGTTTTTATATCGCTGGCGGCAAACAAGGTACTCATTGGTGCGAAGATAAACACTCATAAGCTAATTAAAAATGCAAGCAACCCACCAGACATGACTAGTATCGGAAACGCGACTTTTTAAAATTTCAAACAAAATACTGTGAGAGGGATATAAGGAGAGTGAACGAGCCCTAGTCAGGTTAAAATCAGTAATAAATGCTATGGTGATGATAAGTTATAACAAATCCTCATCAATGGCCTCCAAATGCAGATTTTAAAAAATTAGTTCAACGTTAAAATCGCGCGAATACTTTTAGTCTATTTCTCAAACAAACAGCTTTCCAAATTTATACATTCTGATATGTTAGCATATTTTTATCCCAGTGCAATGCGTTTTATAATCTCAGATACTAGGGTAAGTCACAGTTAGACCATTAATTACTAGTACGAGTATTAAACTTTATTGGCAATGACTTTTAAAGATGTGGTGGCTCCTAAAAGAGCCGTTGGTTTGAGTGTGTAGCGTGAAGATTTAACCGCCAAATCCGTACAGAGTACGTCCCTGGCGTTTGAGTGCGTACACCACATCCATGGCGGTCACAGTCTTGCGCTTGGCGTGCTCGGTGTAGGTCACAGCATCACGGATCACATTCTCAAGGAAAACTTTGAGAACACCACGAGTCTCTTCGTAGATCAGGCCAGAGATTCGCTTAACACCGCCACGGCGAGCAAGACGACGGATAGCTGGCTTGGTGATGCCTTGGATGTTGTCACGAAGGATCTTTCGGTGACGCTTGGCGCCTCCTTTTCCTAGGCCTTTGCCTCCTTTACCTCGACCCGACATGTTGATAGCTGCGTAGAAGACTGACTAATAAAGTGGCAAACGAATCTCACAGCATTTATACCGCAAAGAAGGACCTCACTGAAAACAAGCCAGAAGAGATAATAAGAGGTGGTTCTCTATTGGTTAGTTCGGACAAAAGAGCCAAGAGGTTAAGGTAATTATTACCATACGTTTGCTTCGCAAGAGATGTGCGAACAGGTTAAAAGAGAAAATAATAGTCGGTATCACTCAAAAACCAGCCATAATCTCTTTGACTGCTTTTACTATGATACTTTCTAATTATTCAGGACGACAACTTTGCATTTACAATTTCCATTAATCCAAAATACTGGTAAGTATCTAAGGATCGAAACACAGCATTACAGATAAATGACAATACTTTGCTAATAGTCTTGATTGTCCAATGAAATCGCATAGTTTTTGACCAATCGGAAAGAAGCCCGCTAAGTATAAATATATTTTGTTCAGATCTATTGCACATCATATCCGTTAATTTTCGGTTAGAATTGAAGATGGCACGTACAAAGCAAACTGCTCGTAAATCAACTGGTGGAAAAGCCCCACGAAAACAGCTCGCCACAAAGGCAGCTCGTAAGAGCGCGCCCGCAACCGGTGGAGTCAAGAAACCTCACCGTTACAGGCCTGGTACAGTCGCTCTTCGTGAGATCCGTCGTTACCAGAAATCTACCGAGCTGCTCATCCGCAAGCTGCCATTCCAGCGTCTTGTGCGAGAAATCGCTCAAGACTTCAAGACCGATCTGCGTTTCCAGAGCTCTGCTGTCATGGCTCTTCAAGAAGCTAGCGAGGCTTACCTCGTTGGTCTCTTTGAGGACACCAACTTGTGCGCCATCCATGCCAAGCGCGTCACCATCATGCCCAAGGACATTCAGTTGGCCCGCCGAATCCGCGGAGAGCGAGCATAAGTAAATTGCTTGCACTACAAAACAAACGGCTCTTTTAGGAGCCACCACATCAATAAAAGCAATGACCAAAAGCAACACATTTTGTGCTCAACCATGCTTCGTATTTCTTTACGTAACATTAACAGCACACACGAGGAAACAGTATTTTTTTTTTTTGCTATTACACAAAGCTTCCCCTCATTTTTCTTATAACTAATCCACAAAGTGGCCACCACAACGAAAGAGTGTTGAGTTTTCTTCACACTGAAATAAAAAAAAATCTATTAGTTTTTAATAGGAAACTCTGAAGTTATTAAAGGGTTCAAGTTAAACTAGGAACAATGAGATGGAAGTTAAGGGTTTTTATTTAATAGGGCAGTCATGAGAGAAAAAAGAAAAGAATCACTTCGACCAGGATATTAAAGACACTTATTTAAGGGAAAAGATTTAGAAAAAAACTGAGGTAGAAGTTTAAGGATTTTATTAGCGGAATCGGCATAAAAGGACATTGATTTCGTGGGAAGTGACATTTGGCTCGAAAAATATATATATATAGTATATATAACAACGGTGTAAAAGACACAAATTTTAATTTGGATAAAAGGTTACGGAAAGCTGGTATATAAGTTGAAATAATTTTTAAGTGCAGTTAAAATTTATGGAGATACATTATCTGTTTCTATTATCTACATTTAGCGCAGAGTTTATGCAAATCACACACCGCTCACTGGTGATTCTTGCTCAACAAAACTATTTCAGTTTACTTTTGATTTTTGCTTTGAGGTGTATTAAAAGAGATTTTCATTTAGCTGATTTGGCATCGCATAAGAAAAGGCAGTAAAGAAACATAAGCAAAGAAAAACCCTTCAGGTCGAAGAGCGTTTGTGAGAAATGAGTTGGTGGGTGACATTCAAGAAGCTCTGACAGCTTTGGAAAGTTTCACTCAGCCACTGTTCAATCCACTGCTTCAAAAGCTAATTTAAATTTAACATCCTCTAAGAAACGGAAAAGAAAATGTGCCCTTCTTCATTCGGAACTGCTGGCAATCACAAAAGCAGAGTGACCGTTTGTTTGATGTTCATCTGAGTACGGTCGTCTCGGTCTTCGAAATGGAGGCCAATGAGTTTGTCCTTGTTATCTTGACAAAAGAGAATTTAAACCATACTAAATGAAGCAAATTTTGCAAAGTAATGATATATGGTTGAAGTACAGGAGTTATATCATCTCCCAAATGTCTTTAAAGAGAAAGAAAGTCGCGAGTGCAAAAGATAAAGGACTTAAAAGATCAAATAGCTATTAGATTTTCTGGAGTTAAAGAATAAAAAGCTATACATCTCTACCTTCAAAAGCCTCAATTCGCAAGTACTATTGCCAAACAATTTTTTGATAAATTGACGTTCGGTTTTTAAACTTTAGAAGGAATAACCTACTGTGTTACATCACTTTATTCGACGACATCTTCAGTAAACTAGCACAAAAGCATCGTGCGCCATGTTCGATGTCTGTGTCCTCAGTGGTCCGCATAGAACTCATATACATCACAGTGCGACCTTCGACTCTTCAGTTCTTTCGTTTCCGAAGGTATCGTACAAACTTCTTCGTTATGTCTGAAGCAAAGTCACCGGCTAAAAAAAAGCCAGCTGCGCCTAAAAAGCCAGCTGAGCATCCACCATACCTTGATATGATCAAGGCTGCCATTGTCGCTCTAAAAGAGCGAAATGGTTCTTCTCGCCAAGCCATTGAGAAGTACATAAAAGCCAACTACAAGGTTGGCGAGGTCGGCTCACACTTGAAGATGGCTCTCAAGAGAGGTGCTGCGAGTGGAAAGTTGATACACACCAAAGGTGTTGGCGCATCTGGCTCTTTCAAGGTCGCCAAGGCGGAAAAGAAGGAGAAGAAACCAGCGAAGCCAAAGAAGCCCGCCGCCAAGAAGGCAGCAAAGAAACTAGCGGATAAAAAACCCGCAGCAAAGAAAGCAGCGGCTAAAAAGAAGCCAGCGAAGAAGACACCAAGTAAAAAACCCAAGAAATCGGCAGCGAAAAAGCCGGCAGCAAAGAAACCAGCGGCCAAGAAATCTGCGAAGAAGACACCCACAAAGAAACCTGCCGCCAAAAAGTCCGCCAAGAAATCTGCCGCCAAAAAGTCTCCAGCTAAGAAGAAGTAAAGCGCGACACTTCTTTACAAACAAACGGCTCTTTTAGGAGCCACAACATTTAAAAAAGCAATACCAACTCTACATTTCGAAGTGACTTTTTAAAAAATAAATGGTGCAGAGATTTCGCGCTCAGGCCATTTTCAGAGTTCAAAATGTTCGCGCGAGCGTGCGCAATCCTATGAGAAACCTCTGCTTGCATGATCGGCGGGTAAATATAATTAAACGATATTTTAAAGCACGGGTCAAACCTCCGTATGCGGCCTTATCTAGATCTGTAAGCGACAACCCATCCACAACACACAAAATTTTACTACTCAAATCCTTATAAGGGGCCGACCATTTAACTCTTGAGGGAGGGGGAGGGGTGGGTGATTTCTGGTCATCAAGAATTTTTTGTTCTAGCAATCTGGTGGGTGGGCAGGATGTTTTTTTCCCTTTTTTTCCCCATAAGCTTTCAATTACATTTGTGCTGCATGCATTTTTTTCTTCCGACAAGCTCTTGCAGGAAATTCTTTTTCAAAATCACCCACCCCCTCCCCCCTCAAGAGTTAAATGGTCGGCCCCTAATGGAGACCTATCTTTAGCGATCACAACCACCTTTTGAGGTGGCTGCCGTTTTATAGTTTTCCATTGTTTTTATTTACCATTCTTGAAAGCAACCAGTTGACCCATGTTCTGATCCCCAGTTGGGGGGGATGGGGCACTCCCATACGAAAGGAGTGGGATGCTCGTCTTCTCGCTTAGGGGTGTAAATTTCGACCTGTGGTGTCACTTAGCGTGTTCTGGGCAAAACGCCATTGTATTTAGCCGCAAAGGTCTTTTTCACGGTTGCAAGCGAAGAAATATAAAAAAATTATATATTTTTAATTCGTTTTATTTACTCGATTCATGTACAGTGGAACCCTACTCTACGGACACCCGCTTAATACGGACACCCGCTACGGATAGTTTCGTTTGTCCCGACAAAAAGCTCATATATTTTCTCTTTATATTTTCTCATATATTTTTTCTTTATACGGACACCGGTTAATACGGACAAAGGACACTTTTCTGTGTCCCGAGTCACAAACTCTCATATATTGTGAACCCTGCTTTACGGACACTGGTTATCTGCACACTGTCTATTTTTATTGTCTTATATTAATTATGTGATAATTGTAGACATTTTACCCTGTTCAAATAATGAAAGATTTTTACGGGTGAATAAAATTTTATTACAGTACTAAAAAAAACGGTAACAAATTTGCGTGGCATATTTGATTTTGAACAGTCTGTCTTTCTTCCGGTGTTTGGCTCTTGTACTACGTATAGTCCTTCAATAAAGTTTTCTGTCTCCTGTTACACAAGTTTCAGTTCCTTGGTTTGCAATCATTGCTCTTAAAGTAAAGTCACAGACTTTTTCAAATGAATCCACTGTCGTGCCTGTTTCAATAACAATACTACAATACTTAAAAGATTTTACTCTGAGACTATGATAAATGATCGTGAGGTTTCTTTAGGATGAACTTGTTACTGTTACAGTTAAGAAATTAAATGTTTTCTCGTAAAACTGTCTGCTTTGGTCTTTATATCGATAAAACATGTGTTCCTGACGTTTTCTCTGAAAGCCCGCTTAATACGGACACCCGGATAATACGGACACTATGGCATGTCCCCTTGGTGTCCGTATTAACCGGATTCCACTGTAATCAAAGTTTTTTTAGGGATCAAAAAAGGTTGGGCCACGCCCAGATTGGTCTCCTTTAGGGGTTTAATTCAAAATTTCAGACGGGCATCCCCGCCCCTTTCATATGGGAGTCCCCCCCCGGGATTCTGATCACTACGTTTGCTGTATGTACTATGTGACTCGGAGTCTAATACGATACACTAACCATAAAATTGCACGCAATAAATTCCCTTTAAAAAATACCAAATTTCCTCGAATTAGTGCCCGGGAGTTTATTTCAAATTTCAGCTAAAAGGACGCGCACTTATTAGAAGGAGGGCGCTTTATCGAGAGGAACACTTATTAAATTTCCCCTTACAAACCAAGTGCAACTTTATTGTGGTTAAAATCTTAAATATAACATCAGCCGTGTAAACATAAATTCAATATCAATGTCTTTCGTTTGTTAAAAAAGTGCTTGATAATCAAGCGTACTATGGTCTTTTCACTTTAGAAACAGGTTTTCCTTGTAGCCCTACTATTCAAGAAAGTGAGGGGGAGGGGAGGGGAGCGCTTATTCCATATCTGATATTATGAACCTTGGGGTGGATGCTTATTAGAGCGCGGGTGTCTATTTGAGAGGGAATATATTTACCTATGAAAGGTATACGAAAGGACTACCTTTTTGGTCAAAAGTTTTATATCAAGGGATGTAAACCAAAATATCAGCCAAAAAAAGTAAATTACTTATGAATTGAGTTTCTTGTTGTTTCCCGTCCTTTCTTCAAGGGGTTTTCCCCTGGGTGCTCCGGTTCTCCCTCTCCTCGAAAACTGGATCAAAATACTTTTATTTGATCGCTTTTAAGCTTCAAAACGTTGTAAAAAGTTGAATTTATTTCGATGCATGCTAGAGGCGGAGGGGGGCTTAAAACAGGACGTGTTTTTTTGTTTACGGGCAGATGGTCCTATAAATGTTGAGGGGGGGGGGGGGAAAGTTTACGGTAATCAAATTTTCCCTTAAAATCTTTAAAATTTTGTCTAGGTTTGGAAGTGATAGTTTTTGGAACTCTGAGATGGCCTATTCGCACCTGATGGGCTCCTGTTCGCACAGACACCTGATTGCGAATCCATTCCTTTGTGTGGATAGCGTTATCAACAGGAGCCTTTATGCTCTAGCGTTTTATGTCACCCTTTTGAACAACTGTAGCCTGTTCACAGACCCTCTACTTTCTCTTCAAAGTCCGTCGAGCGCGGGTGATAAAATATAAACCGCAGGGGATTTTTTTGAAACGAACGAAAAGAAAAATAAAACAACGTCTGTTTACAGGCTAGAACAACTGGGGTCAGTTTATTTTAAGAACGACTTTTGGCGCCAATTTAGAATATCTTCATCATCACCTGACGCCGTCAAAATTTATGGTAGTTGTGCGTGGCAGGCGTTCGAAAGGGAAGGCTATTAGTTCGTCCTCCTTTTTAGAAGACTCGATGACCCTCGATGTGTTGTGTTGTGTTTTTTACTTTGCTTTTTAGTCTATTTGAGTTGTGTTTATTTTACTAGTAGCGTGCAATCATGTCCATCCTATATTCATATGTCTCTCACTGCGGCAGATTTTGAGCTGTACGTTCAATAAGAAAGGCAGAATAATGAATTTCGGATTGTTTCCTTTCTATGCATTCTGCAGTATTCCAGCGAACTCCCGGAGAGTCTGGGATACCTGTGTTTTAATATTACATTCAAACCAGGCCAAGCGTTCCCGTCGCTAACGGACTAATAAAATTGTTTCCATTCGTTGGTTCCGGGTGGAAAGTAGGCTTTTGTACATTATGCTAGCATTTTTTCGAGCATTTTAGTGAGACAAAAGCATTGAGCGTTATTCGAGCATTTTAGTGGCATTTTCCCCGGAAAATTAATTTTTCCGAAAAAATAAAATAGAAATTAACTTTTTTCAGGACCCCATGCCCCATGAGCTCCTGCTTTTTAAAACAAAATGAAGACTAAAATTCAAAATTCACAAAAAAACCTAATACAGCTGGTTTTTTTGGGTGTATTTATGAACTTGTACACGTAGTCGTTGTTACTTGCAACACTTGCACGTTTTTGTAAGTGTAAACTTTGAAATTAATTAAAAAAACCGTTTGTATAATGAGCATTACCCGAGCATTTTAGTGGGAAAAATGGAGCATTAAGGTGGAGCATTTTAGTAGGGAAGCAAAAGCATAATGTAAAAAAGCCTAGTCGAAAGGCGCTTTAATCTTCGGTCGGATTTCGTAAACGTATGACGTCACGCTCGCCTCGTGGGATATATTTACCTGTGACTTCTTCTGCGTCGATCGTATACTCCGATTTGTCTGATGATCTGATGTTTGTTTCGAGGTCTTGTCTTGCTTTTTCGATCATCCCTCGACTGATTCAAACAAGAAGATGTCACTCTCTCCGTTTAAAGGATGTTTTGAAGTTTCAAGCCTCTTCTTGCTCCGCGGGGTAACGGACCTTTCAGTAGATGTTACTGAATAACATCCTTTGAATGGTCCTAGCACAGGCAGACCACCCTCTGTTAGTGAGGGCCGTTGTTGATTGAAATCTGAGCAACGATCTTTTGTTATTTATAGAAGAAATATATAGACACAATACGGTGGCTATAATTTGTTCCAAAATTATGTCATCATTACCAAGTTAGAGCGGAAACAAAACAAAAAATTCTCCAAATGCATTTCGAATTCGCACATTTCTATTTCGTTCTTATTCATTTGGAAGTGAAACGATAAATACGTCCATTCATGTATGCTCCCGTAGTTCCCTCGAAAAACCATACCCGATTCCAGACCAAAATGGGCAAAGTGTTTTCAGACCAAAAAGGCCCAAAACCCCTACCCTTCCCTTACATAAGGGAGTACCCCCCTGATCCTGACCCTTTCATGATTGTTAGAGACCGAGACAAGGTCTAAAAATGAGTGAAGAAAATAGCATTTTGATCTGGCTCATGATTCAGAGAACCGGGCGGCACACCTCCACCAAGAATTTATAGGAGTATTTACAAGACGGTCTCAATGGGGTTAACCGCGATAGGCGTAAAACGGCCAAAAATTTAGCCGAAAGCCGTAAAAATTAAAAAAAATTAACCGTTAGCCGTAAATAGCGTAAAAAAGAGTTAACCGTAAAAGAAAGTGTTCTCTAGATTTGCTACTTTTAAGGAAGGTACTAAACTCACTTATGGTTGCGTTTTTTATTTCCCGGCTAGTGTGACTCCGTACGCACGTTAGGCGAAGCGCCTTTTAGGTGTTAACTAAGACCTAGGCTCCATTTCCGGTGCTCTCTTGGGGAACTAATTTTTTCCATAGCGAAAGTGTGGCTTCTTGCTGGGGATTAATATTTGCAATTTTCAGGAGGCCGTGCCCTCAAAACACTAGTGAAACAACACGCAGAGATGTCACTGTTTGTAAAACACGTTGCCGATAAACAACATTTCCCTGTTTTTCTCGGACGCTACGGTAGACATCGCCATGACTAGTCCCTGTTCGGCGTCTTCCCACGCAATCTCGGTCAAGGCATTTCAGTGGCGAACTCGCTTGGACCACATGACCCGAAAGGCATCAGCCGCGCGGAATAATGCGGCCTACGGACAAGGCAACGGCAAGACAGTCGTTCCGTACAGTCCTTCGCTTTCATTAAAAACACTGGACACGGGAATTTTGTTATTGGCCGTTTTCACACTAGACCTAGAATGGATCATCCGTCTGAGACTAGCCTGTGTACAGTCGCGCCCTCCCCACAGACACCCCTTCTCCGATTTTTTCTGAGGGGAGGGGGCGGCTGTACACAGGCTATCTGGAACGGATAATCCTCTCTTCAAAAGTCAGGCGGATTGTTTATTCAATATTAAAACTATTCCATTGCCAAATTAAGAGGTATCACCTATCTGACGCGAATCATCAAACGGATAACCCGTCTCACACGAATAATCCTTCTCTAGTGTGAAAACGGCCATTTCTGTTATAATGAATGTCGCGCCCCGGCCTTGAGTTGGGCGTTCGCGTGTCTGCTTTTGCTTTTTCACAAAGATTATTTTTAAATTGACTATTGACATTTTCATGTGTAAAATAATATCAGAAGTGCAATACTTTATAAAAAGTATGATCTATCAAATGTTAAAATTTTTCAAAAGAATAGCTTATTTCATCCCGAGATGATCCGAAGACCTTTATTTTGATTTAAAGATACCTTATTCGTACTAATTTTCGCAGGCACTTAATTACGCGAATTTGGAACACGAATATTTCGCGAGCATTAATTTTCGCGATTTTGCAAAAAATGATCAATTTAGGGCATTTAATTTCGCGAAAATTGACAAAAGACAAACTTAGAAAACCGTTTTTTTATTGATTGATCACTTAAATAACGATTGATTTACAACCATGATTTGCAATTACGTAAAAGAAATAGCGTTGATAATCAGACAAAACAAGCAAATACTGCAAATCAATCAGATGCTACTGCAATATTGTTCTACCTTGTAATAAAAGTCAATTGTAAAAGTCAATTGTAAAAATATAATTTCAGTACCTATGCCAAACAGTTCTGTAATGATTAATGATTTAGCCTGACCTAAATGGACATTTTGATGACTGCACGAAAGGTGTTTTAAAAGAGCTACATGTACAAGAACAAGAAATGAGTGATTCGATGAAGAAAGTGCTGAAGTAGATGATAAATAGACTGATGACAATTACCATGTAGCTGTGAACGCAGTTAATCATTGATTAAAGAAATTATAGAAGTGTATTAAATTTCGCGTGTTTAATTTTCGCGTATCCTAGTGTTAGCGAGTCTTTAATTTCGAGATTTTTTTACAAATCGTGAAAATCGCGAAATTAAAGCCTCGCGAAAATTAGTACGAATAAGGTACAAAAAAATACAGGTTAATTAATATTTAACTTTTTGAAACCAAAGAAGTTAATTTTTAACTTTTTCGTTAACCGTAACTGAAAAAAATTAACCGATAGCCGTAAAAGAGCCAAAATTTTAGCCGATAACCGTAAAAGCCACCACCCCATTGAGACCCTCTTACAACTTTAACTCACGTGTCTTGCTATTTAGCGATCTTTTGATCTTATTTTTTCTTACCTAGAACCAATTAGCACCGTTTTTGCCAAAGTAGTCCGTAGCCCGTATTTTATACCCAGTCCGAAGTCCGCAGTCCGCGTTTTATACCTAGTCCGTATTTTATACTCAGTCCGCAGTCCGTAGTCCGCAGTCCGCAGTCCATGTTTTATACTGAGCGCATAAGTCACAGGTAAATATATACCACGGGGCGAGCGTGACGTCATACGTTTACGGAATCCAACCGAAGATAAGAGGGCCTTTCGACGGATGTTAACGAGTGTGCTTATGCTTCACGGGATATAAACTAGGTTCCAGGCATTCAAAAATCCTCGATTAGCCTACCAGGCTTGGTTTTAAAACAAAATTGTCACGAAATGTCACGAAAGGTACATCCGCGTACTGTTTTGTTGCTACCAGCCGCTCGACCGAGTATAAACCTAACATTTTCAAGGTGTTTTATTCCAGCTTTTTTCTTCGTAAAACAGATCCACAGAGCTCAAATTATTTAACAAATCGCAGGGGATACGCTTTCCCTGACTACGATCGTCTTTGTCCGCCATTTTGGAAATGAGATTCCGCTGACAATTAATCACGGGCGCGAAATGTCCACGATTTCTGGCAATGCGGAAAATTATCACACGATCCAAGACAAAACTATAAATAGTGGATCTGAGGGAAAATACATTTAGAGAAAGTTAAAAGACAGATTACTCTACTCCCCCGAAAGTGACAAAGAGCAATGTTCAACCTCTTGCAAAAGGTATAGCGTCTTCCGATTGCATTTACTCGTTCTTCAATTGGGTGGGATTTTATTCACTTGATAAGCTTTTCTATCACAGTAATTGTAGTAATGAAGCTGAAATGCATGGTAAATTGATATCTTTTAGGTACGTTTTTAGAACTGGGTTATATATTTACACTTTTCCTTAATTTTCCACCATCATCCGCAAAAGCAATAGTTAGAATGATGATCTTGTGCAATAAGCCATCAGTTGACTGGAATTATATTTTGTTAAAATCTTTTCGTGATAGAGTTTTACGGTCGTATTTATAAAAATGCAGTTTCCTAAGAATTTGCAGCCTATCACAAAACTTATTATATAAGCCGTACTCCATCACGTAGAAGACATCTGGTAGGGGCACCCAACAAGAATATAGTTCAAAACCACTTAAAGCTACTTAAACATAGCATTGTTAAACGTATTTTAGTATTTAAACGGTAGATATAGGCATATTTTTATCCCCTAAAAATTTTTCATCTGTTCGGATTTCCTAGCTGAAAGTCTCGAGATCCGAAAATCATAGGGATCAAAACTTACCTTTTTCGAAAATTTCAGCCAGAAAAAAGGCTCCCGAAAATTCTTAAGGTGAGCTTTATAGGGTAAAAATCCGTTAAAAATGGGCAATTACACCAATGTTTAGATGTTCGAAAATCCTAGGAGAGGTAGGCAAGCAAGAAATTTTACAAAAAATGTTCCGAAAATTCTAGATCTCAAATCGTCTTCCGAACAGCATGGAACAGATATTTTCCGAAAATTGACGTTGGGTGCCCCTGATCTGGGTAAATTGGCGTCAACTTCGGTTGATTGTTTTCTATTTGTTCAAGGTTTCCCTTGATTTCCTCGTTTTTATTTCAATGGCCCTGATATCAAGCAATCTTACTTACGTCCACGCAAAGCCTACAGATTCCTTGATACCACCAGGCACTTCCAGTTCAAGAAACATTACACAAATGCCAACGGAAAAAACTGGTCGAAACCCCGGCGCTATCAGTAGGAGGGTGCAACCCACAGGGCCCAAGGCTGAACAAGCTACAAACAACCAAGGAGTATTGTTAACGGTTGGCGGTGCTGGATTTAACATAACAAGATTTCCCAACAGCCTCAGTAACAACCCTTGCATAAAAAGATTTCGTTACATCTTTATTTACGATTATTTCTTCGCAATTCCAATTTGTAAAAAACATCAAGGTTGCTATGCTGTAAAGAAAACTGTGAACTTTGGAAAAGGCAGAGTTTTTCATATAACAACGAACTGCCAAAGAGTTACAATGTAAACATCTTCCTCAATTGTGATAATAGTATTCATGATTTCTGTATTAGTTCATGGACTACAGTGAAGTATTTATAAGGCAAATTGCCGTCCTGTTGACGGTTAGGCCGCCGAAGTATTCAACAATTTTCAACTTAGTCTCATCACTAAGATGATTGCATAGAGAAATCAAATCCTTGATGAAAACATAGGCCTGTAGTTAGTTTTGGAGTCGGTGTGTATATAAATTATCACTCGGTTTAAGTGTTTAAGTTACGTTACGTCACCTTTTGATATACCAGCGACAGACTTATTGGCTCTTGTGGTTGGGCTATTCAAATAACGAAAACAATGTTTGCAAACATGAACCATGCGGCTACAACATTAATCTTTCTTTGGCTGCCCACTTTAATCCCCATGGAAATTGATAGGCGATATCAAAAGTACTCAGCGGAACTCAGTTTACGACTTCTGCTTTTTCCACAGGTAGCGTTCATTCCATACCGTACACCACGTGCTGTAGTTATGAGAATAGTTGATAAACAATTTTCTGCCGCCATGGCCCAGCTTAGGAAAATGCGTTCGGCAAATACTAACTCGGTTCAATCTCCTTCTGTACAAAAATAAACGGTCGGTAAAAACACAGACCTGACAGCACGTTTCGCGGCAGGTGCAACGTATCATATCAATTACAACCAACCAGGAAAATCTCAAAAACAGTTGAATCAGTTTTCCTTCCTTTCATTGGCTACTCATTTCCTTTACTTCAAGAAGCAGCTAATATCAGAACTGCATCTGCACGCGAAGAAATAGAACGTTAACAAACGTTTAATTAGCCATTTTAACATATTCACAGTCTGCCGTCTTTTGCATTCTGTGACAGCGCGCGAATCGCTGCTTTAGGCTTCGCCGCTCGCACTCTTGCATATCTCGAGGACTGTCACTCGTTTTCTTTGATTTTTGAACAAAAGAGAGGCTGCTCCCAGTTTACTGTTGGTAAAGCAGAAAGTAAAGATGTAATGCAATGACATCGATACACCTAGGCTTAAATGAAAAAAAGAATATTTCCCTGGGCTGTTCCTTGGGTAGTATTTCCTTAGCCCCAATCCATTGTATAAAAAGGACAATCCTTGACTTTGTTCCATAGCGAGCTGTTGCTTTTGTTTTTGCACACCGTTTAGGATAGTGTTCGCTGTCGTTATAAACGGTCTCGCACGATAAGCTCACGATAGTCACGTACTCTTTTTCAATGATCGCGATTAATAAGGTCACGCACATGAGAAGTGGTTGTACTTGCAAACCGCAGTGAAAACAGGAAATAAGGGATGTTCACTGATAGCTGGTATCACCAAATACTGATACGTGTACTTTTAAACTGTTTGCGATCAATAAGGTCACGCACTTAGTTTTAGTCATTTTTGTTGCAAACTAATAACGCGTTGTGGCTTTCATTTGTAAACCGCAGTGAAAACAAGACTTAACCCAATATAAAAGAAGATTTGATAGCGCTTGTTGATTGTTTTCTGTCCGGATAGTCGCTTTTTATTGTTCGTGACTTATCAATTACAAAGGTCACCTGAAACGTGAATATTGAGAGACAAACAACAAACTCTATCAGCGATAAACCCGAGTTGAATTATGGTGAAGCTTATCTTAGCTTAAGCTTATCTTTGCGAGGCCCTTTTTGGTGGAAATAGAGGCCGGGTTTTATTCACCACTGATCGGGCTCACTGTTTGGAAACAACACCCTCAATCTTAAAAAAGCCAGAAACCTCTCATCTCTCCAATCTCTCTCCTTTGCGAAAACCATCATTACCAGAAATTGACGACATTCTGCTTTATTAAACGAGATGTATTGTTCGTACATATTATAAGAGCTAATAAAGAAAAGAAGAAAATTTTCCGTTGTGAAAAAGAATCAAAGGGAGAAAAGGTGATTTGAAAAAAAACATGCTCTTTTCCCAGTTCGGAATCCTTAGTCTGTAGTTCGCAGTTCCCAGTCCAGATTTTCTTCCTAACTCAGCGGCCGAAAGGCCAGGTTACTCACCACAAATGGCGGCCGAAGTCATGATTGAGGTGAACGCTAGTTTCCATATCTCAAACCACTTTGACGACATTTGTTGACCAGAAACTAAGTCTCTGAGTCAAGAAACTTAGAAATTTCATGTAAGTGTAAGTGAAAAGGGAGAGGGCGGTTTGAGATATGGAAACGAGTGCTTACCCATGAATGAAAAGGGCATAAAAGCAGCTAGCAACGATTTGTAACGTACAAGCGGTGCTTTCTGGTCACAAGTTGGGCAAAAATTAGGATGCGATTTGTGCAATTTTCTATAAGATTTGGTCGAACCTGGGAAAACTTTGAGATGTGTATGTTTGTTCGCCTTGCAAGGAATCCGTTTCTTACGAGGTCTGCACCACGAAACCGACGTAAACTAGCTTTGCGAGAAGAAGGTAAGGTTCTCGTCTATTTTGTAGGAAAATGATGGAGTGAAGGATAGTTATGAAACAAATTTGACTGGTCGTGCATTGTTCCTTGTATTTATATCACAGGAAAAAATAAC
This sequence comes from Porites lutea, assembly GCF_958299795.1. Lineage (NCBI taxonomy): Eukaryota > Metazoa > Cnidaria > Anthozoa > Scleractinia > Poritidae > Porites > Porites lutea. The sequence goes on along the minus strand of NC_133205.1, from coordinate 21,473,788 downwards.
GGATTCCCATTTTTGGATATTTTAGGGTATTTAAAGAATATCCATAAAAATCCCAAATTTGGCAAAGTGAGACAAGTCCCAACCACGGAATTCCCAACCAAGTTCCCTGATTGGGACTTGTCTCACTCTTCCAAATTTGGGATTTTTGTGGGTATTCTTTAAATACCCTAAAATATCCATAAATGGGAATCCGTTATTTTTTTCCTGTGATAACGAATTTCGGATTGTTTCCTTTTTGCAACTCCCAGAGAGTCTGGGATGCCTGTGTTTAAAGATTAAAATCAGCCTGACCAACCTCGTTCTGAAGAACAGAACTAGTGATGGCCATTTTTGGAAACGTAGCTTTTTTCTTCAGCTCCTGCTACGTTAAGATTTTGGATTTTGGACAGTCTTCAAAGCTCTAATCAAGGTGAGTGGGCCTCGTAGTTGTTTCAATATTTATTATTGCAAATCGCCGTTAGTTCATTGTTCCACATTCTAGTGCAAAGACATGCTCGGAAGAAGTTCCTGGCATGGATGGCCCCATCGGCTTTTTGATAAAGATAGCTAATTATAAATTTGATAACTCATTATGACATAGCCCTACTCTATTAATGAATAATATCTTGCAGTTTTTAAAACATGAAAAGGATGAAGAGCAGAGAAGGCTGTTAGTTTACAAGTCATGAAAGTACAATCAGCTGATACCTTGTCCATGATTGCATGGTAAGCCAGCTATATACTAGCCCAATAAATTCTGAGTGAATAACTCCAGCGTGCAAAGAAGGTCATGTCTGACAGGCCCAGGGCTGGTGGATTTTGCTATTGGGCTAGTGAAGCATGTTGTAAACTTGCCTATCACAGTGGCGAATCCAGACCTTCAGATAAGGGGGAGGGGGGCAGTCATCCAGACCCTGAGATAAGGGGGGAGGGGGGGGACGGTCTCCAAAATAGATCCCTAAATCCGCCACTGTATCAGAAGAACTGTTGCTCATCAAAAGTTTTTTTGGGGCTAGTTAAAATGACTCGGGCTAGTACGTGTTAGATACAGCTGATGGGCATGCCATAAAACTAACTTTCTTTGCACCCTGAACTTCCATACTATCATGCCATGTCACCAGGTCTTAATGAACCAGTTTATTCTTAGATACATTTTAGAACAGTTTTTCCTGCAAAAATGGAAGCTTTGCTATGTTAGCCTGTGTACAGACGTTTCCTCTGAGGGAGAGGGGATGTCTGTACACAGGCTATGCTATGTCTATTAGCATGTTTGAGAATCTGTCCATTGGGAAGAAACAAGTGTCTGTTGTCCTTATTAACGGGTGTCTGTATTAAACGGATTGAACTTAAAGACAATGTATGGACTTTCCCCAGGGACAAAGAAAACTGTCCATAATAAGGAGGTGTCCTTAATAAGCGGCTGTCCATAAAGCGGGGGTTTGACTGTAATCTTTTAACTTAGTGCCAAAATTGTGTTTAGTAAACATACTATGACACGAATTCATGGAAATTACATGCTTGCTCGGGTCATGGGCTCCTGGCTCCACTACGTTTATGTTGTAGTTAGTTTTTTGTCTCAGGCAATTTCTACTTTTCCTTTGTTTCAACTTCAGTAGCATAGATTACCATACCCAAAAACAAAAGAAAAACAAAAATTACCTGAGATAAAAAATTAACTACAACATTTACTTTGAGGTTCCCAAATAGTTCTTCAAACTGGTCTCTGCAATCAAAATTTTTGCTTTATCCCACAGTTATTATCATTATAATTTTACCGTGCTTCTTTGAAACAACATTTTCCCAACCGTCCAGTCCCATGTCTCACATCTCTCTTCTTTTCTCTCAAATCCCAAATTACATGAATAAAATTAGCCAATGAAACTAATAGGGACCCTCTGTCATGAGTTAAAGCTTGATGAGTGGCAGATTTTCATTTGACATTTCAGAGTAAGTGGAGATTTTTTTATGTTTTCTGTGCCAAAAGCAAGCAAAAAAAGCACTATGGCCTGTTAATAGAACCAGAAATGAGAAGTGAAGGACTTTGAGAAAGTCTTACAAGCGGCTATGTTTTGGGCATATTGCTGTTTTAGACCAATTCTTTTTTACAGTCAGTTACTTGGTGGTTTTTTTTTTGTAGTTACATGCAGTCACAGACTGCCTTTTATTTTACTTGGTGTTTTTACCCATACACAAAATGTTCAGTTTAAAAAAGATATTAAGAAGACATCAAACAAATTTCATCAGGAAGCACTGATCAAAAAAAATGTTTTCAATTTTTGCTGGCATAGCATTAAATTTGTATAATTATCACCTTCTCTATCAGTCTATATGTAATTACAATATAATTTTGTAATTCCTATTAAAAATTTAGTAACATCCGCAGTCTGTAAACCTGAAGAAGGCTGGTCTGGCCAGCAGAAATGCCTTTTGAAAAAGTTTTCAATACACTTTTTTATCAGCTTTGCAGTAGTTTTTGGACTTCTCGTTTATTTGTTCTCAATATTTCTAGCTGATTAGATCTGTTTGCTTGAGATCGACAACCTGCAGGAAATAAAACTTGAAAAAGTACACCCACTTTTTCAAGTTTCAATCCATTTCCATACTTGCCATGGCTTTCAACAGACCTTAGGAAAAAGTTTCAATGCTTAAAAATAGTCTTCAAAAGCAAAACTGGACCATTATTTTTGGATTCAATTGATGCGAAAACAAGTTTTACCGTTTTTAAAAAAATATTAGCAAATAGGGCGACATAGCCCCTTTCAGGTCCACGCTCCGCGCGGCCGGAGAACTCCGCCGTTTTAGGCTCGTCACGCTTTTCACCTGATTTTACATTGAATGGCCAGATTTGGTTGTTTTATGCTTAAAAGTGGATTTTTCTCAAAAAGCTTAGTAGAGGTCAAAAGATTCCCCGCGGTTTTTATCTTCACACGTGCGCACGATGATCTCTGTAAAAGTGAGAACAGGTCTTAGTGAAAAGGGGAACCTTAAATAGGTCTGATATTATAGAGGTCCAATGAAAATATTGTGAGCTCCAGCAGGAGCCACAGTTAGGAGTTTCTTTAAGAGAACAATTTCCTGTACAATGATGCTTTACCGTGGGCCAGAATTAACCGTATTTAGAGAATTTCTGAGAGATTGCGTGGCTGGCTTATGAAACAAATGCTTTGCGCGCGATTACTAATAGTTGATGACACATAGTCATGGTGGTATTAAATAATTGGTTATTGCTTTTTCTAATGTGGTGGCTCCTAAAAGAGCCGTTTGTTTGTAAAGAAGTGTCGCGCTTTACTTCTTCTTAGCTGGAGATTTTTTGGCGGCAGATTTCTTGGCGGACTTTTTGGCGGCAGGTTTCTTTGCGGGTGTCTTCTTCGCAGGTTTCTTGGCCGCCGGTTTCTTTGCTGCCGGCTTTTTCGCTGCCGATTTCTTGGGTTTTTTACTTGGTGTCTTCTTCGCTGGCTTCTTTTTAGCCGCTGCTTTCTTTGCTGCGGATTTTTTAGCCGCTGGTTTCTTTGCTGCCTTCTTTGCGGCGGGCTTCTTTGGCTTCGCTGGTTTCTTCTCCTTCTTTTCCGCCTTGGCGACCTTAAAGGAGCCAGATGCGCCAACACCTTTGGTGTGTATCAACTTTCCACTAGCAGCACCTCTCTTGAGAGCCATCTTCAAGTGTGAGCCGACCTCGCCAACCTTGTAGTTGGCTTTGATGTACTTCTCAATGGCTTGGCGAGAAGAACCATTTCGCTCTTTTAGAGCGACAATGGCAGCCTTGATCATATCAATGTATGGTGGATGCTCAGCTGGCTTTTTAGGCGCAGCTGGCTTCTTTTTAGCTGGTGACTTTGCTTCAGACATAACGAAGAAGTTCGTACGATACCCACGGAAACGTAAGAATTGAAGAGTCGAAGGTCGCACAGTGATGTATATGAGTTCTATGCGGACCACTGAGGAGACAGAGATCGAACATGGCGAACGATGCTTCTGTGCTAGTTAACCAAAAATATCGTCGAATAAAGTGATGTAACACCGTATTTTATTCATTTTAAAGTTTAAAAACTAAAATTCAATTTACAAAAAAAATGATCGCCAGAAGTATTTGCGAATTGAGGCATTTAAAGGAAGAGATGTATAGCTTTTTATTCTTTAACTCCAGAGAATCTTGTAGCTATTTGATCTTTTAAGTCCTTTATCTTTTGCACTCGCTACTTCCTTTCTCTTTAGAGATATTTAGAAGATGATACAACTCCTGTACTTCCACCATATGTCCTTAATTTCTACAATTTGGTTTATTTAGTATGGTTTAAATTCTCTTTTGTCAAGACAACAAGGACAAACTCCTTGGCTTCTATCCGCAAAATCGAGATGACCGTACTCTGCAGATGAACATCAACTGACACGGTCACTCAATCAGTTCCAAATGAACAACGGCTCATTTTTTTTCCTTTCCTAGTAGGATGGTAAATATAAAACTTGTGATTTCAGTCTGGCAAATAAGGCAGTACATTTAGCAGGAGCTGAATTTAACTTTCCAAAGCTTTCGAAATGTCACCCACCAACTCAATTTTCCAAACGCTCTTCGACCTGCGCTGTAAGGGTTTTATTGGCGTGTTTCTCTGCTTCCTTTTCTTATGCGATACTAAATCAGCTAAATGAAAATAGCTGTTAATACACCTCAAAGCAAAAAAAAAAGTAAACTGAAAAAGTTCTGTCGAGCACAGTCAGTCACAGGAGTGTGATTTGCATAAACTTTGCGCCAAATGTATCTCCTCAAATTTCGACCTCGCTAATAAAGTCTTTCTACTGATAGAACAGTTTTCCCTGATTTTTAATCGAAATTTAAGTCCTTTACACTTTTTTCTTATAATTTTTTCTTCTTTCTGTCGAGTACCTTTGTAACTTGATAGAGCGCGCGTCGCCGCGAGTAATGACAGTAGAAATTTGCATACAGTTTCCGCCAAAATGTACTCCCACGAAGTGTCTCACGGCAAGGCTTGCCGTGCTATACGGCAGTAGCACGACCTGGTTTCAAACGTTGCGCTACTGCCGTGCTAAAGTCGAATTTCATTCGATCAATTGAGTTCGGCACGGCTGTAGCACGACGTTTGAAACGGGCCTTACAGTCCTTTAAAACTTGAACTCTTACCTTCAAAGTTTCCTCTATTAAACCCAAAGAGTGAAGAAAATCTATCTCTTTTTCGTTGTTGTGGCCACTTCATGAAAAAGAAGGAAAAGCTTTGTGTAATGGAAAAACTCTGTGTACGACTCCGAGTGAATTACGTTCGTTTCGCTAACGTCCGTAAGTCGTTTCGCTATGAACAAAATTTTCTCTTTGGCAGAAATAAGCCAGCGGAAGGAAGATTATTTCTCAGGAAAAAAAAATCATAACGTCTTGCACGAATTTTTATGCCGAGAACTGAACTCAGTTCCTTGTTGTTAAATACTTTCTCCTCTGGATTTCGAGTAATCTACTGTGATGTTTCAACGTTTTTAGTTTGAAATAAGAAACACCAGGTTTCGTTTGGCCTAACACGTTAGCGAAACCGGACCGGTCACCATTTCGCTCTCCGGCCTTATAGGTTGTATTCAGTGTATTAACCTTTTCTTTGACCGACAGCGTCAGGCCTGAAGTTCCTGTATCCTTTCTAATTTGTGACCAAGTCCCAAGAACACATGAATGTGAAGAAGATTAATAAAAAGAGCTCTAGGCAATGTAAAATTAAGAATGAATTCTTGCCTTGTGTGTGTGGTTGTTTTTAAAGAGATACGAAGTATGGTTGATTACAAAATGTTTGGCTGTCGGTTATTGCTTTTATTGATGTGGTGGCTCCTAAAAGAGCCGTTTGTTTTGTGGTGCAAGCAAATCACTTATGCTCGCTCTCCGCGGATTCGGCGGGCCAACTGAATGTCCTTGGGCATAATGGTGACACGCTTGGCATGGATGGCGCACAAGTTGGTGTCTTCAAAGAGACCAACGAGGTAAGCTTCGCTAGCTTCTTGAAGAGCCATGACAGCAGAGCTCTGGAAACGCAGATCGGTCTTGAAATCTTGAGCGATTTCTCGCACAAGACGCTGGAATGGCAGCTTGCGAATGAGCAGCTCTGTCGATTTCTGGTAACGACGGATCTCACGAAGAGCGACTGTACCAGGCCTGTAACGATGAGGTTTCTTGACTCCACCAGTGGCGGGCGCGCTCTTACGAGCTGCCTTTGTGGCGAGCTGTTTTCGTGGAGCTTTTCCACCAGTTGATTTACGAGCAGTTTGCTTTGTACGTGCCATCTTTAATTCTAACCGAAAAGTAACGGATATGATGTGCAACAAATATGAACTCAATATTTTTATACTTAGCGGGCTTCTTTCCGATTGGTCAAAAACTATGCGATTTCATTGGACAATCAAGACTACTAGCAAAGTATTGTCATTTATCTGTAATGCTGTGTTTCGATCCTTAGATACTTACCAGTATTTTGGATTAATGGAAATTGTAAATGCAAAGTTTTCGTCCTAAATAATTTGAAAGTATCATAGTGAAAGCAGTCAAAGAATTCATGGCTGGTTTTTGAGCGATACCGACTATTATTTTCTCTTTTAACCTGTTCGCACATCTCTTGCGAAGCAAAAGTATGGTAATAATTACCTTGACCTCGTGGCTCTTTTGTCCGAACTAACCAATAGAGAACCACCTCTTATTATCTCTTCTGGCTTGTTTTCAGTGAGGTCCTTCTTTGCGGTATAAATGCTGTGAGATTCGTTTACCACTTTATTACTCAGTTTTCTACACAGCTAACAACATGTCTGGTCGAGGAAAAGGAGGCAAAGGCCTAGGAAAAGGAGGCGCCAAGCGTCACCGAAAGATCCTTCGTGACAACATCCAAGGCATCACCAAGCCAGCTATCCGTCGTCTTGCTCGCCGTGGCGGTGTTAAGCGAATCTCTGGCCTGATCTACGAAGAGACTCGTGGTGTTCTCAAAGTTTTCCTTGAGAATGTGATCCGTGATGCTGTGACCTACACCGAGCACGCCAAGCGCAAGACTGTGACCGCCATGGATGTGGTGTACGCACTCAAACGCCAGGGACGTACTCTGTACGGATTTGGCGGTTAGATCTTCACGCTACACGTACTATAAAACCAACGGCTCTTTTAGGAGCCACCACATCTTTAAAAGTCATTGCCAATAAAGTTTACTCGTACTAATAGATAAATTCCTACTTATTGTAGAAGAATACATAGAAATAGGTTTGCAGTGGTGATGGCTAACTGTGGCTTAAGCTCTATTGATATCTAGTTTCTGAGATCATAAATGGCTGCACTGGGATATAAATAAGCTAACATATCAGAATTTGGAAAGCTTTTTGTTTGAGGAATGGACTGAAAATATTCGCGCGGTTTAAACGGTAAACTAATTTTTTTGAAATTTGCATTTGGAGGCATGCAGTGATAGGATTTGTAATAAATAATTCTTCTGAAAAACATTCACCATAAGATTTATAGCTGATTTTCACCTGACCAGAGCTCGTTTACTTTCTTCGTACCCCTCTCACGGTATTTTGTTTAATTTTAAAAGTCGGGTTCCGAGTCCGGTCATGTCTGGTGGCTTTCTTGTAGTTTATCTTCGCATCAATAAGTGCCTTGTTTGCCGCCAGCGATATAAAAATATGCACAACCTTCGTGCTTAAAGGTAGGATTGTTAAAAGTATACTTAATTCGTAAGTTTTTCTTATATTACGTTTTTTTCTTTGTAATTTTTATCAATTTCTTTTCGATGCAAAAGCGTTAGGTAAGTGAGTAGAAGAGGATTCCAACACCCATGAGAGGGCTTACTGTAAAGATACTAATAATAAAGTGACTCTTTTGATCGTGACTTTCATCATATTTGGTGGCTCCTAAAAGAGCCGTTTGTTTTTGACGTGGGAAGGATGTGTTTAAGCCTTTGGCTTCTTCTCGGTCTTCTTGGGCAGAAGAACAGCCTGGATGTTGGGCAGAACACCTCCTTGTGCGATGGTGACGCCGGCGAGCAGTTTGTTCAACTCTTCGTCGTTGCGGACTGCAAGCTGAAGGTGACGGGGAATGATTCTGGTCTTCTTGTTGTCACGAGCAGCGTTGCCCGCCAACTCGAGGATCTCAGCGCTCAAATACTCGAGCACTGCAGCCAAGTAGACCGGAGCACCAGCGCCAACACGCTCAGCATAGTTGCCTTTGCGAAGAAGACGGTGGATTCGACCAACAGGGAACTGAAGCCCTGCTCGGGATGATCGGCTCTTGGACTTGGTGCCCTTTGCCTTTCCTTTACCGCGACCTGACATGATTTTAGAACTTCTGGTTGGCACGAGAACGTAGGAGTGAATGAACTATTACTTGCAATCCTTAAAATTTATACGCGCGGCAAAATTTGAATAGGATCGAAACGCACCAATCACACTAAACAATTTTAGGTAGTTTATGAAATATGATGATGTATGCAGGAAGCTTGTTGACCTTGAAGGAAAGAAACCAATGAAAACTCAAAGATTTCGATCCGTATGTTAATTGATCCCCTGCTGGTTTTGTTATAAATACAATATTCTGTAAGTGTACATTATTCACTTCCATTCTTATCAAGTGAGATGGCACCTAAAGTTGCAGGAAAGAAAGGCGAGAAGAGAGCTGGAAAGGCTAAGGCTCCATCTGATGGAAAGAAGAAGAGGAGGGGAAAGAGAAAGGAAAGCTATGCAATCTACATCTACAAGGTGTTGAAGCAAGTTCACCCTGACACTGGTATCTCCAGCAAAGCCATGGGCATCATGAACTCGTTTGTCAACGACATCTTCGAGCGCATTGCCACTGAAGCTTCCCGCCTTGCCCACTACAACAAGAAGTCAACCATCAGTTCTCGCGAGATCCAGACCGCCATCAGGCTACTTCTTCCCGGTGAACTGGCAAAACACGCTGTCAGTGAAGGAACCAAAGCTGTGACCAAGTACACCAGCAGCAAGTAAACTCACATTGTGGGTTTACCGCCAAAACAAACGGCTCTTTTAGGAGCCACCAAGTGTAGTAAACTTCATAACCAATTCATTTCTATCATTTACACACTATAAAGTTTAAATTGTAGATAAGTCGGCAAAAGGAATCCTGTGTTTACAGTCAAACCAGGTCAAGCGTACCCCCCAAGAATCCATTGATGAATTTAATATTCAAAAGTTGAATCCGTTGCTAGTTGTAGATTTCAGATTGATCTCTGCATTCTTGCATGTGTAATGAGCCGTGAATTCACACGCGAGGCAGTTGTGAAATTTCTACCAGCTCCATTTTCCTGAAATTGATGTAAATGTCTTCTAAGAAGCTTAATCCATTCAAAGATTTCCAATCTGACCAAATACAGAGAAGTTCTCGTAAAATATTCACTGCTCATTACGCATGCAGAAATACCGCTTTGAATTTGACACCAGTTACGGGAACGACTAACGGATTCATTTTTCAAATAATGAATTCATTAATAGAATCTTGGGGGGTACGCTTGACTTGGTTTGACTGTAAATCACAAACGTACGAACGCTTTTATACAATCGCAGCAGTGGATGAAACAACTGACAGAAAAAATAAATGATGGGAAATTTTCTCAACGCCATTCTCGTTCCCTTGCCCGAGCGCATGATCGACACACTGGCTATGGTCGCACTACAGAGTTCAACAGCGATAAACGCATCTTAAATCACGCTAAAATTAACTCTCATATGGGCGACCGTTACCACCAAAAAAACGACCCCAGAACTGAATGCCCTTTCGAGATCTCAGTCGAAGAGGATGCAATTGACACTTAAAACCGACAGGCTTCAAATATCTAAAGCGCGATCTAAAGCGTCTCGAAAAGTAGGTTTTATCTCGAGATTTGTCTAAAGCTTTTCCGTTGAGCCAATATTTTGCCAAAATAAATACTATTGTTACTTGGGAATTTTAATGGCTTGCAAAGAACATGCAAGAAGTGCGAACTGTACTCCGATTTCAAATGATAGGGGTGATCGAAGGATTTTTGGGGTTTGAAATTTTTGATTTCGGGATTTTTTTTGGTAGGAAAACTTTGGCAAGTATTTTTTGGTAGCTTGATTTAAGTAGGGTAGTAGGGATTTTAATGGTTATTCAAAACAGTCGGAAGATTCGTGAGAGTTCGCGTGTATCCCGGCCGCGTAGTTCCGCGAATAAATTAAAACCAAACTTGTTTTGCGACTGTTTTAATATTAAACGCATTACGTTGCATCTTTTTCATAAAACCGGTTTTAAAATATATAATCAATCATGTCAATATGCGAAAAAGATTCTTACTCCAGACGGTGTGATAAATAAACTAGCCTGCGTGGCAGGCGTTTGAAAGGGAAGGGAAAGGGAGTTTTAGGCGCGAGCGAAACGCGAGGAGCGCGCGAGGAGGGAGGGAAAACAAACACAAACATTCTATCACTAATGTTTCTGTTTTTCGTGTGATATCTTTACGCTTTCTGGAATTTTTTTTTGGTTTGGAAATTCGGCATGGGACTTTTTTGAGTTTTGCCCCCATTCGATTATCACTGTTACTTGAAATCCGGAGTACCAGGAGCCCATCACTGGGAGTACCCCTCCCCGCTATGAATTTGAGGCCTAAAGCCTTTCTAGATTACAGGTTCCTTCCTGTAAAATGGTAAGGTATTTGGAAATATAAATTACTACATTGGAAACAGAGAATAACTAGCACTTATTTGTCTTTTTCAGCAAGTGCGTTGAACTCGTAAAAATGAATGTGGCATGAAGACAGAGTTTTTCCTTAAAGAGGCTTATGAGCATCACGTTTACGTCAAACGGCAAACACGAATTTGTAGCACGTGACCAAGTTTCCCTTTTACTTGTCGTTTACTTTTCATTATTTCTACCCACCGCCTCATTTTCTATTTTGAGAAATTTTTAACTTGAATCTGATGTTTGCCGTTTGCCGAATACTTGAAGCCAGGAGCCGGGCTCCTGTTGAAGCTTAATCTCTCGGTACCTCCAAACTTTATCCCTTTACGCGCCCTTGTTAGGGACCAGTCATAATTTAAGTTGGAGGTGGGGGGTGGAGGAGAAATTGGGGGGCCTTCAATTTTCAATTTTTTTTGCATGGATATGGGGGGACCTTAAAATGCCATAGAAGAAAGAAAGGGGGGCCCTTAAATCTTTTAACATGATTGAAGGGGGGGGGGTACCTAAAAACATGGGTGCTATTCTCACTGCATGCATAATTAGCCCGTAGCACGGGAAGATTTAAATCAGTTAAATCCCGTCCTGCCGGGCCTGCGTGCTGCCGCGCATGATGCCTTGCGGCCCTCGCTTCAAATAGCTCGGTTTTAGCCGCTTCCTGGCCAGTTCTACGGAGTTCGGTGAAAGTGGCGTTTAAGTTTCGCCCCTCCCACCTCCCCTGGTGGCGGTTGGCTTCGCCTTTGCGCTATGTTCGGCACGCCTATTGCCCTTACAGTCGCGGCATCTTTCCATAACTTAGTTCTCCGTGACGGGGTAATAGGTGTGCAGTGCGGATATTTTACTGTTAGTGGGGGTCTGGAAATAATTTGGGATAAAAAACAATTTCCCCTACCCCCCCCCCCCTCTCCCTCTCCAACTTAAATTATGACTGGTCCCTTACCCAAACAAGAAAATGCGAATGATAATTTGATAGCTAAACTTTTTGGTCATAATTGATTAAATTTCCTGTGCTCTGTGGAAAACGGAACGCATATCAAACGTTATCGTTATCGTCGTCATCGTCGTCGTCGTCGTCGTCGTCGTTTTCTGCAAAATCGAACGGAGAAGGGTCTGGAGACAAGGAAACAGTTCATTAACGTTATACAGTGTACTTCCCGCCGAAGCGTGCTGCAACACTGTCCATGGTTAAAATGCCTCATCAGGCAACAAGGAATCCAGAAATCAAGTTCACAAAGGTACATTGCAAAAAACATTTAGGTTAAGACATTATCATGCTAAATTACATCGGATTTTTCTACAGTAATAATAACTAGTTCCTAGTAATAATAACCAGTTCATGTTCCTGCAAATGAAGATCACGATCAAAGACCTTTGGAACTTAACTCTAGTATGTTAAAAGAAGAAATATCCTTGGTAAACCTGCTGTCAAAATGTAATTGATGAAATATGAAATAATGCTCAGTTAATTTCAAGTCCCATCCTTGGCTCATCGATCGTCCTTCCCCGGGCATTTTTCGGGCAATTGTCAATAGGCTTTTCCACGGCTTTTTTCAACTTATGACAAACACAAGTCAGGGAAAATCCTTCAACTCCGCAAGAAAAGTCGCCTTCAAATTAGTAAGATTGCCAAGTTTTAAGGTGTTTGTAGAAATTTTAAAAAAATACGGCTTTTCATGATCAAAGATCAAAGTCGCGAAAATTTACAGACGTTTGTATGGGGGGGGGGGGGGGGGAGGGGCACAAACTTGTTCCCCACGATCATCATCATCATCTTTATTTAAAAACACGGTAAATACATCAGGCATTAACAATTTAATATAACGCTACAACTTAAATACGAAACTATGTATACAGATTAATATTCTATAATTTAAAATATTGCTAACTATTAAGGAAAAGTAAACTAAATTAAAGCCTGTTTTACATGAATGCCGTGTCGGAATTAATTAGGAATCGTCGGAAATTAGTCACGATACAAACGCCTGTAAATTTTCGCAATCTTGCGGAGCCATATCTTCGCTCACCTAAGACGTATCACTTTCAAACTTGGCAATTTTAGTAATTTTAAGATTCTCTTCACAGTGGTTTCATCAGATTTTCCCTAACTGGTCGATGTCAAGAGTTGAAAAAACTGCAGAAGGGCTATCATTGTGTAGGATTAAAAAAATGTGTGCAAATTCCACACCCCTGGAGCAAATTTGATAAAACCTTTTCAAGTGTAATTTACAACTGTGACGATTGTGAGGGTAGCAAAGGGGGAGTCATCAGGGGGAACATATTCATTTTTTCTCAGAGTTGTCAGCTGGGCAGGCAAGTAAGCCTGATGGCATACTTGCCCTGTTACAATTTGGGTTGCTTGGACAAACGTGCAGAATTACATAAAGGAATGGTGAAAAAATTGTGCGCAGCTTGAACATTTATGATTAGTATTTTATTGCCATTATAGTCACTAAGAAAGGGTTTTAACTAAACTGTTGAGTACAACCAGGAGCCCAAAACCCGGAGCGTGCAACTGCCATAAATTCGTGCAACGGCGTTTTTACAAGTGAGTTTATTTTTAGATAAGCTTTTCCCGCGAAAAATGACTGTTGTCGCTTGGACCTTTTCACAGTCGGCTATTTCAGAGATGATTTCAATTTCCCTTTGCGTGAATTATGCGTTGTCGCCGATGAAGTAGACGTCCCAGTCTCTTTTACGTTTTGCAGATCTTCCTCTGAACTGCTAGTTTCCGTGTAAATACTGAAATTGTCGCTTGAAGTACTGTCAGAAGAATCCTCTGAAGATTCCTCAAGTGCGTCTGCCATGCTTTTTTTTTCAATGTGAAGGAGTTGTCCTGGTTACGTATTAAACATTTTTTATTGATGACGCACTTGCTTGTGATTGGCTTTTCGAAAGCAATTCGCGGGAAAGGCTTATCTAAAAATAAACCTACTTGTGAAAACGCCGTTGCATAAGCGCAGTATGGGCTCCTGGTACAACAGGCTACAGGCCTAGGCTAAACACAGTTTATTTATGTTTTACAAGTAACCACATCACTGTCTGTCAGTTTACCATGAAGGCAAGACAGTGTGCTTACGTTTTCCCCCGTATAAAGCAGCGGTTCCTGCGTCTCCTTTTTTTCTGTAGAAGACAGTGAAACGTCTTCTAAAAAAACGTCACATCTTGATATATATAAGGCACCACCTTCTGCTTCACCTTGTTTTTTCCGCTGAAGGCAACAAAACGCCTTCTAAAAAACGCCACATTTTGATGAGTGCAGTCATGTTTTCTACGAATGGCCTCTGAATGCAGTATTTTACAAAAAACTGAGCCTGCAATCGTTTCATTGAAAATACTGCACCATCATTATTCTAAAACTTTTAAGTGGATGAGAAGTAATCAGAACGCAGGGAAAATGTATAAAATCATATAAAAATTTTTGAAAAGATTTTGTGGTTGAGCAAAACCTCACTCGTCCGTAGGGCAACTTTTGAAGTTATCCGAATCGTCCATATGAGATTTCAGTCATCTGGGATGACCCCATGACTGGGAATATTGATCCCTAAGTCATGGTCCTGTTTCACGTGCAAATTTTGACAAATTTCATGTGTCATGTGCTTGATAAACCAATTTTTGCAAGTCACGAATTTAGTCTTCAACCTCTCCCATTGTTAATCAAAAGGGAGTTTTAGCATCGACATTTACGATGGCAGCAAAAACGTCCCTTTTAAAATGAATTAGCATTTTTTCTGACCTTGTCACGTTTATTCTAATTCGCTGAAAATGCCTAATCTAGCCAGATTTCCCTGAGGAGTTGAATTCTTGGGGACCGCACTCAAGTTTAGAAAGATAAAGAAAATTTTGTTGTCACCTGTTTACATCCTCCATAAAACATGAAATTAGGCATTTTCACATCGTAGTTGTGCAGCAACGGCAAAGAAATGTACAAAAAGTGTGGTGCATGTGCAAACTTGTTGTTTTGCTTAATAAAACTGTTGCTGTTTTGACATTCTCATTGCCGTCGCCATCGTCATCACTAAAACTCCCTAGCTACAAACTGAAACCAAAGTTATCATGGATCAGACTTCGACAGTTGTCATATTGAAATATGTCAAAGATTACTCTGACGACATGCGGTTTTTAGGTTCTAGTTTTTTAGTAATAGTTAACCAGCTGTTTGTCCCATGAAATGGGACAAATAATTCGCAAGTCCAGCATATCTTACAAGATAAATCACACTTCATATCCATAAATGGTTTCACGGGGTCAGGTTCGTATTATGGAAAATTTCACGCATCACATGCCAAATTTCGGCCTAATCACACATTACGTTTGTATACTCCAAACCAATTTCTACACATGAAAATAACACTTGTAAAAGTTTTAAAAATTGTGACTTACACATATTTATCTTCACTACGTGTTATGTGAAACTGTCCTGTTTCATTTCTTTCTACTTTTTTACAGCTTTTTATCAATAATGAATATGTGGACTCTGTTAGTGGAAAGACATTTGCTACCATAAATCCAGTGACAGAGGAAAAGATCTGTGATGTGGCTGAGGGTGACAAAGTAAGTCTATTAAAAAATTTAGTGTCAAATAACGTAGATTGATTGTCAATTTCATTTGTCCCCTAGCCTGAAGAGATTAACCCATTCGCTCCTGGAGATTTTGCCGAAAAACGCGTTTTGAAGCTAGTCGAGTGGTTTTCTGGTCACTGTCGTGCTATAAAGAGCTAAAACTTACCACAAACTGGTTTACAGGTCAAACACTTCACGGCCTTCTGATCCAGATGCAAAATATCAGCTTGCGAAGTTCGGGCATGCGCAGAAAGCAAAATTTCGACATAGTTTTTGGGTTTAAAAGTGACACAGCAGTCTTGACTTTTACTTTTCGCTTTCTCTCCTCCCTTCTTTTTTTGCTTTTCTTGCCTCATTTTTTTTTTCTCTTGCTGGGCATTTGAAGTAGGCTTGATTTTGGTGGGAAGAGTTTTTAGGAAAGCTTTTAGGATCTTAGGATTAGGCAAAGGGAAAGGTAGGTGGGTAATGGAACAAGATTTTCATGGAGATTTTCAGGTCAATGTCACGTGGTTTTTTGCTTGTTTCTCCGGTGCCCTTGACTGAATTGTGCTCATTCTGGTATGGTTTGAAAGATCTCTTCACTCTGCACAAGTTAGTGAAGAAAGTTGTCCTTGACCGTTAAAACTGATGACGTCACAATGGGTAGAAAGGACCTGGATCCGCACGGGCGGTTACGGGCGGTTCAGGGGCGAATGGGTTAAACAACATCAGAATCAACCTAGGTTAAAAGATTTTAACCTGAAATCAAATTTGATTTGTACCAAGTACATAATGGCATTCAACTCCCTTTAAAGAGGTCGCTTTAGGGACCTCGAGTTAGTGTTGTCATTAGTGAAAGTCTGGGATTTAGCTGCTGTTCGTATTATTGGGGTTTTATCAAAGTGAGATGTCGGCAAGGTGAGAGTTGAGAGTAGTCATAATGAGGAAAAGGATATTAATAATTATTATGATGGCTGGTGGAAAAAGAAAGAAACAACAGTGCTGTAGTTTATGTTTTGGAGCTGCCAGACTGTCTAAATTTGCATTATTTTGTTTACTTTGTGACTGATTACATTGATGGTATTGAGTATTGTACTTGATGAGGGGCGAAAAAGCAAGCAAAAGCATAGTATTTTATAAAATAACTAAGATAGTATGCGTGCTCTGATTAGCTGAGAGGTGTGTTTGCATTAGAGTATGTAAACACAGTTGTGATGTCAAGATGTTTTGCCTTCCATGCACTAATATCTTGCAAGCACTATTTGAAAAAAGTTTTGAGTTTAAAACTTGACAAGTTTACTTTGCTTACCTCATTTCCTCCTTGGCTGAAACTTGAGAAATCTGTAGAAACATACTGTATCAATTTTTTTCGCTTTAACTGACTTTTAGGTGAGAAAAATCTGTATTTTGGAAAGCATCTTTTTTGCAAAACAAAAACTAATTACGCACACAAAACTTTGTGTACAATGCTTTAGGACTGGTCAGAATTTCTCCCCTAATCAGTGCCAAAAGTTGGAAAAGTTATGTTATAAAAACAACAGAAAACTGTTTTACTGCATGTGCCTAGCCTGATATAAACACTCAAGGGGTTGGTAGAATTCTGAATAGTTATGCAAACCCTCGATTTTGTCTTGGGTTTGCATTTAAAATTGTCTCAAATTCTCCCAACACCCTGTCGTATTTATATCAGGCTATGCAACTAGGAAAATGTTTTCCATTGCTTAAATAAATGGGAAAGGAAGTATGACTGATTTATAAAAGGGTCTCAAATAGTGTTATTTAACTAGAAGGGTCTTGTCAATCCTTGCTCTCAGTGGTTTTCATTGGCTAATCCTGTTGAATCCTAGACATGAGGTTTTAACCTGCCTTGCTGTGGGGCATTTTTTTTTATGTTCCAGGCTGATGTTGACAAGGCTGTGCAGGCAGCTGCTTCAGCTTTTAAACTTGGAAGTCCTTGGAGAACAATGGATGCTTCTGAAAGGGGTAGATTGCTGTATAAACTTGCAGACCTGGTAGAGCGAGATTTGGACTATCTAGCTGTAAGTATTAAGTTATACCTAATATGGTAATGCTAAGCACATTCGCAGGCACTGTTGTAAGAGGCAGAAATCGGAGACTTGCTTAACTTTTCATATTACATGTATGAGAAATGTTACTGAACGAAAACATTACATTCTTCTAAATTCAGTCTTTTTTTGATCAAGTCTCTGGAGACACTAGACAGTGGCAAACTGTTTGCAGATTCTGTAGATGATATGGATTTGACTGTGAAGGGCTTCAGATACTATGCTGGATGGGCTGATAAGATATCAGGGAAGACAATATCTGCAGGTCAGTGGAAATTGTTTAAGTAGATAAATTCTATTTTTACTGACATACATCTACATACCCTGTCATGATCATCATTCTTGCTGTTCGCACAGGGCAGCCACCTATTTTTGTCTCGAGAGCATCTGAGATCTCAATTTGTGTGGAAGTTTATTTGGAAGTTTGTTTAGCTGTTTGTTAGCAGTTCCCAGTCCCCACCGTGTAGCACCTTATGAAGCGAAGTGAAATAGCAGCCAAAATTTTATCAGAATTTTGTGAGGGCTAAGAAAGTCTATGACTCTCTCTGAAAACGTTTAAAAGGAAATATGGCGATAAACTTGTTACAGAGTTTGTTTAATAGCACTCTTGCGACCTCTTGGTTATGTGATATCCACAACTGAGATACTTAACAATAATGAATGAGGCTGAGTATCTTTTGAAGAATTACGGAGATCGAGGAGGGTGTTATCCGTTGAGACCATAGGCCGAGGCGGATAACACCCTCAGAGATCTCCATAATTCTTCATGATATGAAAGCCGAATTCATTTGTTTTATTATTCACTCAAAATAATTCCTAGTTTAAAAACATGGCTAACACATGCTTACCTCCATCGATCCATCGATGTTAAGTTCATCTTCGATAGTGCATGTTTAGGGTTGTTCAGCTCCGCAAATATTCTCCAAATAGCAGATGTCACCCTTCAAGTTGTCTTCTTGCTGTTCTTGCCATGTTTTTAGTTATTTTTTTGCCTTGTTCTTACTTTTGAAACGAGTGAAATGTCCGCCATTTTTCACAACCAAAACAACTCAACCTCGTTCCCAAGTCTTCTCAGTTAACGGTGCATTAACCTGCAAGAATGCTGCATTTTTTACGTCATTTCCTTGCTAAACACAAAATCCTTCCAAATTTGGTTATCAGTAACTGGTTATGGTGAATTAAACATGTGCTCTTAGTCAATTAGAATCGGGCAAATATTTTGAATGAATAATAAAATAGATTATTTACTACTGGTCTAAGCCCTTGATCTTTCTACATGGGGCAGCACTTCCCTTCCATTATGGAACCTCTAGTTTATTTCCAGCTCGTGAAAGTATGAATACAGTTGAGTCTTTATGCAAGACCAACTTTCCGATTAGACCACCTCCCATCAATGACCACCTATCCATCATCATCCTCATTGTCATGGTCATGGTCATCAGTCCTTTTGAATCTTGACAAAACATAGGTCCTCCACTAATGCCCACCATCTGCCTCTATTTTGAGCAGTGACTTTTGCCTCCCACCAAACATGCAGTACATATACTGTATCAGTCCTCTCTTCTCAAGTTCTGAAGAATTGCATTGGGTTTTCTTTTTCATTATTTCCCTGCTGGTTCATTTCCAGGGCTGTCTTGGCCACAGGTCCTTCTGGTCTCCTCAGTATGGATCCATCGCCTTTAAGTTGTTCTTTTGCCTCCTCCTCTATCTGGCGTTGCCTGTCTCCAACATTCATTTCAAATTTCTTTGGGTCACCAAATCTGCAGGATGCTCCTTAGGCACTTGTTAACCCATTTGTCCCTGAACTGCCCATGTGAACCCATGTCCTTCTTTGTACAGCTTGTGAGATCATCAGTAAAAACTCAATGACAACGTTGTCATCTAACGTCTGCAGGGGAATCTTTCAAATCATGCAAGGAATTAAAGACAAAAAATCATGTAACACAAAAATCAAATTATCAAACTCAAAAATCAAACTCCTGAACTGTCTGCCTTATATTTTGCAGATGGTCCATACTTTGTGTACACAAGACATGAGCCTGTGGGTGTTGTAGGAGCTATCACTGCTTGGAACTTCCCTCTTAACATAGCTGGCGTGAAGCTTGCTCCAGCTCTGGCTTGTGGCAATGTTGTCATACTTAAACCAGCAGAGCAAACTCCACTAACAGCCCTCTACATTGGGTCTCTTTTCAAAGAGGTAATTTGATATTGTGCTGCTCTTAACTTAAAAATAATAATTAAGTAGTAATAAAAATGCCAAGTCAAATCTCACGTTGACACCAAATAACCTAGATAATACTATGCTCTAGTCCTTCTATTGAGCGCTCTGCCGATAGGCGTGCATATGTATCAACTGGTATAAAAATAATAATTAAATTATTGATCATTGCAAACAATATATATTTTTAATTCTTGAATGGACCAAAAAAAAATAGAAAATAACCCATGGGATTGCCTAGATATGGAATTTCCCTTCAAGTGTTTCATGGATGACATGCAGTCAAACCTGTAATAAGTGAACCTGTATTAATTAGATGGACACCCTCTACTAAGTGGTCACTTACCAAAGCCCTGGAGAACATTTCCCGTAATCACAGTACATTTACTGACTTGTACGTTAAGTGGTCACCTCTATTAAGGGGTTGCAGTTACCTTTTCTAAGGTCACAACAAGTTATTTTTTATTGTCTTCACCTCTATTAACGTTCACTTTGTTAAGATCCATACCACTTTACAACAGATACACAAGACAGTTTAAGGTTTCATTTCTTTGTGAAAGAAAAATATTGTTTTGTTATGCAAGAAAAGGGTCACAAATCAAACCACCATGGAAAGTGGACGTTTACAAAGTCCACTTACCATGTCCACTTAGTCTTGAGCTCTTTAAGAATTTCAATAATAATGTTGCAAAGTATCTAGAGGACTTTTCTGGTGTTACACAGGCAGTATAGTGCGGGTAGTGATGCTAAGCAGTTTAAAGTACATATTATATATAGTTGAACCTCGATTATCTGAACTCGTTGGGACTTGAGTTAATAGTCTGGATAACCGAGAGTTAATCATTGCGACAAAAATGTAATCATAGGGAATAAAGACAACAAAATTTAAATGTAAATTAGCTCTTACTTGAATTTATGTATGGACTGTAAGTATATAATATATTTTCAGTTCTTCGCTCATCCCGACGCTGTCGGTGAATTTCAGGATCTTCTCTTAGTTTTTGCGTATATGTGAGGTCTGGTACTTGCTGATTTTAAACTTGAGTACTAAATTTGTTCCTCTTTCGCCTTTCTCCAAACCTGAAATAATCATTTGCTTATCCTTTATCGAGAGAACGGACTGCTTTCATTGCATAGACATTGCTGTGATTTGAGTGTTTGATCGATTGGTCTTGTTGTTACATAAGCAACCTAACAATTAAGCCAATCAGATTTCAGCTGAATGCATCAGAATAATTGTTGATCTCATGCGCTTGCGCTTTTTCAAAGCGAAACTGATTAAAACAGCGTTTTAAACACACGTTTGGAAGAATTAATAAACTTTTAATTATTTTTTCAGTTTTTCAAGATCATATCTTATTAACGTTCATGAATAAAACAGGACCTGGGAAACAAGTCTGGATAACTGAAGTTCGATCGTAGTGAAAAGTGGAACTACAATATATTGTATTGTGTCACTTAAATAATTTTCTGTATATTATTGTAGGCTGGCTTTCCACCTGGTGTGGTGAATATCATCCCTGGTTATGGTCCCACTGCAGGTGCTGCCATATCTGAACACATGGACATCAACAAAGTGTCATTCACTGGCTCAACAGAGGTGCTTCTTAGTATTTTATTTAAAAAACTGACTGGATTAAACTATAAAAATTAGCATTAAAAAACACTTTGACTGCCTAATGTTCATTTTTTTCTAACTCCTAAAAAAACACCTTCATTTCAAACGTACGGACAGGAGGTGGGGAGTGGGTGGGTTTTTAGGGTGTTTAGCATAATGAGGAGGGAAATGCACCTTGCTCCCAAAAGATTTACACACTGGCCTCCACCCCCTGGGTACTTTTAAAAGTAATTGCTGAATTGTGACAATCTTGTGGGAATATAGGGGGCTATGAACAGTCCAATGCTGATTTCAATAATTTTCTTGCGTTGCTGCCATATGTGGTTGCGTTTTTGTTTCAGGTTCTCTCCCTTGCTTTGAGAGGTGTTTTTCGGGTTTTTGGGTTTTCCCCTCTCCTTACAAACCAACACTTCCAAATTCCAATCAATCTTGAAGGAATGGACACATTTCAGTGAGTTCTAAAGAACTCCTAAGTGCTCCATGGGAAAACAAATTACAGATTTGCAATAACAATTGTTCATTGTTTGTAACTATTTAAGGTTGGTAGATTAATACAAGCTGCTTCTGCGAAATCCAATCTAAAGCGTGTGACACTGGAGCTGGGAGGAAAGAGCCCTAACATAGTGTTTGCTGACAGTGATTTGGACTATGCAGTGGAGTATTCCCATGCCGCTGTGTTTTTCAATCAAGGACAGTGCTGCAGTGCAGGCACCCGTACATTTGTACAGGACACCATTTATGATGAGTTTGTCAAGAGGAGTGTGCTCAGAGCTCAGAAAAGGACAGTCGGTGATCCATTTAATGAAGAAATTGAGCAAGGGCCTCAGGTAAAAAAAATTTTTCAACAAATGATAAATCATCAACTCTTTATTTAATTTGCATTTTCAACCTGAAAAATAAAAAATCTTGATTGGCACTGGAAACCTGAACTTTTTCATTACCTATTAATGGTTAGCCTGCGTAGCTGGCGGTATTTTGTAGTAGTCGAGTGAGATTTGGCGGCGGAGCCGTTGTAATGTATTCGAGTGAGATTTGATGGCAGAGCCGTCACGAAATACCGCCTGCCAGAGAACCATGATTTTTCGAATGCCGCCCACTTTTGTCACCTTAGCTGATCCCAATTAAATCAGCAATTTGAAACTTCCGATTATTTTCACGCGAGACAGTTTAGAAATAAGCGTTGACAGGCTTAACACGACTCCTAAGCTCGTGATAATGTGAAACATGACCTTGTGAGTTTGGTTGAACCGAGGTTTTTTTATTTTCTCAGCTCTCGCGCGAAGGTTACTAGCATTACACAGTGCATGTATCATTCTAAACTTTGACTGAGTAAATCTTTTTTTGCCACACTAGTCTTAACATTATAAGGTCATGAAGCTGGTTTGTTACATGCATACTGAGTAACCATTTCCTGTGGTTTATTCTTCTGTAGGTGTTCCTGATAGGATTTGATCTCAGATGCAGTTGTAAAGTGTTCTAATTTTCTTTGACCTTTGTTTCTTACGGCTAAATAAAGACAATTCCAGCGCTGTGAAGTTTAAAGACGCCATTTCGGCTATTTGGTCATCAATTATGCTGTTTTAAAGGGGAAACCACAATCACTTACGTTTTCCAGTTTGCCATCTGCTCTCTTAATTGGGAAATATATACAAAGGATCATCTAACATGATTGACATATGTATGGTCCTCGACCAATCCGTTTCCCCGCACACTGGTGTGCGGACTATTCAAAATACCGGGGTTTTCTTGCAGGCGGTATTTCAACCGCCTCGTCCCTACTCCCTTTTTTTGGAACACGGCTCCGTCACCAAAACTTTAATCTCGCACCCACACAATACCGCCAGCTACGCAGGCTAATTAATGGTTTAACTGTCTATTCCAATATTTCTTGCAAAAAAGAAAAAAACTGAAGAGCCAATAACATTCAATTTGAAAAAGTAGCTAATCATTTTCATTAGTTTTATAAAAGAAAAAACTAGTCAGTTTAGTCCTGTAGTGAAGCTGCATGTGCATACAGCTTCGCATTTTTTTCCTGGCAGTGTTCAACTAATACATACTTTACTGTGTCACTCAAATTAAAATTTGTCTTTGTCCTTCAGGTGGATAAAGAACAGTTTGATAAAATTCTGGAGTTGATTGAAAGTGGCAAGAAAGAAGGTGCAAAGCTGGAATGTGGTGGTGGTCGTCATGGAGACAAGGGATATTTCATACAACCCACTGTTTTCTCAGATGTCAAAGATGACATGAGGATTGCTAAGGAAGAGGTACTTACCTCCTTGATTCTGTCTGAAGTCAATGTACTGCCAGCTAAATTCTAACCACAGGGTTCTTGACATTAAGTTTTCAAGTAGAAAAAACTAGGATGTAAAATCAGGTGGCTTGGCAATCAAGTGCTGTAGGCAATTTCAGGCTTTCACTCCCTCACTTTACTCATAATTTTTTCCCTCAAAAACAGATGGCTCAGACCTCAAGAAGTAGCCAGTTTTTTTTAGCCGGTTGATGGCACTTAAGGTATTCAAATCTGCTCTAAACCCTTCCATTTGAAAAGTTTATTTCTCAAATAATAAAGATGCGACAAGATTTTATTCAGTGGCAGCTAGTTTTTGCACCAGGTTACCAGTAAGCCCTTGCGATGTTTTAGTGTGGATTAAAATTTCTTATTTTACTCCATGATGCCCATTGAGTTTAATTCTTATCACTAAAATATGCGGTGGTCTTCTTATCCTCTTATTTCAGGATCTGGAAGATCATTATAGGTTTTCACTTACTTGAAGAATGAATAATGGATCTTCCACTGGTTACCTTAAATTAAAAATATTATTGTTAGAATCAGATAGTGATCAGACACAGTTCTTGTTCTTTCTTGGTTTCAGATTTTTGGCCCAGTACAGCAGATAATAAAATTCGGTGACATAAGTGAGGTTATTGACAGGGCAAATAACACAACTTATGGACTGGCAGCTGGAGTATTTACCAAGGATGTAGACAAAGCAACAACCATTTCCCACAGTTTGCGTGCTGGGACAGTGTGGTAACAAGCTACTTTAATCTCTTTTACCAATCAATTTAATGATGTTCATAATCTAAACTCTGCACAATGTTCAGCATTTTGGACTTTTTTATAAGATGTAGTAAAAAAGTCTTGTATCTATTCATGGTAAAAAAGGTGTTCTCTGCTTGAGTATTAAAAACAGTAAGCTTTTAGCTTCCTAGCGTGTCTTAAGTCTTAAAGAAATGCAAAAATACATGATAATAAATAAATATATACAAAGAAAATGTATGAAAAAATTCAAAGTGTATTAAAAATATGATAAATATGTATACCAACAAAATTTTAAGAATGGAGCATTTTAGCTACCATCTTAGGGTTAATACCTCATTCATAAATTAATGCTTGCAGTGTGCCAAGATTCCATAAGATTCTTTGAACTGCCGATTTTCCTTTGTCCATTAGACTGGCATTATCGATGCCAGTTTAGCAGTAATTACTAGACCATTCTAACTTTAAATTGTGTAGATGTGTTATCTTCTATGTAAACGGTTTGCTTGATGTGGAAGTTATATGTTGTTAGTATAAAAATGATGCAGATATTATAATACTGTTGGTTGCATCAAAGCGTGTACATGCGAGGAAAAATACATGTTCTACTTGGGCGCAAACGTGACATGTTTTGGTGCCAAACACTTGAAGTTTGGATAAGGCGGCTGTTGTTGACTTGATTTGTTTTCACCCAACAAAATACTCTTTGCCAGAATTTTTAGGCGTTAAGAATAATATTTTTGTTGAGACAAGTGTGCTGGTTCTGATCAAGAAATATGCCTGAAAGTTGAGGCAAGTGAAATATGAGCAGAACGCGCTGATCGAAAACATATAAACAACCTACCTTTGGTGTGACAGTTTGCTTTAACGGCAGTCAAATTTCATGTTTTTTTGTCTCAGTACATGCTTAGATGCAACCGACAGTAATTTAATCAAATTTTGTAAGTATCCTTTACTCTTGTGCCTCAAGTAATGCAAATTTGATTAATATTTAATGATTATTAATGATTATTATTTTTATTCTAGGGTCAATTGCTATGATGCTGGAGCTCCTCAGGCACCATTTGGAGGTTTTAAAATGTCTGGGCAAGGAAGAGAATGGTAAGTCTTTTATAAGAACACCTGATTATTACAGTATTATGGAAAGTTTTAAGTCATTGTTACATATTGCCCAGTTGGTTAGTCGAGAGGAAGCAGGTAATACACTGACTCTTGGCAACTCAACTTTTTTCATACATTTACTAGTATTTACTAATATTTGTTATTGAAGTATTGTAGTACACTCAAACCTCGTTGATGCAGACACAGAGGAGGCCATAGAAGGTCCATTTAAATAATAAATGCACCTTTTATTTAAACAAAATACTAAGGAGGACATTAGTATCTTCAAACTACTCATCTCAACAAACCCAATGATTCAGTGAATTGGTGTCTCACCTCCCCAATAATTTCTATTTTGTAGGGGTGAATGTGGCTTATTACCTTTCCTGGAAGTAAAAACGGTAAGTGATTCTAAATCATCTGTGCTGAATAGTTATTGGTTGACAATGCATTTGTTTTTTATTGCCTTAGTAGGGGGCTTGAGAGGGGGGGGGGGGGGGGGGTGTTCTTGCACTCTGACTACTGAGTACCAGACAGTACTTATTTTCAGAGCAGCTATGCTTCAGTTTTTCTCAAATCCCCTCTTAGAAAATCAGACCTAGGTGCCCTCAAGTTTTGACACCTTTCTTCAAGAAACAGAACATCTCAAAAACCTTATTGCTTTGGGGGTGGCGCTCATCATACCATCAGCCAAGGAAAAGAAAAAGTAGCCAGAAGCCATTTACAGCTGAAGTAGCTGTGGGAGCTCCTGCTGCGATTTTAGTTTAAACCTTTGACGACTGCTTTGGCTGTTTTCATTCCATATTGAATGATTATTTTCCTTCATAGACACATTTAGCTTTTAGTTTAAGCTAATAAGTTGGTGGGAAGCATCATCATCTGACCAATCCTATAATAAAGTGACAAAAGGTTGGGGAAAAATCCACAGCTAATTTCACTGTTTACCTACTACTCTTTGAAGATTAAATTTTTTCCTTTCCTAAAAAGTTAGCCAGCCACTCCATACAAAAGAAAGACTATAAAATGAGCAACAAAACTGCTTATAAAGATGGAACGAAAAGCAAAAAAGAGAGCTAGAGAGAAAGATCGAAACAGATTCGCAAAAAAATACAAGTCCATGCAAATTTCGGCGTGTGCACATATATGAAAAAAAAGCTGCTTAATTACATCCAATTAGCTGGAAAATATGCCCTTTTTGTTACAAAACTCATTTTTCGCCAATCTTATGCTAATTAGCCAAAAACCAGTCCAAAGAAGAGAAATTGGTGAAAAATGCTTTGTTTTCGCTACTTGTGCAGGTAAGAAGAGTTTCCTGATTGCTTCTTTGCAGTGGCTTTCAGCTCTTTACATTCTAAAGAGAAGGCTTTTGAAATCTCTAAGAATTTGAAGAAGTAAATGGGTTGTTTGCCTTCCTGATATAACATTTAGACAGACAGTTGAAGTATTCCCAAAGCACAGTTTAATTCCGTAAAAATATGAAAGATAGCTGCCAATTAAAGTCCATTCGGCTACAGTAGTGACATTTATTCATATCAAAAAGGCTGAGGCTTTGCTAATTTTGAAGCATCTTTGATTTTTTTTTTGCAGGTTACAACAAAAGTTCCATCAAAGAACTCATAAAAATGGGTCAAATTACCAATCAGAAGCCACAGTGAACAGGCCAGATCATTACAGCAACATACAATATCTACAATGACAATGTCACACTTGAGAAATATGAAAACATGGTCATAAAGTGAATAAGAATTATCATAAATTATTGTGATAATGAATGCATTAGTTTTCTTTGATTTTTGAAGGTGATTTCTTGATAGAAGCAATGTACAGATCAATTTAATATTAATTCATAGAAAAATATTTTAATAAACTATTCAAATATTAATATGCCGGTATTTTAATGTTTCAAAAACATTAAAGCAAACACTAAATGGAAATATTTAGATATTTCCAAAAAAAAATGAAGCAATTACTGGATGATTATTGTATACTCTACTACTGTAACAAAATGTTTTCAGCAATTTAGCCCAACTTGCTTCTGTGCCTCTTTAGCAAGTGAGCTCTCTTTTCGTGCTCTGAAGCTTAAGAAGTGCGTGACTCAGCTGTTACTGAAGTTGTTTGCAGCTCGAGAACCTGGAGGGAGGTTCTGCCATGTATTAGTGCCGTTTTTGGTGTCGTCACGCAACGCTCCTCCCCGCTGCGTGACGACACTAAAAACGGATGTGTGGCAGACTAGCCATGTATCGGAGAGACTGGGCCTAGGGGAGGGTATCATTTTCTTGGAAAATGAGACAAAGCTTAGCCTGTATACAACTGGTGGAGGGAAGGGGGAGGCTGAACACAGGCTAACAAACTGTTAAAGGTCTGGTATAGGCTAAGCATGCAGCATTCCGAATACCCAGCAGCACACCCTCTCCCAAAAAATACTATGGTACCCTTCCCCTCGGGGGGGGGGGGAGGGGGGTCTCAGGAGATGGGATGCCAGAGAGGTGTGACACAAAAATACGTTACAAACAAAATTAAACAAAAAGACAAACAATAACAGCAACAGAAAAAAAAAACAAATTTTAACACAAATTTATTACACATTGGAGTCTGCCGTATGAGGTTCCTCGGTTTTAGGCCACCTGTCGACGCTTGTTCCATTCACTATCGTTTCACCACTGATTCAAGTGCGGTTACGCGACAATCGGTAACAAGAATACGTGACACATCTCACAGTGTCAGATCACACGAATAGTGGGTCTTCGAGAGTGAGGCCTGCAAGTAGGGTTTCTTCACTCTCTGGGTTTTGTAACTGTTCTTCATCATGACTTTCCAGCAACAGTTGAATTTCTTTTGTATTAACAGCAACAATAAACCTCGCGTTTCTTCTTCTGTCGTTCAATAATCACTCGCTCGATCCATCATGAATCACAGTTTAAAATTCTTGTTTTTGTGTTTTCTTTTTCTCTTTTTGATGAGTGGACTGATGAAGTTCTCTTCTAATCTAAACACAGTAGAATCCTGTAAAATAAGGGAAAGATTTAACATGCTTGATGGGGTCAGAGTAATTGAGTGGCGTGCGCCATAAATTAAGCTTATAACCGCGCTTATTTGCTTCCAATGCATCATTTCCTCAATATGCTTTCTGAATCCTTTCTTAACGCTGGACCGAGAAGTTTCTGCAAAATAACGTAGTTGAGAATGTTCAAGTTTTGTTCGTTTCAAATCGCTGATGTGGAGAAGGTTAAAAAATTTTCAGCTTATTCCTCCCAAAGTTTAAAATATTTTAATTTCATATGGCTGAGTATCAGATGGTAGCGTGGCCGAGTGGTCTAAGGCGCTGGTTTAAGGCACCAGTCTCTTCGGGGGCGTGGGTTCGAATCCCACCGCTGCCACTGAATTTTTCTTTTTTGTTACTTTTAATGTTGCAGTAGGGCTTTATATTTTAAAGCTCTCCCACTTTTTCTTTCCTTGCTTTTTTATTAGCTTGTCCACCGACGCGCTTCTCTCCCTCTTTTTTTCTAAGATGGCGGGGGGGTGGGGGTGGGGGGGGGGGGAAGAGGGGTGCGTTCGAGATTAAAGAGGCATATTACAAGGTTGCTCCCCTGAAAGATTTTGAAAGTTTGATGTTCTGAAATGGCAAGAAATACCAATCTTAAAATGTTTAGGATGGAATAACCATATCCAGGCTTCTAAATGTCAATGTAAACAGCTCCGGGGGTAAAATAGCTTCTTTCTCCTTCTACGAGCTGCGCCCTGTTGTCGTGTCTCGGTCCCTTGAATAATTGTTAAATTTCCCAAAGAAGTTTTCTGAATAAGAACGAAAGAGCTGTGATCCCAAATCTGAACGTCTCACAAATTATGTCTACTGCGCCTTCAGGCTTAAACTTCCCCTCTCGGGCAAGTATAAGACCCCACAAATCCCCACCCCTTCCAGTGACAAGTGCATAATCGGCTCCTGACAGTCAGTGGACATTCCAAAAAATTGTTCCTGCAAAATACAAAAAATCGTCGATCCGTAAAAGTCCTGCAAAAATTTCGAGCCCCGAATGGCAATCTCGTACCTCGACGGTCTTCGTCCCTTCCTCGGGGCCAGAGCTATACCGAGAGTGAATATTTTTAACGGCTCCCAATGGAAAAATGTTCTTTTTAAATGAATTCCTTTCATTTTCGTAGTTTTTTTTTGGAACGGTAGGTTTTTCCCCATACAAATCCTTATAATTATTTTTAATCTTACCCGGGGATGCCAATGCTCATGATCATGGTTTTTTACCTGTCGGAAAGTAAATGGAACACGGCTTTTTGGAAACGGAAAATTGCTGCGAGCAACGGAACATCTGAAAAGGTAGTCCTGTTTTTCCGGATGGAATATTCCAAACAGTTTCAGGCCTTCGCGGTCGTTTTCCTGTATTAAAATGGAACTGATTTGTACAAATGGTAAACGCGATTCCGGGGCGAAAGGAGTGGCCATCTTCAAGACAATGATTTTCTCACGGTCAAACATTAGCTAGTGCACTGGCCTTTGGCATTTTGACATCTCACGAAATTATGTTTTGTACTTTGTTTCTTTGACTCAAAGAAGACACTTCCTCGTTGACAATTGTTACCTCCAAAAAAATAAGCTTCGGTAATATTATTCTTCAAAGGCCATTGCGGCCTCTTTGAGGGGAAGTAAATTTACATTTCAATAGCGGCTGGGCCTATATCTAGAGAGAAATTTGTGTCAGAAATTTTTCAGAGTATCGAAGTTAATATTTCGTACATTGACTTCAAACAGAACAGCAAATTAATGATCTGCAGTAAAAGTGGAATACCATACATGTCACAAATAACAGCACAAAAGCCAACCGAAAATAGTGTCAGCAACACCCAGAAAAAAAAACAATCCATATATACTAGTAACTAGCAGTTTATAGTCCAAAGACATCTACCTTGGCGTTCTCTGTTTCAGTCTAATTTGAGCGGTTTTTATTCGGAGGAGCTTTTTTGAATTTAAGGGAGATTAGCACAGTTTGGCTTAGCGATAAAAATTTATCCCCTGATAAGAGTTTACTTTAGACTGACACTTTGGTTTAAAGAGGCTGACTCTCTGAATAAAGCACTGCATATTTCTATACGAGAAATTAGCTTAATCCAAGAAAGGAAAATGGGACAGAAACAGGGAAAGCCTTGCCTTCACCAAAGTGTTTTTTAGACCAATTAAACGCTTGAAATTAATCGGAAGTTGGTGTTGACCCAAAAAGAGGGTTGCTTTGAGGCAGTTGACTTGATGACATCTCAAACAATCGATAAAAACGTACCGACGTCTCAGGAATTTGACTTTCGTTTAATTACAACTTCTAAAAATAACTTCAGAAAAATTCAAATATCCCGGGAAACGCCCTAAGACTCCCTTTCTGTCCATTATCATTCTCTCCGGCTTGCTTATTAGTCCTCGGCAAGAGGGGATAAAGGGGACAGAGAAGGCATCCCCCATACACACGTTATGAGTTATTTTTAGAATCGGGATAAAGTTACCTCGCGCGCTGCGTGGAGGTTTCGCATGACTAAACGCCGTGCAAAACATGTCGGGCGAAAGGCAATGAAAGCGTAAAGAGATAGTGAGCATTCCTGAATATTGAAGCGCAATGAGTCGGCGCTCACCTGGGAAAAGGGAATCGCTAGACTCTTTGACAACCCGTGAAATCAGTTTAACTCGAAGTTTTCGTAACCTTAGCGCTTTACTAAAATGAGAAATTTCGCCGGTCTATTGAAACCGGTCGTTTGTACAAAGCAAGTAGGACGCCAAGTGTTATTTTTGTTGAATAATAAAAGACTAATAAAAGAATAAATATCAAACTAGAAATTGGTCTCTTCAAACTGTAAATTATAGATGTGTTAAGGATTTCCCTGCTGTACTGTTAGCTCTTACAGGAGGGGAAGGACGATTCTTTTTTAATTTCCGTTTCGCTGACACAGCTTTAGCAGAAATCTCTCTGTAGTCGTTTTCGTCGACAAAACAAATAGCAATATCGTTCTCCGCGTCTTCCGCCATTTTGTTCTGCGTCAATTCGTGAAGGACGCGTGGTTCTGAGGGTGGGTCATCCACGCGGAACACATTCGCGCTATGTCATTGGCTGTTGTCTAATCTCCCTTGGGATCTGTGGTCTCAAAAATAACTCGAGACGAATTACCTATGGAACAGGGTGTATATGGTGGATGCCTTCTCTGTCCCCTTTATCCTCTCTTGTCCTCGGTAGAGTTTAAGTTAATCATTCACGCAACTGAAGGACTTTAGGGCATGCTAACATAGCTACTTGGTGTAGGGCAAAGGAGCAAATAAAAGAAAACAGATCTTAGAACAAGAAGGGAGTTGAAAGGATGTACTTGTTTCTACAAAGCAACCTTCGAAGTTGCGGTAAAGAACTCCTGCTTATGATAGGTATTTAAGGCCCGGTTCAGACGCCGATCTTTTCATGAGCCAAGCCTAATACATTGAATGAACAGTTTGGCGTCTGAATCAATTAGCAACGCCTATTTCAATTTAGAACGGCGCAGCAGTTCTTCACGCCTAGCCCGGCCGGGAATTTAGACTGTGGAACGACTTTGGAACGGCTTTGATTCAGACGCTGAACTTTTCATGTACCGAACCTAATGCATAAATTATAACGTATTTTGCAAGCAGTTTGACCAAAATAAGCATTTTCCCCTTTTGTTGGGCCGGAATTAAGATCGGCGTGTGAATCAATTCAGGCGGTCTAAATAGTTTGGGTCGGCCTTAATTCGAATTAGGTTCGGCTCATGAAAACTTCCGCGTCTGAACCGGGCCTAACGTGCACAAAGCAACAAGTGTACACCTCGACAGCTAGAATTCCATTACTGTATTAGGAATTTATTTCTGTACAACTGCATTCATCGAATTCCAAGACACTCTTAGTGGCTAGTTCTTTGGGCACTACATAAAGCTTACATCAGTTAAACTATTTAAGTGCCGTTTTTTTTTGCGTCTAACAGATCAATTTTTATGACCCTTTTTGTCATACCGATATAGAGAAAATATCGAAATACGCGATGAAGTAACAAGAATAAAACCTACCATAAAAAATTCTGACGCAGGATTAAGCTTAATACTTATCAGTAATATTGCGCTTCAGTTTTAACATTGAAAGGAGTCGGCAGCAATGTTTATCACTGACACTTTTTATAACGCAAATTGCCACTGACGAAGATTTGCTCGAGGTGTTTTGAGACTACAGTGAAACCAGGAGGAGTCTGGGTCGATGTTGTGTCGAATTGCACAATGGGATTGGGGACACGTTGCTTACGCAACTGGGCTAGAATTCGTCCCCCAAAACAGTCCCATAATGCACTTCAACACAACACCGACCCAGTCTCAACCTCCAAGCCTCTGTTTCAAAGCGAGGCTAAGTGCGAAGCTATTGATTCTCATGCAAATAAATCACATTTTCACAAGACGGGTTTTGCACTTGGCCTCTTTTTTAAAGTGAGAGCTTTTGGAACTAAGAAAAGGTCTATTACAGTAAAATATGTAACAGGACCTAGTTATCGAAATAATGCACCGCGATCCCACCGCATTCCGGCACTATAGACGATGGTTCAACTGCAGATTAAACAAAAGTGACACAGAAAAACTTGTCCTGTTTCACCCTTTCTCCAAACAGTGTTCCAAATCAAAACTGAAGAAAAAGACCAATTTTCTTGAAGACACGTAGAAACACGACAAGTACCATGTGTAAGTACTAGAGAAGCGGTTTCATTTGAATGGTCAGGCACAGGATTTCGTCCATAGTCTCAAAACGTAGAAGTGGATTCAAAATGTTGCATAACTGACTGCGAGACTGAGCGCCTTATCAGAAGCGCGACCAATTTCTTGGTGCCGGCTGTAGTAGCAAATCAAATCAAACTGAGTCTGTATAACGTTTAAATGGAATACCTCCTATCTTACTCTAACGGTCTGATATAATTATTTATCAAAGTTTACAAGTTCAGCTTGTCAGACTAACCAGCTGACATGGTGTCATATTTTCCCTTTGAAGTGACGTCATGACATAAGCGACATACATCTGCTGTAACTTGGTTGAATCTCTTTTCTTTTTCTCTCTGTTGATAATAATTCCATTATATTATGACATCATTGCTGGGTTGAGGTAATAAACTTAAAATGGATTCTCTTTCAAGTCCATTTTCCCTAAAGTGTTCTCTATGATATGCGCTGGTAATGTGGCAGCGCGTGTCATAGGAGGTGCTAGGGGTCGTCTGGGCTGCTGGCCTTGTGAATGATTATACCCTAGAAAGCAAAAATAAAAAGACGACTTACATTAGACAACCATAGCCACTGAATAATGATTCAAAAACCTGAGAAAAATAATGTCATTGCAGTGTTGTTAATCATTTAAGAACTTTAGGAAGTGCAAGGAAGAAAGAGTAGATATTAGTACAAAGACGAACGGGTAACGGACGACGAGCATGGGGAATGGGAAAACAAAAATTGGGAACAAAACAGAGAAAGATCAAAGAATTTACCAATGGGGCTAAGGTTTGAGCCAAGATTAGTTCACATTTTTCTTTTCCCGTTTCCTGTGCTCGTTCTCCGATGCTCGTTTTAAGGTCAACCACCAGTAGGGGACCCTGAAAATACGCGCACAGACGCTTACAAGAGTCGAACAACAGTGTGTCCCCCTACCACCACCGGGAATCAGTCTGACATATGATCTACTTATACAGTAGAAGAGAATAAATTGAATCTCAGTTGTTTAGTACACATAGTGAACATTGGGTATCAGGAATAACAAAAAAGTTATTGTCGTTGTGCTGTTGTGCGGTATCACTACTGTTCAATTGGCACCGTTTGGATATCGGATCCTTTCCAAGTTATGGATGTAAATGTACACAAGCTTATTTACCTTGTGGTGGTATATTCTGGTATGGAACAGAAGCGGGGCGATGTGCGCCTCTACCTCCTGAAGGAAGATTTTCATAACCAAGATGATTTTGTCGCTGAGCTCTTGGCGGTAACTGAGGTGGTGGTTCACTAAGAGATCTTTTTTCCTTTCCGGGAAGATTAACATAGCCGTCAGTAGCAGATCCTCTCGGTGGCAAGGGTACTGCGGGTTTTTCAGGGAGATTTTCGTACCCGTGCGGGGTTTTGGCCGGTTTTCTTGGAGGCAAACTAGGCTTGGGCGCCTCTACAAAGGAATCTCTTGTTTCTAAAGCGAAACACAATAACTGATGTTAGATTTAAAGTCAACCATCCCTGAGATGGACTCCAATGGTACTAGCACCGGGTGAGTCCGTCTTAGGGAGGTGTGAGTTCTACTGATTTATTTTTAGGAAGGCGGGGTCTATCAATTAAATGTCAACCTTAAACATCAAAATGTTACGTTTGTTACTGGTTATGAAATTCGGCAAGAATCAAAGATGAAAACAATGTTGATGTTACGGTTCATGTTGAAAACTTTTTGACCAAGCCCTCCGGGGCACTTTTTCTCTAGACCACGAGTGGTCCCTCACTTTCCTCAGGGATAAAAAGCGAGCGAAATACACGAACGCGTGAAAACTGCCACCCGCGCGTCACCTTCTTAGAGAGTGGGGATTTTCACGCGCGTTAGCATATCGCTCGCTTATAAACTACAGTGCTATCTTTTCTAATGAAAACAAAGTACAATGAAGCTTTCCGGGGTGTCTGTTTTTTTCGAATACGCGAAAAAACTGTAAGGTAAATCTCGTACTCGTAGTCGTTCTTGTCCTCGAATCTAAGGTCTCTATTTACTACAGACAGAAGACAAGTTCACTAACCACGTGATTCCATAGTTTCGTAAGAGTCTGGCTCACGGAGAACTGGACTTCTGTTGCCTACTGTGAATGAAAAAAAAGCTGTTACTGCACTCAAAGAGAATGAGACAAAAAAAAACAATGAAAAAACGAACAGGAGGAAGAAATTAAATTTCACATGAGTACGAGTTTACAATCAAAGTTTCGGACTTGAAAAGTGTCAGAGTCATTACAGCAGTTTCAACTCTGACTTTCCCTCTACAAACAACCTTTCATTGACTTGCTCTTAAGGCGTCTTCCGGAATAAGCGGAATTAACTTTAGAAATCACCTGTTTTTGCAATCAAGTGCACTTCAATATCTAGAAATCTGCTTAAAATAAAATAAATAAAATAGAGACAATGTATAGAAGGTCACGTTGAACTCGCTCAACTTTTATGTTTACGCGTGGCCTCTCACATATTGGCTCTATTTTATTTACGCAAGTAAATTTTACATGCATTCACACGGAAAAATGAGGCGACAGTGGAAATCAACCCTAAGGGTGGTCTTGGTTCGTAGTCATGTGACAGGGCCCAAAGGAATTCTTGTCAACCAGCATGGCAGCAGTGAAACTAACGGTAAACCAATTTCACGCATCACGCTGCTATGCCCAATCACGGCTCACGCGGCTAATTTGGGCCCGATCACGCATCACGCTGATAATTTGGGTCCAATCACGCGTCACGGAAAACCCCTTTGCCACCCTGTGGATTGAGTTTGGGTCATGAGGTCTGATCTGGGTTGTGAATCCCATTCAGTCAGTTCCAATCCAGATTTTGACAATGTCCATTTTGAACACGACTTGGAAGCAACAAAATAACATTGAGGCCGAGTCCACATGTTTGTTTGAAAACGGAGATTTTTTCTTCTTTTCAAAAAAAATCCACGTCCACACGTTGCGTTTTTTAATCGTTTTTGCCCGTGCACACGAAAACGCGGTCGTGACTAAAAATGGTCCCATCTTTGATGGGAGCATGCGCATTTACTGGTATTTTAGAGCCTGGCGTAATTTCGTTGTCATCCATTTACACGAGTGCAGCAAAACGTCGTTTTCAGAAATCTCCACTATGGAGAGAGCTTTTGAAAAGATGCTTTTTTGACAGTTTTCACGGGGCAATTGTGGACAGTACGCCAAACCACAGTTAAAAATGTCCGTTTTGAAACAGACAGATTCGTTTGGACGAGGCCTGAAAGCTAATAGTAAGTGATAAACCTACTTGTTACTTTATCATTAAAATTATTAACAAACCTTTGGGAGGCAAGTTTTCATAACCACGCATTGGAAGAACTGGTTCTGTGTTTCGACTCAGCAAAGGTGGTTTTGCTAGAAAAGAAAATCAACAATCCAAAGGGGTTTAATGATATGAGAGGATTGATCTGACTGGTTTCTACTTTGCCTTCTTGGACCTCATTTTTAAAATTTAAAAAAAAACTTTCACTAAAACTGATACTATCCATGGCAATTAAATTCTACATAGACTTAACCATGATTTTCTCATTAATTAATAATAGGATCAGGAACGAGTGGAGTCCAATTCGGTCAGTAATCACACTGTTATTACATGTAACATTACTATACATTGTATCCATCTATCTGTTATCTCATTGGCTAAAAGCCTTCAGTTAACTTCTTTATACATTGTACTCACTATCTGTCTTCTCATTGGTTAAGAGCCTACAGCAAAATTTGGAAATCAGCGCAACCTACAGATCAGTTAGTTATATACTAGCAGATAACTGACTAATCTGCAGGTTGTGCACGCAATGCATGTTTTCCAATAACAATATCAATTCACTCGACAGGTTCCTTGCGACAGTGTGTTTGTTATTATTTTCTTCAAAACACTGCATAATAAAACATTCTTAGATTTGTTTTTTGTGATATCCTAAATAATCAAGGTTTCAGTAGACCCGAAGGTCGAGGCTGATTACACTTACCTTGACCTTGATTATTCCGGATATCACAAAAATAATTATTGGATGAGGTTTTTGTGTTATTTAAAACAATTATTGTTTAAAAATCAGTGCAACCTACAGATTAGCTAATTATCTGCTAGTAGACTAATCTGAGATCAATTAAGGTTTCTGGGTAACTGATCACCTACCCCTCCCCAAAGTCACAATTTTGCCCTAAGTGAGAAGTAAGTGTTAATTTTGACTTAAGGGAGGGGTAGGTTGTCAGTTATTCAGAAATCTCAGCTCTCTGGGTTATTGGGGCATGAAAGCCACCACACAGCGGCAAGGAATAGATTATGGGGTGGAGAATTTTGTCATAGTTACTATTAAAATTATGCATAATTATATGGGACAAATGCCATTCCACACTTGACTTCACTTCACATGGTTCTCATGTACACAGTACTTGTTTATTACAATCATGTGTTTGAGCATACCTCTTGGCTTATCAGGAACATTTTCATATCCATGAGGGAGTTTCCTAGCTGATAATGAACAAATACCGGAACAATTATTGTTAATTGATAAAAATAAACTACAGTCAACTCCCGATAACTCAAACCTTCTAAAGAAATGGAAAATAGTTCGAGTTATCGGGAGTTCGAATCAAATAACCGGAAACAAATAAGCAAAAAGATGAGGAGGGAATGCAAGCTTATTATACAGATACTGATGAAATACCAGGATTTTTCCTTTTACTAAAAAATCATATCTTCATCGCATGCAATGAAGATTCTACTTTTAT
This sequence comes from Porites lutea, assembly GCF_958299795.1. Lineage (NCBI taxonomy): Eukaryota > Metazoa > Cnidaria > Anthozoa > Scleractinia > Poritidae > Porites > Porites lutea. The sequence goes on along the minus strand of NC_133205.1, from coordinate 21,436,063 downwards.
CTTTCACGTGTGAGGATATTGGTGTCGCCATGGTTACTAACATTAATTCAGAAAATCATAAGTATTATTGTCTTTATTTCTTCCTTATAACTTTATATCCGAGTTTCACGACATTTTTGTGACAGGCATTTTGCGATAGGTGACCACTTTAATTGCACTATTTTGCTGTTTCGAAAATTAATAAAAAAAAGTTGTGTTTTATGTAGGAATTTCGTCAGCATCTATAAAATAAACAGAACATTACATGGCCAATTGGGGATACAAATTTTATCTTCTCGTGCTGAAAGTATGTCTTTCAGCACTCGAAGATAAAATTCGTATCCCCGGGCTGCCATGTAATATCCTCTATTTGTTATATATTCCTAGACTTTCACTCAACTAAATAGGGACTGCCATTGGTTGATTCTTGGTCACGTGGCCTTGACTAAAATCAAATGTATCCCGATCGTGATACATTAAACAATGTATACCGCTCGGGATACATTGCAGCACGTGATCAAAGCATGGTGGAAAGTGGTGTGACAGAAGGCGGGAAAAACACTGCCAGGTCCTGCCAGTTTTCTTTTTCGTGAATGAACACAACAACACAAAAACGAAGCCTCAAGCTAAAAAGCAACGATTTTTAAAGTTATCCCAGAAGTTCCCAGAAGAAAAACAGCAGCTAGTGGAGGAAAAAGATGCAGATAATATGAGGAAAGTACTTTTGTTTGTAAATCATTCATTCAGTGGTTTTGAGAATTAAATTTGTGTTGTTATAAGTACCGAGTCGACTGTTTTGGTTCGCTCCGGTTATTCTTTTGTTGCTGTTGAAGTGAAAGTCTAGAAGTATAACAAAACACTTAATGTCAGGTCCCTCGGGAAACCAGTTAGTTTTGTTTTCCCTCGAGTCCTGATGTTTCCCTCGACTTCGTCTCGGGAAACATCAGGACTCTTGGGAAAACAAAACTAACTGTTTCCCTCGGGATCTGACATTAAGTGTATAATCATGCACACTTCACAGGGATGGACACTGAATTTGAAATGGAGTGACAAAAAAAGTAACAACAAAGAATTGACACGGTTGTTTTGCAATAAATTCAGTGCTTTGGATTTCTGTACAGTGGTAAACCATTTTTTTTTCCCGACTTGTCATGCACTTAAAACATGGTTCGAGTTATCAGGGGTAAAATTATATAGAAATCATCTGAAGGAAAAAAAGTTAGCAGGAGGTTCGAGTTAGCAAGGGTTAAAGTTACTGAGGAAAAAATTACAGTGAGTGTATGAAGGAAATCCAGGGGAAATTGACTTTGGTTTAAGTTAGCGGGAGGTTCAAGTTAGTGAGGGTTCGAGTTATCGGGAGTCAATTGTATAGCCACAAAGTTTGAGCATTTTATTTCAAGTTAGCATTTTTAAAGAACTTATTTACTAATGTGACTCTTAAACCTGGCAATCTGAAAAGAGAATCAAGCTGTTGATCAGAAATCTCTTAATACCCCTGCAAGTTTACTGGCACTTGGATATATCAACATTCTTTTCTATTTTTTGTGTCGTAAATCCTGGCTGTAATAGCATTGGAATTTATAAACAACTCCAATTCCAATATTTCTGAAGTGTACAAGCCAAATAGTAGTATTATTGAAGGGGTGACTGGAAAAAATCCCCAAGCGACTTTCAGGTAGACCGATGGATTCTCTCAAAAGTATTGCCATGTATATCCTTATGAAAAGAGACACCATGTAATTTTTACTTACGAGGCAAGCTTTCATTACTCTCAGCGAGTGGTTTGCCTTCACATCCAGGAACAGGAGGGCGGCCTAATGGAGACAAAGCCAAAATTTACATGGATTTTACAAGTTATGAGGATGCATTACTGTAAAAGGAGAATTCTATTAAGTGAAATAAATTATCAGAAAAATGGTGGGAATGTTTTTTTTTTAACTTTTTAATGAATGGGATACAGCAGATGGAGAAAACTTTTCATTTTGGGTACTATAGACTTGCACCAAGTCGACCAATTTTTAAATGTATCAGTGACATGGGGTCAAAATTTTGTCAGTAACTCTAACGTGAGTGAGTGAGCATAAGTGACCATTATGGGTGCCCCAAGTGAGTAATGCCATTAAACCCTGATTAAAAAAAACACCAACTGCCCAACTACAGTGTACATAGGACTTTCTGAAAGTCAATGGGAATGGTTATTTGAGATATTCCTTTGCCTAAACTGACTAGTCCAAAAGCAAGTGTCCTGTGTAAATCTCAGAACTAGTAATAATTGTAAATTAGGGCAGACTGTGCGTTTGGTGGGGAGACGCGGGTGGGGTGGTGGGTAGTGAGTGGTAGTGGGAAGGGTGTGCAGTCCAAAAGCAGGTATCCTGTGTAAATCTCAGAGCTGGTAATAACTGCAAATTAGGGGAGTGCATTGATGGGGGAGGCGGGGTGGGGTGGGGTGGTGGGTAGTGAGTGGTAGTGGGAAGGGGGTGCAGTCCAAAAGCAAGTATCCTGTGTAAATCTCAGAAATATAAACTACAGAAGATAAACAAGCAGAACAAGAATCAGTTGATGATAACAATGATAGAGGGTAAATGTGGGGCCTGCTCTTTAGAACTTAAAAGTACTCACTGTCAACTTGATCCACTATTATTTCGTAACTTTGTTGTGGATCTGGATGGCTACTGGTACTTGGGGAGGCAGTAGCTTGATCTGCAAGGTGACAATATTAGCCATAAATTATATATCCACAGGGTTTTAATAACCTTTGGTTTTCCCCTTTTTTTTCTCTTTAAGTCAGTATTTATGTATGTTGTGGTTCAAATTGTTCTTTGATTTACAGTCAAACTCAAACAACTAGGAAAACCAGATATATACAGTGGTGTATCTGAAATGTTACCAATCAGGCATGAGAATACTAATCTGTAAGCAGCTTCCTAGCAGTATAATATTAAGGTAAATGGAGAGAACAATGAGGAGAATTAATAATGTTGGTTGGTGTCAGGGCTGAACACTTCCAGTCCCAAGGCTGCATGATTTTATCAATATCAATAATTAACAATATCAATATTGATAATATTTTATCAATAATTAACAATAATTATCACTACATCCTGTAAATCATCAAGAAAAAATGGTTATGAGATCTTTAATGAAATGAATGGAGATCATTCTAGAGAATGTTTGTTTGTAGGCTCAAAAACTTTTATGGTATGAATACTGCTGATAACGCACGAAAAAATACAGATCATTAAATTGATGAAGAATTCACAGTTGCGACAATGATGTATTGAAACTTTTGTTTAACATACCTTCTGGTTCCTGGCAAACTACCGGTGTTAAGTGGATTTCTTTTTCCTGGCTCTTTGCAAAATATTTCATTAATGTTGCAAGATTTGGAAAAGTCTTATCCTGAAATAAAACAAGTTCATGATAGTTGAACTTTTAGCTCATTTTAATATGCACTTGTTTTTTCCTTTGAAAAGTAAAACTTAAAAATGAGTAAAACAAGGAGAGTGAGTAGAAAACTTGGGACCAGATCATGCATTTTACTTATCAGCGTTCTCCTTATCAGGCAGTAACTGGTAAAATTTAGCGCTTGAAGCAAAAACTTCTTACTGACTGCAACAGCTTGAAGTGTTACCAAAATTAAATAAGTTGTTTCGAAAAAATACACAAGTTGTGATCCAAGCCGATGCTCACAAGAAAAGGAAGTAAATACGAAAAAACAACAAGTATACACAGCTATTCTCTCTGATTACTTTATTTAAATGTTGAGTGGTGCCTTTAGAAGCACTGCAGGCTAACAATTTTTTCCTGGGCTTCTGTCCCTATTCTAAACTTTCTCAACCAACAGGAAAAGTTCGCAGCTTCTGCAACTTGTGTTACTAAATTGACCCTAGCGGCAAAGGCAGCCTTTATTCAAAAAAAGTTTTGAGGTGTTTAAAATACTTTTCGGTCAATTGGTTGACAGGATACTCAAAAATAGAAGCCATCATGAATGCGAAACCTCCCCCCCCCTCCCCTCTTGGCCTAACCAGTCAAGAATGGTCTCTTACCTGCTGAGCTAAAATTTAGGGAGAACACTACTTATGGGAATAACAATGGGTTTTATTGTCTGGTAAGTGCGTAAATAAGGTGATCCAAGTCTGAGTTTAGTACCAGGAAGCAAGATTACTACATTTACACTTATTTCATCTTTTTTTTCTCACAACTGTATGACTGTAGGGCTGTTGATATTAAATATTATTACTGTTTCTCCACTAACCTCATGTCCTTTAATTACAAGGTTTCCCTCTGGATATAAAGTTTCTATTTTATGGTGCCGACATCTATCATGATGCCTAGACCATCGGGAAGAAAGACCAGATTAAAAGTTAACATTGAAGTAAAAACCGCAGAGACAGCAAAAGAGTAAATTCATGGTAAGTTCCAAATTGCTATAATTAGGTTTAACATTCAGGTATAAAATAACATGAAATTAATTTTGCTTTAAGATGAGGACCAAGTTGTTCAAAGGCTGATTAGCGCTTAACCAGGGGTTAAATTTAACCCTGGTTTCCTTTTCTTGTGTTCAAAAGCATTTTCTCAGGATAATATTCTCTGTTATTTTAAGAGCTTCCAATCATCAACTTGTAGACAAAAAGAATTAAAACTGAAATGCTTTTAAAGCTTTCAAATCTGAATTCAAATCTCGCACTAACCCTGGGTTATCTTGACCCAGCTTTGAACAACTCGGCCCAGATGAATACCATAAACTGCCACTACTAAGCCCTGGACTTGAACCACTTTGTAGAAGGGTTTTAAGAGGGTTTATAAATGGAGGGGCTTACATCTAAGGGGGCTTATGACCGGGTGTCTTGAAAACAAAGACCCGGCCTTCAGACTCCCCAAGACTACCCACCGAATGACTCTGAATTTTATTGATTAGGGTTAGGCAACTGAGTGAATCAGGTTCCATTTAAGTCATTATACTGGGCAAACTGACCTGAAAGTAGCCTGGGAGTGGCAGACGTTTCTCCTCCCTCATCACTGCTGAGGGACGTTTTGTGAAGAGGGAACGTCTGCAACTCTGCGACAGAAATTCCATACTGATGACGTAAATCAATGTTTACTTCTAATAAATCCGGTAGTCATGGGGTTCCAAATGCAAATTTGCTCAATTTTACGTTTCTCCTGGTCGATTTTGGAAAAGTGTTGTGTTCATCTGCGAATGAGCCCCGGCAAAACTCAAATGCTTCTTCTAGAGAAGACTATATTCCACAAATATTGACTGTTTTGTTAGAGATTCATCACGTTTAAATTTGACCTTTGCCACCTTTTGTCTTTTGTCTGTCATTTGTAAACAACAACTAACACAATGAACTACTCCGTGGACCAATTAGCTCTTCTGACTGGATTCCGGACAGATTTTGCGTCATCAGTATGGAATTTCTGTCGCTGAGTTGCAGACGTTCCTCCTCGCGAAACATCCCTCCGTGGCAATGAGCGAGGAGAAATGTCTGCCGTTCGCAGGCTAACCTGAAAGTTGATTAACTCAGTTTCCTAACCCTAATCTTAGGGGGTCTTATACCCACTTATGACCGAAATAGAAAAAGCACTTTGAAACAAGCAATAGCAGCGTAGATCAGAATACGCCTTGCATTTAATGGCTTTTAATTATTGAGCTTTAAAACGTCAGAATAAATCAAATTCATTTCGATACATATCTGAAGGGGGGCTTATATCGGGAGAGGGGGGGGGGGTATAATTGGATGTATTTTTTGTTTACAGGTAAACGCATGGGTTTATAACTTGGGGGGGCTTATAAGGGGCAGTTTATGGTATGGCAAAAATTAGGTGGTCTGAAAACGATAAGTTTAAAGCATACATGTGCAAATCAAATTAAAAAATGGCCACTTACTTGAGTGAGAGAGTATAAGCTCCAGGTTTATTTACAGTCTCACTGTCTCGCACCAGGAATCTTCCTGGTTGGCAGCTCTCAAGAATAGACTCAGCTTCAACTCTTGAAATTTTTCCAAAGTACCAGCTGCAAAAAGAGAGTCAGCAAGTGCAAAAGTTAACAGCTGGCATTTTTTGTAAATACCAGTAATACAGTGTAGCTTATAACCTATCACTTGGATTTCAAACTGTTTTTGGAAGCTCTCCATACAATGCTAGCATCTCAATGATTCCATACCTTTACTTCTACGACTGCATTAATTTTTGGATTTTTTATCAGTGAAAGTTCTAGGTATAGAAATTATTAGATGCAGAGGATCAAGTATTCATTAGTATTGATGAACAATAAAAAGGAACTGGGTGCCAAACTGATTCATAATAAAAACAATTTCAAAGTATTTTAGCATCAATATACAAAAGTATTGTTTGGTTCAAATTTTTCCTTTGTTTTAATTTTACTTTTCTTTGTTTTTTTGGTATGATACAATGATAACAATTCTAAAATACATTTAATTGTAGCACAAAAAAATCTTTGGGAGAGATACAATGTACATTCAAATTAAATACATTGTACATAGTGAAATGGATAATGTACACAAGAATGTGGAGTAGACTTTTAAGTCTACTAAAATTACTGCTACAGTCATAGCTATGTTACAGGTCAAAATTATATTCAGGTTAAAAACTTTTAACCTAGGTTAATTCTCAATTTCCTTTGTCTCCTAGCCCCAGTTATTCAGTTCTTCAATAGAAAATCAACCTTGGTTAAAAAAATTTTAACCTGAATTTAATTTTGACCTTTAACAGCTACATCAGCTTACGGAGGTTTGTTGCCTGGAACAATGTCATAAAAAGCTTCTTCTTTGGCTGCTTCTGCACCTTCTGTTACAGGTTCGCGACTCAAATCCTGACAACAAAAGTTATAAAATTAATGGTTTACTAGGGATTACATGCATGGTAGCTAATTAAATAAATGGATTATACTAATATATTATTATTGTTAAATATTATTAATTTGAGAATTCAAGCTCTAACTCCAAATACTAGAAAGAGTGTTTCATCTAATGTCAAACACCTCAAAATAATGTTAATATCAATGTATAATAGTGAAATGGTCGTCAGTTATTAGACATTAGTCATTAGAATAAGAAAGGACGTAATGAGATTATACTAAGGGTTAGTCTGCTACACAGCCGTTCTTTATGTCATCATGCAGGAGTGTTTTGTGACAAACAAAAAGAACAACTATGTAGCAGATTAAGTAAGGGTTTGACACAAGCAAAGTGGCCACCACATCTTAAAGCTTCATACCCAGACAGATGGAGTAAGATTGGCAAACTACGCGTAAAGAAAACAGAGCATGAATTATGTGTTGCAATGCAAAGGTATATTTCACTACACCACTGTCAGTTGCACAAGACTGCCAAACAGAAGTCACCAAATTGCTGGCTTTCGCTACAATTTTTGAGGCAAAAAATTTGTTGGCGACCAAAATGGTCACAGCTTAGTGTGCTGTACAGTGGTGTGGTATTTTCTGTTCCTGTATAAGCAGTGTTTATCATCAAAATATTCTTTATCCCTTTAGTAGCTGCATACCAAGTGTCATTCCAGTGAGCCTGCCATGACCGGTTGTGGACACTTTCCCTGCTTCACAAGGGTGAAGTGGGACCTTTGATATTTCTTAGTTACACTCCGTTAACCCTTTAAGCCCTAAGAGTGATAAGCATCAAATTCTTCTTTGTGATATCAATGCTGTGTACAGCGGAGTACTCATGAGAATTAAGGAGATAATCACACAAGATAAATTTGCTTGATTTTTTATCACCATCTCCCTACTACTTGTATAGGCAATGGATTTGGGCAACAAATGAGAATTTAAATTATGACCGGAGGGTTACAGTCAACTCTCTTTACAACGGACACTATACGCAACGGGTTTGGGCAACAAATGAGATATAAATTTTGACCGGAGGGTCAAGTCTCTTTATAACGGACACTGACGGGACCCGATTGGTGAGAGTTCATATTAGCGGAAGTTTATATTTCAGTCAAGTGGTTGCAAACTTTTTGCCTGGGATTTAGCTGCTGTTAGTATTATGTATTGGGTGTCTGTTATAGCAGGGTGTTTGCAAGGCGAGAGTTGACTGTAAAGGATAAGCACACTTTCAGTGTCTGGACAGCAAAGGAAACACTCCCCCATTTGTTTGAAAACCTGCTAGCACAGAATCTCTCTTACCGCAGCATTAAAGCTCTTACTCAAGCCATCAGATTTCTTGCGACCCAAGAGCTTTTTACAATGGCTGCTAAATGAATTGTGTTTCTTCAAAAGTGACTTTGCCATTTCCTCCTCTGTCACACCAACTACAGGTATGTTAAACTCGGGAACTGCAAAATAAAGGTGACCATTAATATAATGTCTAAGTACTCAGCCAAGTCTTAATGTGTTAAGGGGCAGGTTTTCTCCCTATTTTCTTTCATTTTTCCCCTTCTCTGTGGATCTCCTTAAGGGGGAGGGGTGGGATTGAGCAACTCTCCTAGATCTGTCAATGCTAACATTGATTACAGCCTTTTTAACCAAGCATGCAAGGAAATATAGTGTGAGACCACTTAAACTGCCATGTGCTCTGCATAATATTTTATCTGCTCACTTGGAAACTTGGAAATTTGATAATTTTAAGGAAGAATTCCAAGAGAATATTACAACTAGATTTAATTACTGAAGGCAAGGAATTTAGACATAACAGTAAAATTTACATTAATAAATAAACCAAATTCCTGCTCATATACGTCTGGAAAAAGAAACAGAAGAAAAGCTAACCTTCAGTGTACTGGTTCTCGGTTGGACTTCTTGATGTAGGTGAGGTCTTTGATTCACCACTGTCTAGACTACTGACAATCAATGGTGGAGGGGGTTTTCCCTGCAATCAAAACAATACACTTATTGAAAAAAAGGCAACCCATAGCAACCAGGGAATTGATGACAACTAGTTAACCTGACAACTACCATATGTATGCAAGACATTCTTCTGCTGTTTATACGGAATACATGTAACTCACTTTCTGCCTCTCCACACAGGTCAAGTTTGGGATAATATCACTTATTATTCATTCAAACTATTTCTCCATTTCTGATTCGCTAAAATCCAAAACATACTATTCATCATAACCAGTTACTGTTGGGCCAAATTTGGAAGAATTTTGCAATATGTGAACTGATGAAGTCAATCGTGCAGCAAAATTGCCAGATTATTGAACAGTAAATAAATAAATGTTAACCAAGATACAAAATGGCAGAACATTTTATAATACTCCTTTCACAAGTAAGAAATAGGCGAACGATTGGCGAAAAAGTTAAATATAGCAAGAAAAGCAAGAAGACAACTCAATGGACAACATCTGCTATTAGAAGAATACTTGCAGAACTAAACAACCCTTCATCTCCTAAACTTGCTGATAAACATGTACTATCAAAAATGAACTTAACATCGATGGAGGTAAGCATGTTTTAGTTTGATTTTAAACTAGGAATTATTTTGAACAAAAAATAAAACAATTATTGGATTCCGTTTTCGTAGCATCTAAAGTATTATGAAGATCTTGGAGGGTGTTATCTGCCGAGGCCATAAAGATGCCGAGGCGGATGACACCCTTCAAGAACTCCATAATTCTTCAGATGATCAAAAACCGAATTCAATAATTGCTTAATATCAGGAAGAAAAATCTTTAAGCTCCAGTTGATTACTTGTAAATCCTTACCCAGTGAATGTATACAATGAATGTAATTTTCAAGGTTGGGCTCTCGATCTACAGGTGTAGCAGTGCCGGGTGACCCCTGGCACCTTAATTTTGCTATTGGGTGGGAACTATGATATCTCAGCTTTCTAATAGAAGTACTACACTGGGCAACCTGGAATTCAGAGGTTCAGAGCCCTGGGTTCCCTTCAATTTTTCGCAGAGCACAGCCTTAATTTTTGGATGGCAAGCCTCTGAGACAAATGATAAATAAAATAAATAAATAAATAAATACAATGTAAATAATAATTTAGAGGTATCTACACAGTGGTTCTTTGTCTACCTGATTCCTGGTCAAATTGGAATTTGGAAATGTTGCTTTTTGAGGGGAGGGAAACACCACCTGGGGTACCCCTCAGAGCAAAGGAGAGAAACCAACCACAAACTCTACCCACATATGCTGTTGACGGCAGGATTGGAACCCAGGCCTCATTGGTGGGAGGCAAGTACCGGAGTACTGAACCATCCCTTGCTCTCCAAATAGGGCATTACCGGTAGTTTTACTATTACAGATAAATACTGTCAGCATAATGTTTAATTTCAAGTCATCCAAAACAACTTGACAGACTTAAAAACAAAATCATTACCTGAGCGGCAAGATGAAGTGTATGTACCCACTGAAGACGGGTGCGGTCCGTATTTGTCTGCAAAGCAACAAAGACATTATAATTAGCACAAGAAATTATCAAAAAGTGTATTTAGAGCCATCTGCCGTGACTCTTTCAAATGATATTTTTTGCTTCACTTAAGTGAAAAGTTTTTGCAAATTTAGCATTTTCACATGATGTCATAGAGGCCATATTGGTGCTCCAATAAAATGAAATGGTGGCCATGTTAGTGTTCCAAACAAATCCTGTGGGAGATGAACTCTCTTCTTACATAAATGCTATTTTTTTTGTTCCAATAGATGCTGGCCACATGAATGAAAATGCTCTATAACAACCATTGTGATGAAACTGGCAAAAAGGCCAAGGGCAGGGTAATGTAGCCTGGTGTCCTGTGGATGCCCAGATTTTTAGGAAAAAAATTAGAGTTAAGGTGTACGTGGACACCCACTTAAAAATTCCTGGCTCAAATTATCGCGTTTGTCAGAACGCATCATTATATGGTGTTCCTGCGGCACAAAGGCAGAAATTTTTGAGCTATCACTGGCGACTGCAAATCAGCTGCCCCTATTAATTCCATCAGGGGATCACCTCCAGGAAACTGGACTCCTTTTGACTTGATTTTGTTTCCATAAGTGACGAACGCGGATGCATAATCAGTGACTACCTCTAGTATGTTATATTCAAAACTCTAACTACAGGGAGGTAAACCATATTGATAACATTGAACTTGGGATTCTCAAGAAACAAATTTTGAATAGGACTTGATCGAGGGGGCCAGTGCATTACAAGTAAAACAGGCTAGCCATTCTTTGGTCAGTCTGTTTCCCCAAACTTACCATAACTAATATACATGCCTTGAAAGATTAGCTCCCTAAGTGTTGCACCTTAATGTGATGGGGAGGTTTGTGCACCTTGATGACACTGGAAGCTAAACCAAATGGGACCTTGGTCGCTGGTGGGTTCAACTGTGCTGGGCAGGCTTTGACAGAAGAATAATATTGCAATGCCTGGCCCTCCAGGTTGGGTGTTGTCCCGCGACATAATGTTCCATCTCCGTAGAAAAAATATCATTTCTGAAACCAGACACTCTTTTTTAAGATAGCAGGTTGGGAATTGTGGAGGCCTTATGCATAACAGAGTGCGAAGAGGTGAGGCAGGTAGGGGAAGCTGGAGGGGTTTTGAAAATCTCTAAAGAATGCCTTACCCTAAATAAATATTTCTTGCCACGTTCTGCCTTTACTTCAAACTCAAACTTGTCTTTTGCCTTGCGTTTACCATCCACAACACTGGATTTTGGCCCGAGGTCTATATGACCTTTAACCTAAAAATAGGGAAAACCATTTATGTAAAATCAGAGGTATATTATTTGTTAAACATTTTGAAATTAAGTTATGTCTATATTAATATTATTTTTCAGTATCACAGGAGAAAAAAATGGTTTTCACATTCAAAGCAAAGAGGTGTTACACTGGAGATGAGTGTTGTGCAGAAATTGTAATTTTAAATTTGATACAGTGGAACCTCCACTAACAGCCAGCTCTGCGCAACAACTACCTCTCTATAATGGCCACTTGTTTGTCCTAGCAGACAAATAATTCATTCATTGACTCTTGTTTAAAACCTCTTTACAACAGCCACCTCTTTATAACCTCCACTTTCTTCTGTCCCTAAAGGTGGCCATTGTACATGTAGAGGTAATTTAACATTAACTTTGTTGTGGCTTTTTGTCACCCCCAAGGAAAAAGTGCTCATTGTCATCATAACATACATGTTGGTGTCAAACAAAAGCAATGGTTTGTCCTCATTAATTTTGTGTTAAATTTATAGTCATAGATACAATATAGTTAATCAAATTTTTATAGACATTTGCGATAAATGGTAAAAATCCAGAATGAAATTTGCCACAAAGAAGGATCCAGTGTGCTAAAAATTGGCCTCATGAAGATGTTAAAAGTCATGAATTAGCTGAACAAAGTACAAGAAAAATTACAAGAAAATTTAATTACAGTTTAATTACTGTCTTACATTTTCTGTAATATGAGTGTCCGCATTGGCAAAGAAAACCAGCCGAGATCCACGAATCACAACCCAATAAGTCACCCACTAAAAAGAAAAATAGATATATTCAGGGTTAGGTTTGTCAAAATAGTCTTAGAGTAATCTCTACATCACTACAATGCCTGGACTGCAGCCCACCGCTAGGTTGTCAGATAATGGCTGAAACACAAGATTATTAAACAAATTATACAGAGAGATGCCAAAAGGAGATTAAACTTAGTCTTTGCCAATGGATAGACACCATGGTAATAAGCCTTTACTGCACATGAGGCAAATATAAACCAAAGGTGAGATGCATAACATTCTTGGTGTTAAAATTGTTTTTAACTTAAAAATTATTCAGACTTTTAAAAACGGACAAAAAGATAAGAAACAAGATAATCTACTGGGTCTGCTATGTGTTACTTAATTATTAAGTAGAACAAACTTCACAGCACTTAATAATTTGGACTTGAGCTTTTAAGATCAGGAGTTGGACAACTTAAAAGAGAAATGCCTACATGTATGTACAGCCTGTAAAGCTTGGTTGAAGATGTTTCTACAATACGTAAATGAGCCCTTAACTGCAGATGTTGCAGCATACATTTCCATTAGTTGTTTTTTTTTTCAAATATGTGTATGAGATATACAACATTCTCAAGATTACAATAATAAAATAAAGTTAATTATACACTATACGTAATTTTAAAAGGTTGCCTTGGCACGCAATTATCATTGGTCATTGGAAATTGGGCATTGTATATTTGGGCATAAGGAACTCACTGCAAGGTTTGTTTTACACAAATTTCTGTAGACTATAAGTGACCATACAGATGATTCATGCAGGACTCATACTTCTGCCTATGGTGGCCCACAACTGTCATGGCAAAAACCAAAAACCTCACATGAAAACCAAAAACCTCATGGCAAAAACAAACTACCTCACGACAAAACCAAAAACCTCACGGTAAAACCAAACACCTCACAGCTAAACCAAATACTTTACAGCAAAAACCAAATACCTCATGGCAAAAGCAAATACCCATGGCAAAACTAAAGCTATTTAGCTATTTTGTTTTTGCCATGAGGTTTTTGGTTTTGCCCTGACAGTTGTGGGCCACCATATCTGCCACTCATCAAAGCCAAAACAGAAAGCAAGTGTTTGAAGATACCGGTAACAAAATTTGCTCAGTTGGGTCCAAAACTGCAGCTCATTGGAAATTAACATTAGTTGTGTCTCTACTGTGAAAAATAAACCTTAGCCAAAAGGGGATTCTCTTATCTCTAACAGATAAATGAAACAGAGCATAGTTCACAGGTTTCCAATAACAAAACAGCTGTAATTAGACACAAATTAAATAAAAGCTGTAGCTGATCTGATAAGAGGTGCTAAGAGCCAACAACCAAGATTCATGATAGTAATTAATGAGAGCTAGGCCACATGTCCTGCAGGGTGGTATTATAATGTTCATCATGTGTGTAACAAAACAGAACAAACCTGTGTGTACTTTTATACTTATCGTCCATTGTTTGAATATGTGCTGATCAATTGCTATCATTAGCCATTAACAATGCAAACTTAGGCCTTAACTATTGACTGTTTTATTTCCACAGTCAATTATTTAAATAAGTGATGCGAAACTTTTGATTCTGTGGACTAATTTATCTTGTTATGTGATATGACCACTGAGATGAAACCTTTTTGAACAGGAATACTTTTGCATTGCAGCATTTACAATAAAATAATATAATTGTTTTTCTGTACTTTACACAGGATCAAGGCCTTAGCAGCTTTGGCAAAAGTAAGGTAAGTATTTTACACAAAGAATAAGTTTCAAATTTTTATTCTGGCCACTACACGTTTATTAAGTCTGAAAGGAGTAAACCAAACCTTGCTAGTGTAGCAACTGTCTCATAAAGATATTAAACAAATTGTTATTGGTTGAGGTTGTTGTGATATCCAGAATAATAAAGGTAAGAAGTAAGTAAGCTCAGGCTGACGCTTATCAATACCTGAATATTCTGAATGTCACAAAAACCAACTCTAATAACTTAATAAATTTATTCTTGTTTTATTATGCAAATTTTTGAAGAAAATAAGGACAAAAAAACCGTCAACCTACAGATTAGTCAGTTATCTGTCGGCAGATAACTAACGAATCTGTAGGTTACACTGATTTCCAAAATTAACTGTTAGCTGATTGCCAATGAGAAGACAGTGAGTGAGTACAATATATACTAATATAAAGACAGTGGCTGAGTCACTATCTGATAAATAAACAGTGCTGTTGGCATAGAAGGCAAGCAATAATTTTTGAGAAACAAATATGTACATAACATCCGTTCTTTCAGCCATGGGTGTCACTAGCATCTCCAGGTGAGGCTAATACCAAGGCTGACAACACTTACCGAGGCCTTGATTATTATTCACAAAAAGCGAATCTAATTAAATGTTTTATTATACACTGTTTTGAAGAAAATAATGACAAACACACCATCGCAATGAACTGATTGACATTGTTCTTGGAAATAATTCACCCAAACAGATTAGTTAGTTATCTACAAATCTGTAGGTTGCGCTGATTTCAAAAATGAACTGTAGGCTCTAATATAAGTTAGCTGCAATGTATAAAAATATGGCTTAAGAGATCTAATCAGGTGCCAAATCCAGGAACCTGCCTGATTTTTTTAATAAATGAAAGCAACACGATCAATGTGACTGATCAAATGAAAATCTGATTCATTGTATTATTTCTTGGCGTTATCTTGTGATTCTGACAGTCTACTGTTTTTTCTTTAAAAGCTCAGATTCATGCACGCTATTAATATTAAAGCAGAACGTCTAGAGAAAAGGACTTCAGGCTCTAATTCTTGCATCTTATACTCGGCCTGATGAGTGCCTTGGCGACTGAATATTATCCTCGTTTATTTTGGTTCCTAGTGGAAGCCAGCTTAAAAAAAGTTAAATGGAATGAAATGACCCAAAACAAAACAAAACAAAACAAAAAGGGAGAAGCAGAATGGAGCTTCCTTAGGTCAGCAACTATCTCAATTATCTGTCCTATATCTTGCATGTAAATTACAGCATTCCTCTAGCCTTCTGTTGAGTTGAGAATTCTTATTATTTTAAAATTTTTCCTTGATCAAAGTATTTTGAGTGAATATGGTAAATTGGAAAATTTTAGATCGCCGGATTCTGCCTTCTTTCTAGGAGGTAATCACTTTTTGTCTTAAAAAAAAAAACACGTACTTGAAATGCAGAGTTCACAAAATGTTTTGAATGCAGTGCAAAGAACCGAAGTGTGCTCAATTGTTTTGTAATCATCAATTTCATAAACTTTAAATAAACTTTGCTGTCTCGATTTTAGGTTTTTGATATTATTAGCTTGATATGTTAATGTAAACACAGCAAATCGTTGAATTACTCACAAATTATCTTTCTGAAGTCAAATGTCGTCGAAGCGTAATAAGTTAAGTGCACAAACGTGACAAACGCACACCCCTTCTTATCTTTGTTGACTGTCCTGCTAATTGCATTGAAATCATTATTTTAAAGGAATTTAGTTCCAAAAGGAAGATAATTTAGCCGTAGCTTCTAAGGTTACTTCAGCATTAGGATAATGGTTTGCAATTCGATGCGGTACACTTAGAGAAAACTAATGATATTAAACTTCCACTAAAAATCAACGGAAGGTCGGCGATGCAGCTGATCGCGCTACCTCGCTCAGTGCCAAATATAAAAAAGAGCAGCTTTTATCGACAACCAATAACGATGGTTTTTATTTAAGACCAATAAAAAATCAAATGCTCGCCAGAAATTTCGCCTAAAACCTGAAGTCGAGTCGTGTTGCTGTATAGATTGCCTTCATCCGAATGAGAGGAAGTGGTCGTGAACGATATTTGGACGACGAAACACGCGAAATTCATCGCACTTCTAATGCATCCTACAAGGGTACGAATTAACCTTATTTGTGATTACCTCATGCGAAAACGGGAAAAATGAATTTTGACGCATTTGGTATATTGCATTCAATGAAGAAACTCTCTGCATAACCGAAATTCATTACCAGCTAAGACGCGCGGTAATCCACAATTGAAGTGAAGTTCACGTCGGTATGCCCGCACAATCTGAACACAGCAAATTGATAAATCACGTTCTCTTACCTCGCTTAAGTCTTTTGTACTTAGTGAACGATTCCCACGTAAATTTTGATGTTTACGACGATATTTACTCAGCACAAATATACTCGTGCTGATGACCTACAACTTAATTTGCGTCGCTCGCTCTTTTCTTCCGCTAAAACCCTGTCTACGATGTCACATTTGCGGGGGAGGATGTGAGGACCAATGACGTAATAATAAATTGAGTTCGCCCTTTTTTGCATCGGATTTTTTGGTTCACTGAACAAATGGCGTAACTTTTGTCACATTTTCTTCTTTCAGTCCAAATTCTGTCTTTGTTCCTAAGT
This sequence comes from Porites lutea, assembly GCF_958299795.1. Lineage (NCBI taxonomy): Eukaryota > Metazoa > Cnidaria > Anthozoa > Scleractinia > Poritidae > Porites > Porites lutea. The sequence continues at coordinate 21,419,250 of NC_133205.1, read as the reverse complement.
TGCCTTTCAAAGCTAGGCATCCATAACTACGTTCGCCTATTTTCGCATCTGAGCCGACAATCAAACATATAAAATTACATATGCAAAATAGTTCTAATACATCGATCTGTGACCGCAAAAATAAATGTTCGAGGGTGCAGAGAGGTCAATATAAAATGAAATTCAAATAGTCAGGTATATGTACTCTTTTTCGTATCATCAGCTGAAGTTCCTGAAAAGAAACATGATTTTTGGAAAAAATATATATTTATAAATCTTAATAGATAGCACGTCATTTGGCACGGCTTAGCACCTGAAACAACCTGACACATGGAGCTCAGCTTTGCGGTATTAGCTAGATACCCTAAAATATGCCAAAGCTGCGACCTCAAACGATCAGATTCACTTCTCCGTCGTCGGAACGAGGTATATCGTGCACTTCGAACTGAAACGTGTTTGTGGTAAAATAGTAAAAATAAAATAAAGCCAATAGTTCCGAGGTTCTGGCAAAAAGTTATCGCGGGTTTATTTCACAAGAAGGAGCGCTGTCGGATACGTTACAGCGCCAAATGACTGGCGTGTTTCCTGAAGTGTTGTTCGATTCAAGCTGGCGAGAATTTCCTGTCTTGTCCTCATAAAATAACATGTCAGTTTAAATGAAATTCGCAAAGACCTTATGGAAAAAATACTACAAGCCTTTACCAACTCTCGTTAACATCGAAGCAAATGACTCTATTTATAAACCGGCTACAATAATAAGTTGAAACTTGCGTTGTAATCATTGGCTGCTCTTCAAATCAAACACACTTGTTTAAATGCCCGCGCAGTATCGGAGTTCACTAACTAAAATATTAACTGTTTACTGACTCTTGTATGCAACAAAGTAACGAGCTGTTTTGCGTTCAGATCTGAGAAACAGTCAAGTATCAAAAATAGAAAGCAATTTAGCATTCAGTGCTTGCCTCTCCGATACTTTTCACAGGTTTACATAATTACAAATCTGTGTAGAAGGTGTGAATTTAGTTCTTGCATCGGCCTCTCACCTTTGAAGACTCTTTAAAATCCAGGTAACCTTCCATGTATTTTGCACCCCTTCGACGTTATGTTGAAAACAAAAACATGCAGGATCACTGCTACAAGATTCCCCCGACGATCGGCGGCTATAGTTGATCTAGTCAGCGTGACAAATCGTTCATCTGTGGGAATTTCGAGACGCTTTTGTAATTCAACCGCATAAATTGAATTCTAGACTTCGCTGTGCCTCAAATACCAATGAAAACTTATTGCATCCTGATTAGCTGTAGTTAAGTATATTTTCCCTTTACATCTCTTGAACCACTACACACCGTGAAGCTGTACATGGAATAACAAACAGGAAGTCGTTCCGAAAGTAATCCCGACCCATCAATCCTCCGCTGTGGCTCAGGATAATTCCGGCGCAGTGGACCAATGGGCATTTACTACGACAAAACCCCCGGCATACATGCAAGATAAAAAAAAAAATTATTCTCTCCTTGTAGACCTGGACCTAAAACATAAATCTGAGGGCTTTGAAAACTGAATTGTCTCTTAGGAAAGAGACGTCATTCAACCCTCCAAACCTAGCCCTGCCCTGACATCGATGGACGTCATTTCCTTTAGCTCAGCAGGACTGGAGAGAGCGAAATGGCCGAGAGGGAGACCGTTTTTTTTTTCGCTCCCTTCACTTGATTTCCTTGCTCGCGTGACCATTCTGAGGGACTGCTCGCAGTCTATAAATAGATTTTCCATGCCAAAGGCACATTAAGTCAGCTCACGCTGATCCTGAGGGCGGGTGACTTGTGTGTCTTATATATTTCAGGAGCCGCGGCTCCTGATATTTCAAGGGGGGGGGGGTGTTATCCGTAATTGTAGGGGGTAGTGTGGTAGTGTGCTACTGAGACCTTGAGACCACTTTCAAACACATTTGTGTAACCTAAACTGGTGGTTATTGTCATAACTTTTCCCGGAATACATTGTTTTGACTTTTATCATTTAGTGTGACCACCACGAAAACGTTATTCGCTTGCCGTCGCTTTGTTAGGAGCGTGGTCGACAAACTACAGACGCAAACCACTTCCGTGTGCAAACAGGCCTCACGTCCGCATAGGGTCGAACGCGGAAGAATTGTTAGTTGGATCATCAAAACGTTACTGCCTCAAAAAACCCTCTTATAATGGTTTAAACAGTTGTCGAGTCAACAAACCGAGAACAATTTTCTAAGGTATATACGCTTATCAACGGTAGAAATAACCTCAAAATGTTCAAAACTCAAGTGGAACCAAGAGCTGCTGTTGTGGATTGGTTTTTATAAATAACATCAATTGACAGTTTTTAACATAACTTCCGCTCAAGTTTTCTCGGAAAATCGCGCGAAAAAATCGTGCCACCATCGCGTCATTTCCGCCCATAGTCTATAGTACTCTCATCGACCACAGCTTTCGACCAATCAGCGCACGAGAAGTAGCTCACGTTATTAGATAAAATTAATGATGATCTTCCTTCATATGAAAATTAAATACCTTCGAAAGACCACTGCATTGCAAACTGTGCTAGCAAGCTCCTCTTATCTCCTAAACACCCTGGTTACGAATGCCTAAACAATATTTAATCAATCATGCAGTAATGCTTTTTGATGTCTATTTTTAAGACTAAATTTACCTATTTCGATCGGAATGAGTTTCTGTGCGAGTGTACGTAAAGAAAACTTGTTCGGTAGTTTCTTGTCGGTTCTTTCCTGGCACAGTGGACGGGTGCAATCACCAAATGGCACAATTCAAAAAACCCGAAAAAAACCCCCTGAACAATATAACCCAACCACAACACAATAGCTAACCGACAATGGTTTCCGGAAAACCAAGAAACACCGTCTTTGATCGTACTCCGTTTTTTTGGAAGCCTGCTGAATTTGGGAGGATCGTTGCTATAATTATATAAAAATATAATTATACACCAAAGATATATATTTCATATAATTATATTTTATATATCAAAGGCCTTTTTTTGGTTGAGTAGATAGTAGATGTGTACACAGTACGTCGGAGCCGTGAACGATTATTTTGTTACTCAGTGGTATTGATCGTGAAAGACCACTACCCATAGTATAAAATATACGGATCAGTTTAAGATTCTGGGAAACTTCCTACCTACCCCTCCCTGGCTCTCCTAACATTTCTCCCTGGCCTACTGGCGAGTTGCGAAATTTCCCAGAAGCTTATGTCCCCAAATATAAAAACATGATCAGTTTCAGATGCCCCAGACACATCACTGAACCAATAAGAGCTCGAAACATGACATATGAAGGCCATTAAAAAAGCGTGAGAAATGTCAGAAATGGTGATAGATGAGGAAGTAGCGAGAAATGACTTTGTTTCATCAGCCGCAGAGAGTTTGGGATAGCCCCCGCCCCCACTTTTAAAGATGTTCAGAATAATTTCTTTTTTACTTTTATCAGGTTGATAATTTGCAAAGATTCTTCAGTAAATTAAATACATGCATGGCTTTTATCTCTTTCAACGTTTACGAAGTCGTTCTAGTCACTTGTCAGTTGCGTTGTTGGTTTGTTGCCGGTTTTAAGGGACGCAAACGACTTCGTTAACGCTAAAAGTCATGCAAGAGAGGCCCGTTTCAAACGTCGTGCTACTGCCGTGCCGAACTAAATTGATCGAATTTAATTCGACTTTAGCACGGCAGTAGCACGACGTTTGAAACCAAGTCGTGCTACTGCCGCGTAGCACGGCAAGCTTTACCGTGCTACACGGCAGTAGCACGACTTTGTTTCAAACGTCGCGCTACTACTGTGGCGAACTCAATACATAAATTATAAATACACTAGAATATGTTTAAAAGTTTGCTAAACCGTTTCTTTATTTTTGTGTTTTGTTTTCGGCAACAGCCGTTCTATTCGACCGAATTAAATTCGACGTCTGAAACCAAGTCGTGCTAGTGTCGTGCTGCAGTCGAGCTACAGTCGAGCCAGCTTAGCACGGCAGTAGCACGACGTTTGAAACAGGCCAGAGAAACCTCTACCCGCAAGGTAAAGCTCATGTAGACCACTTTGTAAACTTTGAAGAACCTAGCTTTCTTGGCGTTTTATTCCTTTTGAGAGGTTTTCTCCACATTATACATACGCATCAAATTCCGTCGATGAATTTCATTGTAACGTAGTCTCTGGCTCCGTTCTTCAAAAAGGGATTTCTGTGTTAGCAGAACCTATCCGGCTCAAAGGACCATCTGAATTATTACATGAGCTTGCCAAACCTAGAATCAGTGAGAAAATATCATTGTTCTTTGTCCATTTCCGTGATTAGACCCACATCTGAACTACGCGTAAAAACGTTTTATCCCTAATCCCGTAATAGACCGGTCATAGTACTTCATAAAGCAATAGTAAAGCCAAAACAAAAATGGTGTCACACAACTTCAGAAAACCATTGACCCACCGTAGGAGCAAATTTATAAGCAGGGTTGCTAAGATAATTGGGAGCTTAAGCAGCAACGACGGCGGCGGCTACGACTCTGACGTCACTTAAAAAGTCAGGTTGCGCTGCTTCAAACTTTGTCGCGCTTATTCCATCTCGTTCAATTTGCCAAATGTTGGCAGTTTTTTCTGGAGTTGAATTATAAAAGACTGTATCGAAGTGCAGGAAAAGAAAAAAAAAGGCGTTGTCTTGTGTTCTCGTCCTCCACAAAACGTGAAATAGGCATTTCCACGTCGTAGTCGTGCAGTGATGGTAAAGAAATTTAGAAAAAAGCGTGATAAACGTGCAAAGTTGTTGTTTTGTAGGTACACCCTCCTTATTTGAATTTTTTAGACTGAAACAAATTTATCTTTATTGTAAAACCATTATGACACATGTATTACACATGGACTAAACTTAATTATGATTTTATTTTTTTGGCGATCGGAATATATATCACCTGACAATGACATCACAATGGTTTTAGCTCTAAATCGAATTGCAGCCCTTATCGGCATTTTCTTTATAAATGCTTGACGCTACTTATACTTTGTGTATACTTCTGTTACGCAACAACGATTTTCACTCGTGAGCTTGGGGAGCTGTGCTACATCAAGAAAAACAGGCCAAGACTAACTTCAAGTGAACCAAGTCAATGGCTATGACGTTATAGCGTTGCATGCATGTGTTTTAATAAAAAAATTCCTCTTCGAAGGACTAGACTATCATTACCATACAAAAACGTAATTAGTTCTCATAACTTATGACTAACGTCCTAAGTGGGCAATAGAAATAAATTAAGATATATACCCAAGCTCCAGTTTGCTAAAATCTTTTGTTTTCATTTATTGCTTGAAAGCGAGGAAAGAATTCCTTGGCTTCAGGGTTTAAATCATCCTGATACTTTTGGTGTCCGGCGACGCTGAAATATAAAAAAGACAACAGGCAATATTTATGGTTACCGCCACGTTCTAGTTTGCCTAGAGTCCTATTTCGTTTTAAGGCAAAGTAATAAACAAGCTAATACTCAATACAAAAGCTATTACATTTGCTTGTATTGGTTCGTCGTAATTTAAATGTTCAGAGGCACGTGTAAAAAGAGAAGAGGGTATAAAATTAAACCCTGTAGGACTCCTCTGTGCACGTCTACGCTTGCGAGGCTGCAAAGCACACAGAGAGAGTGAACAGACTTGTGTAGGACCTGGACGAGTTTGTTGCAGTTGAGCATACATACTGGTACAAAAAGACGGGAGAACATACAGACAGACCAGATAAGTTTTACGATACCTTCAAACCTTTCATTCAGCAGCAAAGGCAAGGGATCAACATTACTACATCAGTAAAAACTAAGGAAAACAATGTCGAAAAGAATCAAAATGAAGCGGCAGAAACGCTAGCCAGCTACTTTAAAAATGCTGCTTTAAATATTGGAGGAGGTCACGTCAGCCGTCTGACTGAGGACCACCATAGTGAGCATGACAGTGTAAAAAGCATACGAGAGGTTTACGAAGAAAACGATTTTGATTTTAAATTACTCACGCCAAATGATATACAACGGGCCGGCCACTTGAAAACATCAATTTAAAGAAATCTAGTGGTTGGCATTCCGTGATCTCAATGAAGCTTCTTAAGAGAGTGGCTAAGGGAACGGCAATATCGCTAACCAACCTCGTATAATCGAGAAGAGAGAATGGCCTGCATCGTGGAAAATGGGTGAATGGACTCCTGTATTTAAGAAGAAGGACAGGCAAGATGTAAAAATCTATCCCCCCTTTACTTCACTTATAGCAGTGAACAAGATATTTGAGCAGTTGCTGAATCATCAGATAACATGCATGCCACTATGATAAAACCCTGTACTCGAAAATGACAGCGTACAGAAAGACACAGCTGGGAGACGACCTTGCTTGGACCGATACAGGACTGGAAACAGGCTGTCGACTCTAAACAACTCGTTTACGTCCTATCTACTGATATGAGCAAGGCCTTCAACTGTTAGAGTCACTCTCTGACAATAGAGAAGTTGGAGGCTTATGGCTTTGGAAGTAGATCTCTCGATTTGATGCGATCGTTTTTTGAAAACAGACGAAACAGGGTTAGACTACGAGTAGTCCCCATTTTTCCTCAAGGATAGTAGAGCGAGCGAAAATGCGGACGACTATCAATTGCATGGAAAACAAATCACGAAATAGTTAGATTATGAGAACGATTATAAGAACGCTCATTTAGAGTCATTTTTAGATCTCGCTCGGAAACGTATGAAGAACTCGTACAGAGGGCTAACCTTCCCAGGTACAACAGACGTCTTCAGGACATCGTAGTACTGATGTATAAAGTTAAGTACGGACTTGTGCCTAATAATGTTTCTAACTTATTCGTTCGTGAGGATTCCGCGCATTCACTTCGAAATAATGACTTTGTCATATCACGTTTCAGCACCATTCGCTATGGAAAAGATTTGATCAGATACGTAGGTCCCTACTTATGGTCTAAAATAAACAAACATCCACGAGACACTTGTAGCTTAGCCAGATTTAGGACCAAAATTAAAAAACTGGACTTTTCAGAGTATATTTCTAATAATAGTAACTGTTGTAAACCTTGCAGTGAATAGACAACAATCTATTTTTTGTATTATTGTGTATTGTAGTATTGTAATCGTATACCTTTTTGTTGTAGTTGATTGAGGGTTTAGATTTTATTGTAAATAATCCCCTTTGTCATTTTAATTTTAATCAGTTTATTTAGTGTCTCCAATTAGTCCCTTTGGGCAAAATACTTTGGCACTTAAATAAAGGTTCTTATCTTATCTTATCTTACTTATTTATCGGGTTAACTTTTAGAACTGAGTTAAGGTATGGTGGTTTTCAGTGGAGTTAGAGTTGGCTCGAATTTTGGAGGCTGTCTTAAGGGGGAGGATAACGAACGTCAGGCGCATAGTCGTCTTGGTTGTCTTCCACCATCCATACACTAAGCTTACACTAGAAGAGAGCCTAAATCACAAGACCAAGTCAATAGGCTATGGCGTCATAGCTTTTCATATATTTCTGACAAAATTCTCAAAGGACCACAACATCTATTCCATACAATACCTCAGTAAGTACTCAAGAATGTTTATCGTTCTAAGTGCTCAATAGAACACAGCACGAAATGATAACTTTACTGTTCGATCAGAAGCTGACGTAATGCTGACCGTAAATACACGCTTTATGCACCTTTACGCATCTAGATATCCAAGCTCCAGTTTGCCATTTTCTTCTGTATTTTTATATTCGCCAATTGCTTGAAAGGAAGGAATAAATTCCTTCGCTTCAGAGTTTAAAGAATGTTGGTGATCACTATCAATGCTGAAATCTGAAAATAGACGGCAGGCAACGGTAAACAACACGTTTCAGTTTGCTTAGAGTCCTCTTACAGCCAAAGGCACAGAAAAACAGGCTAAGAAAACACTACAACTGAGCCACGTCGATAGGCTATGACGTTATAACGTTTCATGCATGCTGACAAAAATTCTTCTCAAAACTCCTACTACATTTACTACTCTAACTGCTTATCCTATTGGAAATCGCAAGCTCTGACCACACAGCGGAAAAGGTCTCTATCAAGTGCCCATCTTCCAGACTTCTGTCAATGAAATGTCAAAAACATCTGATATGTCCCTTCCTTTAATACTGCCTTCTAGATCCTCTTCTTTCTCCTTTCTACTATCTTTCTCTCCAAGATGATCTTTCCCAAGCCCTTTTATTGAAATGGCCAAAATACTTCAGAAGACCAGAGCATTCATATTACGATATTATGCAATTCCTTGTTTAGTTCTCATAAAAGCTGATTTCCGTCGTAAGTTAACTGTGCAACTACTTGAATGCAAAATTATTAATATTACTCAAGCTCCACTCTGCTGAAATCTTCTGCTTCAGATCGGTTAGTTGAGGGAAAGACAGGGATAAACTCCCTAGCTTCAGCGTTTAAAACATGTTTGCGATCAATTTGCACTGCGTTGCTGGAATATGGAGAAGACAACAGACAACGGTTATAAACATGTTCAACTCCAACTTGTCTAGCTAGATACGTGTCGGCCAAAGCCAAAGAACTGAAAAAGAGGCAACCACACATCACATAATTTTAGTGCCCTAAATACTGAATAATTTCTATTGTTATATTGTATTGTTTCGTGATAAATATTGTGCCGTTTAGCTTGTCACCTTCTGGACAGATATCACTCAAAGTTTCTCCAACGCTTTAAAAAGCTACTGGTACATTAGCCTCAAAGGCAATCACGTTTATCAACTACTTCCTTAAAAACGTCCTTGATTATCTGTGCCTCGGATGAAACATTTCCAACTGCAGAGGCGCTCTTTGAGTTAAAAAAATGAGGCAAAGAAACTTGGACAATTCGCACATCGGCGCAAGTCTTAGAAACAGTCTTGGTTGCTTGGGCTAGCCTGTCAGTACTGACTTCATTATCACTTTCTGTAGATGCCTGGATAGGAGCCTGTGAATTTAATAGTCAATAACCTTGCAGGATGAAAATTAAGAAAGTCAGCCGGTTTTTCTTTGAGACTGGTTGATCTGTACAAGAGGTCCCGATCATCTCGATTCCCAGACCTCAATTCCTTGTTTAGACTTGTTTCCTTTTCATAGTTTTGGTAGTTTTTACAACCTCGTCCCCAGAGCTTTTCCCTTAAAGAATGGGTGGGGCGCGGGTGGGGCGGTTATTCCTTCATGTTACGCTTACGCCAAATAGATATATCCTTCATGTAATAGTAATAGACTGTTTATCTCCCTGTATACCCTGTATACCCATGTATACCCTGTATACCTATGTATACCCATGTATACCTTGTATACCCTGTATACCCATGTATACCCAGTATACCCTGTATACCCCTGTATACCTTTTATACCCATGTATACCCAGTATACCCTGTATACCCATGTATACCCTGTATACCCATGTATACCCTGTATACCATGTATACCCTGTATACCCATGTATACCCTGTATACCTATGTAAACCAACGTATACCTTGTATACCCTGTATACCCATGTATACACAGTATACACTGTATACCCCTGTATACCTATGTATACCCATGTATACCCAGTATACCCTGTATACCCATGTATACCCTGTATACCTTGTATACCCTGTATACCCATGTATATGCTGTGTATCCTGTATACCCTGTATCCTATGTATACCCACTATACCCTGTATACCCATGTATACCCTGTATACCTTGTATACTCTGTATACCCTATATCCCCATGTTTACCCTGTATACCCTGTATACCCCTGTATACCCCTGTATACCCATGTATACCTTGTATACCCTGTATTCCCTGTATACCCATGCATACTCTGTATACCCTGTATACCCGTGTATAACCTGTATACCCTGTATACTCATGTATACCCTGTATACCCATGTATACCCTGTATACCCTGTATACCTATGTATACCCATGTATACCTTGTATACCCTGTATACCTATGTATACCCAGTATACCCTGTATACCCCTGTATACCTTTTATACCCATGTATACCCAGTATACCCTGTATACCCATGTATACCCTGTATACCATGTATACCCTGTATACCGATGTATACCCTGTATACCCATGTATACCCTGTATACCCTGTATACCCGTGTATAACCTGTATACCCCTGTATACCTTTTATACCCATGTATACTCAGGATACCCTGTATACCCATGTATACCCTGTATACCTTGTATACCCATGTATACCCTGTATACCTTGTATACCCTGTATACCTATGTATATGCTGTGTATCCTGTATACCCTGTATGCCTATGTATACCCAGTATACCCTGTATACCCATGTATACCCTGTATACCCTGTATACCCATGTATACCCTGTATACCTTGTATACCCTGTATACCCATGTATACTCTGTATACCTTGTATACTCTGTACACCTTGTATACCCATGTATACCCTGTATACCCTGTATACCCATGTATACCCATACATACCTTGTATACCCTGTAAACCATGTATACACATGTATACCTTGTATACCCTGTATACCCTGTATACCCTGTATACCCATGTATACCCTGTATACCCATGTATACCCTGTATACCTTGTATACCCTGTATACCCATGTATACCCTGTATACCTTGTACACTCTGTATACTCCGTATACCCCTGTATACCCTGTATACCCATGTATACCCATGTATACCTTGTATACCCTGTATACCCATGTATACCCTGTATACCCTGTATACCCATGTATACCCTGTATACCAATGTACTCCCGGTATACCCATGTACTCCCTGTATACCACGTACACCCATGTATACCCTGTACACCCATGTATACCCTGTATACCGATGTATACCCTGTATACCCATGTATACCCTGTATACCCATGTATATCCTGTATACCCATGTATACCCTGTATACCTTGTATACCCTGTACACCCTGTATACCTCGTAAACCCTGTATACCCTGTATACCCATGTACTCCCTGTACTCCTTGTATACCCTGTATACCCATGTATACCCTGTATACCCTTTATACCCATGTATACCCATGTACTCCCTGTATACCATGTATACCCATGTATACCCTGTATACCCTGTATACCCATGTATACCCTGTATACCCTGTACACCCATGTATACCCTGTATACCGATGTATACCCTGTATACCCATGTATACCCTGTATACCCTGTATACCCATGTATACCCTGTATACCCATGTATACCCTGTATACCTTGTATACCCTGTACACCCATGTATACCCTGTATACCGATGTATACCCTGTATACCCATGTATACCCTGTATACCCTGTATACCCATGTATATCCTGTATACCCATGTATACCTTGTATACCTTGTATACCCTGTACACCCTGTATACCTCGTAAACCCTGTATACCCTGTTTACCCATGTACTCCCTGTACTCCTTGTATACCCTGTATACCCATGTATACCCTGTATACCCTTTATGCCCAAGTATACCCATGTACTCCCTGTATACCCTGTATACCCATGTATACCCTGTATACCCTGTATATCTTGTATACCCATGTATACCCTGTATTTCCATGTATACCCAGTATACCCCGTATACCCTGTATACCCTGTATACCCATGTATACTTATGTACTCCCCTTATACCCATGTATACACTGTATACAGTGTGTGCCCGGTATACCCTGTCTACCCTTAAGTAAACAAATCATGCTTGATGTGCAAATAAAACCTTTTATGTAAAGAATTTAATATTGGAAAGAAATCAGTTAATTTTTAAAACCCCCCTGAAATGCCGTCATGTAAGCTACATATTTAAGGGATAATAAATTTGGCATTTGAATTGAACTAGTATGCGAAGATATGCTGACCTGATGAAACGCAGTGACACTCAATTAGCCCGCGCGAGATTTTGGTTGGAGAGGAGGGGGCGGACATACCTAGGCTACAAATCAATGAACCGTCATAAGTACATTCACGTAAAATTTTCCTTTAGCATCACACCGTGGGTAGGCCAGGACGATCAAGTAAGAAAGACGGAACACAAATCAAACATGCACATCTCAATGTTAATAATTTCTATTAACACTCTTGTGCTATTTGTGACGTTTGTGACGCGATTTGAGGTGATAGAAAAGCAGAGAGAGATATTGATGTAACCAACAGTGGAATATGAAAACGATTTATCAACGAATGAAGAAACGGTGGCCTTTCCTTCTGTCGTCATACCATCACCACCGCCGATTACAGGACCCGATTGGAGACACGACGCAGATGCTTACTTTCTACTTTCCTATATCCTTTTCGATCCTCTTGGACAACATCCGGCTTTTCGCGCCAAAAAAAGAAAATTGTATTGTCGTTTGTGCGCTGAAGATGGAAGATGTTCTTTGCTATCAAGGGGAAGCGTCAATGAATGGAATAATGCAAGAAAAGACAGATCAAACCCCCTAATGTTGTTCGACGTTGAAAGTCCAGTGCTGCTTGTAAGCAAAGTATATAAATGTGAGCATGGTCACGATATACCCGCAGGCTATTTCCACGACACCTCAGAGGTTTATACGTGCGTGCCATTTGTTCTCACACACCGATCTGGTATGACTATGCGGTTGTCAAATGAAATTGAAGATTTATTAGATAGAGGATTAGCAATATCGGCTGTTGAAGAGCTCATAAAAGAAAGGTACAAAAGAACATTAAGAAACAGGTTTTCTCAAATTTCTAAATGACGCGCACCAAGCGAAAGAATTGGGGTTCACACAGTCAGCTGAGGGGTTAAATTTTGACGTTCCTGGAAACCTTTTTCCCTGGCCAGGTGACAACTTGATAAGAAGCGTTTACGTTGCTTCTTTTAATGAGAAAAAACACCTTTTTACAGAGGCAATGAATTTGTTAAATGCTAAATGGATTAGCTGTGACCACACCTTCAAGGCAGCTGCAAATATCGGCTTGGAAAGAAAAGAAAACGGCGCCTGGATTACGCAGTACACATCACTCTTCTGTATGACAAACGAGAAAGAACAAGTAATAAGGTGGTCGTTCGCTATGTCAGAGAGTTTTGAGGAGATAAAACCTCTTTTTTAAGCTCTCTCGTTAGACTTCAAAAATCGAGGTGTGAAACTGTCAGGAATATACATAGACAATTGCTGCAAGTGGCACCACCTGCTCACGTCATATTTCCCAAACGTCCCCGTCAAGTTGGATTTGTTTCACGCCGTACAAAGAATTACAAAAAAGGTGTCAAAACGTTCTCATATCTTTGCAGAGGTTTGCAAAGATTACTCACTGGTCTTCGGGGATCAGAGAGATCAAACCATCGAGAGAAAGCTTCCAACTCCGGCACCTGAAGAGATTTCGTTTGCGCAACCTAAACAACTTTATCACAAAATGGGTTTCGTATAAGATATTCAAGTGGCGCTCGCGTTATCAGCAAAAGTGTTGGAAAAGAACTAAAAAATATAGAATGTCACGTTAGAAAGGGATGTTTGTCACACATCCCCCCAGGTTGTGGGACAACACGAAACGAACGGCTTCACCGAGGACTGAAGAAAACAACAGTAACAAACCGAATTGGAGTAGATCTTGCAAGAACTCACTTTGAAAGAACCCTTTTTAACTCAAACAGGAAACGCGATGCAAACTTACCATCTATAGGAGACATGCTCATAAACAGTAGAAAGAAGATTCTGTTAACAGGAGTACCGCAAACGAGAAGAACCCCTGACGGGACCAATAACAAAGTTCACGAAATATATTTCCATGTGATGACAAATGCTACAGATAAAAAAATAAATTTGAAAACAATATCAGTAGAGTATTTCTCACATACAAACCCGTCTTACATCATTAATCGATAGCAATGACGAGAGTTCTACGTGTAGTGATGGTGAAAACGTGCAGAACAGTTTAAAGCCGGATGACGAAAACTTTGTCATTCTTAGAGACGCTTTACAGTGGTGGAAAATGAGCAAGATCGTTGAGGAAAAAACGGGGCCAAAACTATTCAATTTCAAGAAGATAGTTACTTATGTTAGACCGTTAAAAACAAAGGCATTAATGGAAAATGAAACTGTAGCTGAAGACCGAACAAAAAGTGAGAGAAAAAGGCTTACTGAACTAGCCTCGACTTGGGGATTTGACATTTTTATGGTAGTGGCAATGCAATTGCAACAAATGGTGAGCTTGAATGCACATAATGAATCGCTGTTCATGTCGCACCTTGCGGAACAGGTGGGAAGAGACACATCTACATCCATCAACGATATTGGTAGCATTCTCACGATTAAAGTCGTCCAAGAATTGAAGGGAGAAGGAGTAGATTTTTATTAGTCATTTCTGCCCAGTGATGTAAACTTTTTTTCGGAGGCACATCGTTTTATCCAATCGGGGGCGTTTTCAGGTCCGCTAGGCGATCTTATACCTCTAGCAATCGCAAACGTTATTCAAATACCTTTATTTGTCTTAAATCCAAGTTTTTTGACTCCTTTTGTGATAATTTATCCAGAAGGGATGGTGCCAGCCTAAAACGTCGTCTACCTGGCGTATAATGCAAGTGGTCTAGGACACTATGATGCGCTAATTATCTCCCAACGTGATCAGCAGGAGCAATTCACTTCTGAAACAAACAGCAATCTCGATGCTCTCGAGAGTCAGTCCACGCTTTCCACGGAGAAAGTGCCAATCTCAACTCCAAGAAAACCATGTCGATGCAAAAAAAAATAAATAGAAATCAAAAGCAAAAGCTAAGCGTCAAGGAACTACAAAGGCAGGTGCAAGTGCATCAGCGAATACGGTACCTGTATGAGCGCATGCAGTTGTTGTGGATGGTGCCAAGGCAAACAATGTGGGGGAAACCAAAGGCTTCCTTGAGACAAAAAATGTACAACACCGCGAAAGCGAAGTAAAAAATACAGACATACCGTGAAAGCAAAACAATCAAGACTTTCACTGAAAGAAAATGACGAAAAAATCAAAGATCCTGGATTGAATGAGCTAGAGTTCTTTGTCATGCATACTATGACCCAGTATGCCAACTCAAAATAAGAACAGCCATTTTTGTGACATGTTTAGCAAAAT
The DNA here is from genome assembly GCF_958299795.1 of Porites lutea. Classification (NCBI taxonomy): domain Eukaryota; kingdom Metazoa; phylum Cnidaria; class Anthozoa; order Scleractinia; family Poritidae; genus Porites; species Porites lutea. Next base: position 21,404,189 of record NC_133205.1, on the reverse strand, counting down.
AGTCAAAGTCGAAAATAGTTTCGCTTTATAGTTCTTCCCATATTTCACCATTCCTTACAGGGTAAGGAATGGAGGAGGAGGATGTAAGGAGTGTGAACACTCGAAGATAAATTCCATATCTCCGCGCGACCATGTATTATTCTCTATTTACTCTTTCAACAAATCTCTTAAAACAACATGGGTTGAAAAGTACTTGGACACTACTAAAAACGGAAAATGGAAATTTATCTTTGATCTATAACTGGAGAACTACGGGCGCGATCTCATTTTCCGTGGTAATCCTAAAGTCTCTGACAGTATAAAAGAGATTAGGGCAACGGACCCTGTAAATAAAGAAAAACTGGAATATTGGAAAGAAATAAACTTTGTGGACAAAGTAAGTTCTGATATCGCTTTTCAAGAACAGGTTCTGTGGTTCAACTCTTTGATTACGATAGATAATGAACATTATTTTTTTAAAGAGTGGTTTGAAATAAGTATCTCCAAAGTTAAACACCTCCAATCAGGAAACGATAATTTTCTGACTCTCAAAGATTTTGCCTCCAAACATGATTTAAGAGTACGCCCGTTCAGCTATTACGGTTTACTATCAGCTGTTAAACGAATTCGCAAAAATATTACCGATACTGCTGAGACAAGAGACTATAACTTTGAAACACTGAGTGAAAACTGAATTGTTAAAAGAGAAAAGCCAGGTCCATTAATTTACCAAAAACTGACCAGAGCCAAAAGTTTAACCACACGTAAAAGCCAACTAAAATGACTTCAAGACTGTAACTACTTAGACGAAGAAGGAACATTTAACTGTGAACTTGCATATCTTATGGCGCAAAGTACGATGCACAAAAAGCACCAAACTGATAGAGTTCCAATTTATACTATTACATAGGCGCATACCAACCAATAATTTCTGACTTAAAATAAGACGAAAGGAAAATAACAAATATACCTTTTGCAACAATTCCTCAAAGACGTTAATTCATCTTTTTTGGTCTTGCCATGTTACATCCTCTTTTTAGAAAAAAGTAACCGACTGACTTCAAAACGCTCTTCCGTTAACTGGCAAATACAACTTATGGAACTTTCACAGATAGCTAATAATCTACCTCTTGATATGGATAGTTTCCTTTCCCCTGACGGTCAAATACTAGCAAATATGTCGAAAGAATTGTAAATCCTGTATTTAACCAGATATAACTGACTGATAGTATACAATGCTATACAGGGTATACAGAGTGTGCATGAATATACAGGTTATACAGGGAGTACCTCCGTATACAGGGTATACAGGGTATACAAGGTATACATGGGTATACAGGGTATACAAGGTATATATGGGTATCCAGGGTATACAAGGTATACAGGGGTATACAGGGTATACAAGGTATACCGGGTATACAGGGTATACATGGGTATCCAGGGTATACAAGGTATACATGGGTATACAGGGTATACAAGGTATACATGGGTATACAGGGTATACCGAGTATACATGGGTATACAGGGTATACAAGGTATACTGGGTATACAGGGTATAGAGGGTATACATGGGTATACAGGGTATACAGGGTATACATGGGTATACAGGGTATACAGGGTAAACAGGGTATACATAGGTATACAGGGGGTACTTGGGTATACAGGTTATACGGGGTATATATTGGTACAGGGTATACAACGTATACATGGGTATACAGGGTATACAAGGTATACCGAGTATTCAGGGTATGCAGGGTATACATGGGAATAAAGGGTATACAAGGTATATATGGGTATACAGGGTATACAAGGTATACCAGGTATACAAGGTATACAGGGTATGCAGGGGAATATGGGGTATACAGGGTATACATGGGTATACAGGGTATACAGGGAGTACATGGGTATACAGGGTATACAAGGTATACATGGGTATACAGGGTATACATGGGTATACAGGGTATAAAGGGAGTACATGGGTATACAGGGTGTACAGGGTATACAGGGAGTACATGGGTATACAGGGAGTACATGGGTATACATGGGTATACAGGGTATACAGGGAGTACATGGGTATACAGGGTATACAAGGTATACATGGGTATACAGGGTATACATGGGTATACAGGGCATACAGGGTCTACATAGGTATAGAGGGTATAGAAGGTATACATGGGTATACAGGGTATACAGGGTATACATGGGTATACAGGGTATACAGGGAGTTCTTGGGTATAGAGGGTATACAGGGTATACATGGGTATACAGGGTATACAAGGTATACAGGGTATACAAGGTATACATGGGTATACAGGGTATACAAGGTATACTGGGTATACAGGGTATACATGGGTATACATGGGTATACAGGGTATACAAGGTATACTGGGTATACAGGGTATACAGGGTATACATGGGTATACAGGGTATACAAGGTATACTGGGTATACAGGGTATACAGGGTATACATGGGTATACAGGGTATACAAGGTATACTGGGTATACAGGGTATACAGGGTATACATGGGTATACAGGGTATACAAGGTATACTGGGTATACATGGGTATACATGGGTATACAGGGTATACATGGTATACTGGGTATACAGGGTATACAGGGTATACATGGGTATACAACGTATACAAGGTATACTGGGTACACATGGGTATACAGGGTATATAAGGTATACTGGGTATACAGGGTATACATGGGTATACAGGGTATACAGGGTATACATGGGTATACAGGGTATACAAGGTATACTGGGTATCAGGGTATACAGGGTATACATGGGTATACAGGGTATACAAGGTATACTGGGTATACAGGGTATACATGGGTATACAGGGTCTATAAGGTATACTGGGTATACAGGGTATACATGGGTATACAGGGTATACAGGGTATACATAGGTATAGAGGGTATAGAAGGTATACATGGGTATACAGGGTATACAGGGTATACATGGGTATACAGGGTATACATGGGTATACAGGGTATACAGGGTATACATGGGTATACAGGGTATACAGGGTATATATGGGTATACAGGGTATACAAGGTATACATGGGTATACAGGGTATACAAGGTATACCGGGTATACAGGGTATACAGGGTACACATGGGTATACAGGGTATACAAGGTATACAGGGTATACAAGGTATACATGGGTATACAGGGTATACAAGGTATACTGGGTATACAGGGTATACATGGGTATACATGGGTATACAGGGTATACAAGGTATACTGGGTATACAGGGTATACAGGGTATACATGGGTATACAGGGTATACAAGGTATACTGGGTATACAGGGTGTACAGGGTATACATGGGTATACAGGGTATACAAGGTATACTGGGTATACAGGATATACAGGGTATACATGGGTATACAGGGTATACAAGGTATACTGGGTATACATGGGTATACATGGGTATACAGGGTATACATGGTATACTGGGTATACAGGGTATACAGGGTATACATGGGTATACAACGTATACATGGTATACTGGGTACACATGGGTATACAGGGTATATAAGGTATACTGGGTATACAGGGTAAACATGGGTATACAGGGTATACAGGGTATACATGGGTATACAGGGTATACAAGGTATACTGGGTATACAGGGTATACAGGGTATACATGGGTATACAGGGTATACAAGGTATACTGGGTATACAGGGTATACATGGGTATACAGGGTCTATAAGGTATACTGGGTATACAGGGTATACATGGGTATACAGGGTATACATGGGTATACAGGGTATACAGGGTATACATGGGTATACAGGGTATACAGGGTATACATGGGTATACAGGGTCTATAAGGTATACTGGGTATACAGTGTATACAGGGTATACATGGGTATACAGGGTCTATAAGGTATACTGGGTATACAGGGTATACATGGGTATACAGGGTGTAGAAGGTATACAGGGTATACAAGGTATACTTGGTATACATGGGTATACAGGGTATATAAGGTATACTGGGTATACAGGGTATACATGGGTATACAGGGTATACAGGGTATACATGAGTATGGACATTCTATTACTATTATATGAAACAGTAGGTCTATTTAGCGTAAGCGTAACATGAAAGAATAACCGGTGGGGCGCCCCACCCATTTTTTAAGGGAAAAGCCCTGGGGACGAGGTTGTAGTTTTTAGTACTCGTGAAATAGAACAGCAATATATATGAACAGAGAGGAGTGGGGCGGGGGATTGGGGGAGAGGGAGTCTGGTAAAACGAGCGCACCGTCAGTGCCTCAGATTCATTGGCCAGATGATGAATATATTGAGCCTGACCAACACAAAAAAAAGGTTCCTTTAACCTTTTACCCTATAAAAATATTTAATAAACTGTTCTTTGTTTTTATAGCAAGACAAAAAACATTTACAGACGAAACATCAAATCGACTGGGACTCTGCGACATGTATTACACATATTCAACAGACTGCTCAATATCAACGACTCACTTTAGAAAGCTGGTTTACTAACTTAGAACAAACGCCACGGAATCGTAGTCATCAGTTACCGGCACCGTACAAACGACTTATTGACGAAATCAAGCAAAACTAACTACGAGAGAATGACTGGACAACTGACAATTTGACTAACAATAGACGACTGTTTGACTGTGACAACAGATGGATCGAAACGTACCAATTACATTACAAGTTTTCATAGCCAACATCAACACGGCTTAACTGACAGACGACCAATAACATTCCGACGTAATTGACCAATCAGGTCGATAACCACTCACTTTGACTCTGAAGATGATAACCGCACAGGTTGTCGAAACGTCAGTCACTGTCAACAACAACTGTCCTATTCAGGACTACGTTCACCCGGACGATCAAACTCAACCTACTTTTGAAATGACTCCTGGGTTCAAACCTTTCACAGTTTTACACAAATTTTCATAACCATCAGTAGTTCTTATTGAATAAATAAATTGCTACGTAAGCTTCATTTGGTAACAGGATCCTTTTTGCTGCTAACTTCTTAGACATACGTGTATCGCAAGACTTTGCAGTTTAAAAACCAGGATGGTTTCGGTGTTCCCGTGTAAACGAAAGACGGGTCCTTGCAAGATTTTGTCCGTTTCTCGTTACCATGCCAACCGACTGTCAACAAGTTTTTTACCAAGTGCGTCTAAGAAAAGAAAAAAGTTATTTGATAGAAAAAAGGCCGTAAGTGTTTAAAAAAACTAAATATAATAATAAATGAAAAATATCTAAGTCTACCTTTTCTCCAATTACAGAAAGGAGTAAAATGTGAATTTCAGTAGAGCAATCATTTACAGTTGGTGGTTAAAATATCTTGTATATTCTGCTTAAGTTTGACAAGGAATCCAGCACGAATACACTTTTCTGTAGCTGAAATAAACAGTAAAAACACAAAACTACCTTTGTTGAGGTATCACTTTAACAGCTGTAGTACCCTCTGCTAGCAGGGTACTGCTGAAGGCACCCGCGTATGGAATCAAAATTTCAACAGTTTATAATCCGCAATGTAGCCTACCCAAAAAGTAGCATAAACCATCTTGCTACTTTGTAAGAAAGTTTGAAACTTCTATTGTTTGCGTCACAATCATTTATACGTCATTTATGGAATTTGGAACGAAGCGCGTGCGATTCTTTTTTTCTTCGTATTCACTAAACGGCAATTGAGTCATTTGAAAAAAAAAATTCTTCCGTTACCGAAATATAACAAACAAAAGTTTCTTTCTCGTAGATTTCGGCTCGCATTCAGCTGACTCTGCTGAATACGTACTGCACGGTGCTTTTGAAATGTTGTACAGTTTTTACGTACATTTGGGGCAAATTTGCCAGTATGAGATTTCCACGATTTTCAAGCACTGCTAACATATTTCAGTTTACTTCTTCAGATGAAAAACAATAGTCGTTCTTTTCTCTTTTCTACGCCGAAAGAACTTGTCATCACAACTTACTGTTTGGACATAACTAGACCACGCCAGAGATGTTTTATTTTGGTACTGGCATAAACGAATATTAGTCAATAAAAAGCAAGTAAATGTCGATTTCAAGCTTACAGAAGGTGCTGAAAATGAAATGCTTGTCTTGCCCCCCCCCGGATAATCGGATCATTTGGCATCCCTTCTAAATTTGTTTTACATACCCTAACTGAAGAGCATCTGTGGTAAATTTGGTGCTTTCTTCCAGTCTGTAACGATACTTCCTTCAAACCAAAGCACTATAAATAATAATGCTTATTTTTCTATTAGCTTTTGGGCTGTTTCTTTTACGACCAAGACGGCGATTGCAGTTATGGTAGAAAGATAGAACGCAACTCCACAATTGTGGTATCTTAGAAAGACAAGAGCAAATTACCATTGTGAATTGAACTCCATTCTGTCCTGTTCCGATTAATAATAATAAACGGAGTAACCATAAAGAAGGGGACTTTGGGGGCGGGGGGGGGGGGGGGGTGCCCAATACCGCAATACCGTGAAGGATCTTCTTTACCGAATACCGTTAGCCAGAGGGATGAAAAACCGCATACCGCAGGGCTGAATGATACCGCAATACCGCACATTAAAATCCAAATTACCGAAATAACGCTTCAAAAGAAGCTCAATATCGCAATACCGTCAACCCTTAAAGTCCCCCTCCATAATATATATTGTGGCTAGATTACATTTTCACAACATAAAGTCGTGTTAAGCTAAGCGGGTTTGAAAGGTGCATGTACGGCAGCCGGAATTTTACTTAGGTATATCATTTCAACTGGAAATAAATATTTTATTCTGTTACCTGGCATCTTTATTTTTTGAACAATGTATCCATCCCCATGCATAGTTTTTACTTTGATTTTCCCTCAGCTAGCGCTAAGAGACTGGGAACTAGTCTCAAGTCCCTCTCGGTCGCTTGACATCGAAGCCGGCTGCGCTGGCTAGTGGAGTTCAGTTGGAGAGCCTGCAAATAATATAATATTCTTGTCTGAGTCGTTGAAGAATTGTTTTCGTTCTCAGATTGGATAGACAGGTACGGTAATTTCGGTAAAGTTTTTTTGTGCTATTATTTCTGAGGAAAATTAGACGTGAGAATTCCTTACAGAAAGTGTTTTGTACCTCTTCCGGTTATCACAGTGCCTAAAATTTCGCTCTCTTCCAGAGTTCGACAGTAACGTTAAAACTCTAAATGTGCTTGATTCTATTGTCTTTTTCCAGCTTTACCTTACTTTGTTTTAATTTTTTATAATTTAAGCTTTTTCCGTCCAAAATTTCGATTTATAGGCGACTTGTTTTATTTCACCTTTTGGGAAGACACGTGATCAAACTTAGGTATAATTTACATACAGCTTTCTGCAGCTTGTGCCATCTGCTGTTTTTGGATCATGTGGCCTTGATAAGCTTGGCATGAGTAATATACAAGTTAGCATTTATTTTTCCCCATGTTTTATGCTGCTTGATTTCAACAGTCACAACATCACCAAATTGTGCACATTTTAATGGCCAACTTTGTGTCCTAAATGGCTGTGAATATATGAATTTAAATCACACACTAGAACTGTGACTGAAGAGATGAAACCGGTTGTGATATTCACAGTGAGATGATCAAACTAAGTAGTTGAAAAAGAACTTGAATTTGACCAGGTTTCAAACCCTGGCCCCAGTTGTTCAAAGGGTGGATCCCAGTGGGAGGACTCTGGATTTCAAGTGACGGGAAGGATCAAATGGGGGCAAAAATCAAAACCCAAAAATACCCTTAGGGCTTCCAACAATACCCCCAAAAATCCCTTGAACAAAAATTAACCCCTAGAAAAATCCTGTGCCCAATTCCTGATCTGAGGCTCCTTATCCTCCTCCAGGATACGTGGCCACTACCATGAATTGTCACATTGTTTTGAATACCCAAAATCCCTGCTTAAAACAAGCAACCCTCAAAACTACTTGCTAAATTTGTCCTACCGCCCCAAAAATCCTGAAATCAAAAATTTCAAACCCAAAAAAATCCTTCCATCATCGTCATCACTTGAAATCCACAGTAGCGCCCCCCCCCCCCTGATAACGCAGTTGTTTCTGGTAACACTTATTGGCTGTATTGTGATTTATTTGGTGGATAGCACTATCCAATGTTTGGACAACCTGGGCCAGACCTTTGCAACTTCCTTAACAATGTTTGTAAAAAGCACAAGTTGGGACGTTTCAACTGATTATGTTCCATTTTAGTTTATGTGTTTGTAATTTTTTAAGTGGAGTGTTTTTAAACTACATGACTAAAGTACATTTCTACTTTAGACAATAATTTTTTAATTCTTTTTGCAAGTAAATAAAGATAGCCCAGCCTCAAGAGGGTAAGGGGAGGGAGTTGGTGAGGATGGGAGCTTAGAAAGTTGGCCTGGATAACCCTATCTGACCTGCCAAAGAAAGGAGACAAAAGACATCAAAACAGGTTCAGTAACCCTCACTCCATGGAAACAGTAACCTGAGAAAAAAGCTGAAATTTTGTGATGCCACCACTGGTTTCCTTGTGAAATGAGGTCAGCAGAAATTCCATACAGATGATGTGTCACTACCAAGTTCTCAGCAAATTTCCCTTGTAAAATGACCAATAGGAAGCACTACCCAGATCTGAGTAGTGACACCTCATTATTATGGAATTTGTGCAGTTGTTCCTCAGGCATCATTTTGCAGAGAAACCAGTGGTAGCACCACAAAGTGTTCGCTGTTTTCTCAGGATATGGAAACAGGCCTTGTTTGTGGATACTCAAACTGTTATATTTAAATATTTTATTTGACTTTCTTAAATGTACATCTTTCTTTGTCTCTCTACAGCTCTTCAGGCCCCCAACCTGATATCATAGTAAAACAAATAGACTGCAAATATTTTTGGAAATAAAGTAAAGGCTTGTGCTCTAAAATGGCAAATGCAGCTGATGTTGAAATTGATGACTCTTTGTACAGGTATGATAATAATAATTGTTTTAATATTTATTGACTGATCCCTAGGGTAACATTTATATAAGTTGGTTACATTTAAGTTAATTAATCTACCCAGGGAAATGCTTAGGTTTGTTTCAAGGAACAGTTTTTAATTACTTAAGGTATCAGTGACACCTGTATTGGACTTGACTGGATTTTTTTTTCTTGCCGGCTGAGCAAGACTGGGGCAGGAAACGAAGTTCTCTAACACTGACTGAGTCCTAGGCATGAGTAAGGTGGTACCAGTTTTCATGCTTTTTGTCACATGATCCTATTTTTGCCTCTTGCCATGCAGTGTAATAGTTTTGTTTCTTGTGAATAAAGTGCTGCAACATTATCATGTGGTAGACAAAAGGCATTCACTGTGGTAGAAGAGCTGCTGACTAAAGCAATTCAATGGTCCAGTGATTATGTGTTTTGTTGTGCAGCACCATAAAGACATGAGTAGTTCTATTATGATCACAAAGTATAGTGTGGTGATCAATATTTGTGGCTATGATATCACAAGTTGGCAGGAAACAGTCCCATTGTTGTGACTTTCAAAGGAGGAGAAATTAAATAGGTCAACAACTGCCAGTTGCTTCATATGAATGCTTTCAAGGGTTTATCCACCAAAAATCTTATGTACTTTTTTTCCAGTCGTCAGCGTTATATGCTCGGTGATGGGGCAATGATCAAAATGGCACAGTCTAAAGTGTTCCTGAGTGGTCTTGGCGGCCTGGGAGTAGAAATAGGTAAGTTAAACGCCAAAGCTCAGGCTCACTACACTGTAGTTATGAAAGGCCTTTTTTATTTCTTGGCTATGATAAGGCTGCTCCGATACTTTAAATGTCTCTCAAAACTAGGAGTGATGAATATTTATGCATACAGATGTATTAGTGTAAGTTCAATGCATCTCTTCAATCATATTTGTCAAGCTTGTCTTCTTACCATTTCTGATACAGATCTGCTGAAAATAATGCCTATGTCGCATTATGAAGGATTATGAATATATAAATAAATAAGAAACTAAGTAAAACTAGCAATAGCCTCGATCAATGATTGGGTGCATACCTGAACATAATCACTAGCTTCTAGAGATTTTTATTCTAAACATTGAAGGCTTGAGTGTTAATAATAATTTTTTGTTTTTGCTTTAGCAAAAAATGTTGTCCTGGCTGGTGTAAAGGTAATGTTTTAACCTAAAAATTAATTTGTTAATGGCCAGTCATGCGACCACTAATTTTGCGTCACATTTTTCTGAGATGTGCAAGGGTAGGGTGGGTGCATGGAAGCCATGCCTGAAAGAATTTTCTTTTGTTTTTATTAAGTTTGAGCCATACCCTCTTAACTTGAGTATCTATATCTGTTCATTTATTTCTGACACAAATTTTTTAAAAATTTTGTAAACATTGGATGCCATGGTTATGAGATAAATTATGTTGACATGAGGTTAAGTCATTTTAATAAAAATCAAATTTATTCTTTCTTGTGCAAAGAAAAACAGACAAAAAGTTGCAAAATGTTTCATTACAATCTATTTTAGACCTTCAGCAAAAAATGGCTCTGAAGGAGACTTGAGTTCTTCTTACCTTCTATGCTATTTGCATAGAACTGAATTATTAGTAAAATAATTTATGATCGAATTTTTTTTAAAAGATGTCATTACCAGCACTGAGTATCATATCTCATAATGCCCATCAGTTTCTAGAGGCCAATGCACAGTAGGCTTTTTATTAACTATGAATTTTGAAAAGAAAAATAAAAAAATAATAATAATAGAAGAAAACTCAAGGAGGGATCTAACTGTGCCTCCTCTGCTCAGCCCATGTTTGGGGTATTAATTTGCTTGTTCATCCAAAGGTTAAGCAATTACTGAGGTTTTTAAATATTAGCTGGTTCAGATGCTTAAGTCTGGGTCACCCTCATTCTCTGCAAACAGGCCTCTGCTAGCTTACAGCTTTTGTGAACACTCTGTTTAAGGCTCTGTTCTTTATACTATGCCGGATAACTTTTGCGCTGGCACGAGAACCATACAGGATAGGGATTCTGTTCACACATAAGAATGGTGATTTTGGGGCAATTTCTGTAACAGAGTGAAGCTGTGCACACCGGCCAGTCTCTAAAGTGAAGAGTCACTTATCGCATAGGCATTCATACCACATCAGATGGCTATTTGTGTTAGGACGAAAAGCCATCCAGTATTGGGAACATAGCCTAAGTTACATGTCAGGGGCACCCAACAAGAATATAGTTCAAAATCACTTAAACATAGCATTGTTAAACGTATTTTAGTATTTAAACAGTAGATAAAGGCATATTTTTATTCCATAAAGATTTTTCATCTGTTCGGGTAAAAACCTGTTTAAAAATGGGCAATTATACCATTTTTTAGATGTTTGAAAATCCTAGGAAAGACAGGGAAGCAAGAAATAATACAACAAATGTTCCAAAAATTCTAGATCTCAAATCGTCTTCCGAACAGATTTTTTTCCGAAAATTGATGTTAGGTGCCCCTGAAATGTAATATTTACCCTTTTAGTGACCAACACCAATTTTCTCCTAATAATGTCAATACAATCAATACAGTATCAAGAGGAAAGGTTATGAGAATTAATAAAATGATCACCTGAAAGAAAATGCTTTGATCTTTTATCAAATTCTCTCAACTAATTCTTAAAGGAGATGTATAGAGATCAGTTTGGAGAATTTGTATGTGGATATTGGGGGTTAAAGGGGTCAAGGGGAGTCTAAATGTTTCCCCTAGCTCCACTGGACTCTTGATTACTAAGGGTATGGAATTGCCTTTTTGTCCAAAGGTTGTAACACAATCACTGAATTAATTGTGGAAATTTCTAGCACATTGATTTTTAGTTAAGTTAAGAAGTTGAAGATAATAATTATTGTTCTTATGCTTAATAGTCTATCACTCTACATGATACCAAGATTGCCTGCTTTGAAGACCTTGGAAGCCAGTTCTTCTTGAGAGAGGATGATATCAGAAACAACAAAAACAGGTAGGACATTAGTTTGTGATATTTTAAATTTGTTTTGTTAGTTTCTCCCTTAAAAAATAATTGCCATGGTAGTGAGGGTAACCACACTGACATGAAACTGTTTGATTAAGAAAATGTAATTTCAGAAATTTATAATAAATGATAATAATAATAGTAATATTAATAATGATAAATTTATTTGAAATTTCTAAAATTACATTTTCCTAATGGATCAACACAAACAATAATTGATCTTATATTGGAGCATAATGGCACAAGGCAAATCAGCCTACATGTGCTAAACAAGCTTAACTTTGGAAGAATGACAATTTGTCTGTTGAGATGTATCCAGAGGAAAAATTGTAATTCTTCAAACAAAAACAATTGAAAAAGGTCATAGAAAACTTCTAAACCCATCTTGATTTTTCCTTCATCAGTAATCATCACAGATATTATTATTATATATATATATATTTGATGATGAGGCTTCAAAACTGCTCTCTAGAGATGGGGGGGGGGGGGGGGGGGGGGGCTCCAATCACCCTGGTGGGGTCATTGCAGCTGGTTGCTGGGGAATACTAGTGGTCTCATGGATGTTATCTATCCTGTATATTTATACTTTTCCTATCAAGATAGGCTTCAAAACTAAATATAATACGACCCCTCCTGAGGGAAACAGTGTTAATTTTGTTTCCCGAGAATCTCAGTGTTTCTTTCAGCAGACCCTAATAATAGATAAATAAATTAATGTCCATAAATCTTTTCGAAACTCAAGTCCTTGTATACATACGTTATTATATTTTTGTTTTGTTATTTTATCTTTAGAGCAGAAGCCAGTGCATCACTACTTGCAGAGCTAAATCCTTATGTTGCTATTCAAACTTCAACTACATCTATCAGTAGTGGTAACTTGGATTTCCTCAAACACTACCAGGTACATCGTACACTCTACATCTCAGTACTATCATTCCAGGGTAACCCAGATATAGTTAACCTTTCTTAAATTTATTTTGTTGAGCTTGAGTTTATGATAAGAAATTACAGTAAAAACCTGTGACTAACAGCCTGCATTTTCCCAGGTTAGCCTAACCAGCTGGTTCTTACATAAATGGTAATTAGCACAAAGTTAAAAATCATAATGTTCTTATTTTCTGAAAAAAAAAAGAAAGAAGCTATGAGTATTTAGTGGTATTCAGCTTATTCCTCATATTATACAACTACATGAGAAATTTCTGCAATTTGATTGACTTAGAGCAGTGGTATTTCAGCTTAATTCGAAACACCTACATGTGAAAATTACAACCTTTCGCGGGTAGTAGTATAAACAAATAATAGCATAATTTGTATGTGATATTTGGCATAAAATACCACTCGTGATGTAATTCAAAATTGTCTCAAATTTCACTCGCCTGGAAATTATGTATAACAATTTTGAAATATCACTGGTGGTATTTATGCCAAATATCTCTACTAATCATGCTATTACCTACACTAGAACCATCATACCAAATTAGTATTTATGTCATTTTTAAATGTCTGAAGCACTGACTACATGAATTTTGAAGTCCTTTACAAGTGTACAGAATTTCTTTAATTATAGATGGAAGATAATAAGAACCTGTTTCAAGTTTTAAGCTAAACAGGTTCTTGTATAGGGGGGGCCCGAACTGAAACATTTTAGCCTAACAGGTTCTTAAAAACCCGGTTCTTAGTCGAGGGTTTTTATTGTGTTTCGATTTTTTCAGATTTTCAAGCTCAAAATTAGAGCATGTTACAGAATAGAAAACTAGGGCTCAGTCAAAAAAGTCTTAGGGTGCTTGCCATTAATTTTGGGAGAACTTGCCATGCTGCCAAACCAGTCCTGTCATAAGGAGACTTTATTTCAGTATTAATCAGGAATATCCAGCCAGATCACTGCAATTCTTAAATGGTATTCATTAAGACTTATATTTCATTTTTCTAATATAAAGATTTAGCCAGAACTAAAAGCGAAACTCTAGTTTTTGCATTTTAAATTTACTTAGACAATGGACTTTAAACCATTGCAAAGAAATCCACAAATCTATACTTAACTTTAGGGGAGAACCATTTGGCTGAAAAACATAAACTTGAGCCTGCGATCAATTAAAAGCGAATAACTGGTTAGTGGAAAACTTCAAAAAACACATGACCTTAATGAGTTGTCACCTAGCCCACGATATGGTCATGCAACTCTGGCCAGCGGATACCCAATTGATGGATGTCTATCTTCAAGTCACGTGATAACTAAAATATCTCTGATGGACAGATTACCAAATTGTCTCCCCTGTTCTTTTTGGGGATAGAACAAAAAGAAGTCTTCACATTCAGAATTGGTCAAATCTCTTTAATCGATTTGCAACTTCAATAATCTGTGGAAATTCTGCAATGTCAAAGTGCACATTAACTTTAGATAAAACAACATGTTTTTTGAAGTAGTTTTTCTCACTTTGTCCCTGCGAATTCTCTTTTTATTAGTGCGTGATTCTCACAGAGGCCCCACTTAGTTTACAGCTTGAAGTAGACTCATTCTGCATGTCACAGAAGCCACCTATTAAGGCAAGTGCAAAGAACATTGATTGATCTTTCACCTTTTCATAAGATCCAGTATAATTTACTCGCCAGTGCAAGTGTTCCTAGTGCAAAATATTGTGCAAAAAAAAACAACAACAACAACTACTGAAAGGTAGCCTGACAAATGCACCAGTAATGACTGGACTTATCTTGAGGTAGCCATTTTCTTATTTTATAGTGTGACCAGGCAATTGAAAACCGCTGCAGGCAGTGATTTTGCTAAGTTTGGCATATTGCTTTTTTCAGTGTTAAAAAGATTGAAAAAGGGGATTTTGACTTGAATAAAGTTTTGTGTTTTTTAGATAGTTTAAAGGAATTTTTGGAAGGGTTTATCTCTGTCAAAAGCTCTGTTATTGTTTGGGTTATGCTTGACACAGGTGATCAGTGAAGGTGATAGGTAATAAAAGGGAGCTTAAGCAACAACGACGGCATCGGCAACAAGAACGGCAAAAAAGCATTAGGTTTAGATTGGCAAAACAACAACTTTGCACGTGCATCATGCTTTTTTGTACATTTCTTTGCTGTTGCTGCATGACTACAATGTGAAAGTGCTTAATTTAACGTTTTGTTGAAGACGTGAATGAAGACAACAACTTTTTTTTCTTTCCCTGAACTTTGAAACAGTCTTTTAGAATTCATCTCTGCCATCAGTTGATGTATTGAACGAAATGGAATAAGCGCGATAAAGTTTGAAGTAGCGCAAATTCACTTTTTAAGTGACATTTTCGTAGAGGTTGCCGTCGTTGTTGGTTAAACTTCCTACAACCAGGTCACAGGAACCGCAGATTTTAAAAAACATTGAGTCTAAAAGAAAAAAAAAGCAAAGAAGCAGGTTTTGGAATCCTGGTTGAGAGGCCCTACCCTGGAAGCAATCAGTGGCGGATCCAGGGAAAGGGCCTGCCCCCCGCTTATTTTTAGACCAAAAAAATTTTTTTAGAGGCTGCCCCCCCCCCCCCCCCCCCCCCTCCCCTGTTATCTCAGGGTCTGGATCTGTCACTGGCAATCACTGGTGAATCAAACACCTTACCTGTAATTGTTAAACTACTACATTGACCTGATATTGAATATCTTTTGTCATGTTTATATCTGCAGTTTATTAGTGCAGGCATACATGGAGTGGTCAGTTGGGCATTTTGTGATTTTGGACTGAATTTTGAAGTCCTTGACTCCACTGGGGAGGAACCAAAGGAATTCTTTGTTTGGAAAATTACTAAGGTACATAAGCAACATAATTTTGATGACAAGAATAAAAATAACTTTATTGTCATTTCATATAAAAGTAATAATCTTATGTTGAGCTGTAAAATGTGTTTCAACAGGCAAATCCTGGTGTGGTGACGACATTAGAAAATCGGATGCATGGCTTACAGACTGGTGATAAGGTCACATTTAAAGAAATTGTCGGAATGACTGCTCTCAATGGATCAGAACAGACCGTCAAAGGTTAGAAATACATGTTAACCTGAGATCAGGCTCTATTTTCGTTTCACTTTGAAAATTACATTCCTTAGAGAGAATGTATGAGAACTGCTAAAATTGGGCCCGATCTCAGGTTAGGTACATGTATATAGATCAACCCTACACATGTACAATCTGCAGTGTATGTTTTGTTGCCTTGGTGTTGGTCAATAGACTGCATGTATACCCAAGAGTGTATTTCATGTAAGCATGTGAAGCCTTTGCTAAACGTTTTTCATAGCCTTTATTTACGCAACATGGAAAAATCCCATTTTTACCATAACGGAGCGATTTTTCGTGTGCTGATTGGTCGAGAACTATGTTCGATAAGACCGTACAGACCATGAAAATGATGTGATGGTGGCGCAATTTGTTTTTTCCTTTCTCTCGTGCGCGATTTTTCGAGAAAATTCAACGGAAATGGACGTCAAAACTGTGATTGTTATGGTAAAAAGAAACAAACAAAACTAAGTAGAAATGTTGAAATTTTGCTCTCGTCTCAACTTTTTGGACGAACTTGCACAGGCTACCCTCCCCCCCCTCCCCCCCTCAAGAGAGCTTGCTTGCAGCCCTGGTAGGGTGGAAGAATCCCTGCTGTTTCTCCTGACCTGATTGTTGACTACCCCTGGGTCTCCAGGGTGGGGGGTTATATGTGATGTATATATTTTTACATATTTATGTCATCTTGATGGATGTTTCTACAGTGCTATCTCCCTATGCATTTAGTATCTGTGATACTAGTGGACCTGAGTACAAAGATTATGAATATGGTGGAATAGGAAGACAAATCAAGACTTCTTCTTCTTTATTGAATTTCGTAAGTTAATAGAACTCTTATAAGGTTTTTATTTATTGTGGGGTGTTATTTAGAAATATTAGTTTTACTCTGTGGTTACAGTAGTTATAGAAATGTAATGATCTGCCAATCTCCTACGGCAAGTAATTGCTGGCGAGCCTTGAGCGAGCCAGCACACTATTCTCAACAATAGCGGGAAAAAGCCAAAAAAATGTCGGATGTAAGATCAGAAGCATGCGCAGTCTATTGGTTTGTCTTATCCGGGGTATTCACTTCAGTGCGATGACATCACTTAAACCGTACGTGGACGTCGAGCAAATTTCCAGGGTAGGCAGGGTGTTTTGGATAGCTGGTCGCTTACGAGAGGTGGTCGCACATGGAGGTTCGACTGTATTACTCAATCTCTTGTTTCGACTCACCTTTCAGTGAATTATTGGACGTACGATTTGTACACAAATACGTCCACTAATTTGGCTACTTTTAATTTGGTTTTGCAGGAATCTCTAGAAACACAGCTTAGTAAACCAGATATTCTTACTGCAGATCTCAGTAAAATAGAGGTAGGATTATTAAAACAAAAAGAGAATATGTTATTTAATTTAATACATCGTGATGACGTTCATTCTTTTTCTTTATATTTTTGGTTTTTGAGACCCTCTCCTTCTCCAAGACATATGTTTCTGGGAAACTGTCCACCTACCCCTCCCCTAAGCCAACATTTTGCCCTAAGTGAGAAGTAAGTGTTAATGTTGGCATAGGGGAGGGGTAGGTGGACAGTTTCCCAGAAGCATATAATGATCTGACTTGGATCATTATACGTCGACTTTCTTATCACTTCTGCGGGAGGAATATGAAGATTTTCTGAACCTATATATTATTGTTTTTAGTACATTTTTTTAAATCACCACCAGGTTCCCCTGCAGCTACATTTTGGAATACATGCGTTACACTTATTTCAAGAGAAGAATGGAAGAATGCCTGAAATCAGGTATAAAGCTATTACTTATTTTTGTCTTAAGCCATTCACTCGCTCGCCATTCGATTTTGTTGAAAAACGAGTTTGAAGTTATTCAAGCCGTTTTCTGGTCATATTTGTCTTGCTATAAAGAACCAAAACGCTGCAAAAGATCGAGAACTATGCGGCATTCTGTTCCAAATGCTAAATATCGGTTTCCAAAGTTTCGGCGTACGCAGACAGCAAAATTGGGTTCATAAGTGACACAGCAGTCTCGACTGTTTCCTTTCGCTTTCTCTTCTCCCCTGTTCTTTCTCTTTTCTTGCCGTTTACACTCACAGTTTTCTAGATTATAGCCATTACTTCAGTTATTTTTTTTTTCGGTATGCAGCGGACTCGGCTAATTTCTATGTTTAACTGATTTTTTAAAAAATTTCTAATGACGATATTTTACACTGAGATAGGACGATGGACACCGAATTAACGACTTTTTTTTCAGAAACAAGGAAGATGCGATGGAGTTATGTAAGATTGCAAAGTCTTTAAATGAGGCAGCCATTACAAAGGTGAGTAGCAAGACCCTGAGCTGCCACTTTCTTCTCTTCAATGGACATTTCTGTAATTTCCCAACAGTTTATAATATTTGTCTCTCGCCTATCACTGTCATAATCCAGGTGCAGGATAGGATAATCAGTGAGGCGTAAAAATTGCTAAACACCTCTGTCATACAGTTTCATGCTGGCATAAGGAGAGGAACTAATGCAGGCAGGATGTTTTACATGATATCTGCATGGAACATTGATTTTATTGTATCGATAGTCCATATTTCAAGGAAACAAAACTGTGCCATAGAACCAGACCTAATTTTTTTATCCGATCTTAATTATCCAAAGTAGCGCACGCACACAGAAATACTCTTCAGAATACATTCCTACTGATTTCCATGAAATTACAGGCAGTCTAACGAAGTCGTTCCCTCCCCATCTTACCCAGAGAAAGCCTAAAAAGATGTTTATTGTTAACCTGTAAATGTAAATTTTTTAAAGACGTTTTGTAAAACAGTGAGTCGTCCATAAAGCGAAACACTTAACTTCGGGATACTCTTCATGGGTTTCGGGTACAAGTTCGTTGCTTATTGTCAGCACCCTTCTGCTTCTCCCCCCCCCCTCTCCCGTAAACATGTTAAAACCAGCTGTTTTGATCACTCATGGGCAGTGTTTGTAGACGCAAGCAAACTGTAGCTGTAAAGTTGCCCATTTGTCCAACCAGCTTTATCCAATAAAGATGTGATCGAATAAACGTATGTATGAGAGTAAAACATGAAGCTATGCTTATTTTATCCTTTTTTGTACAATGTAGGCCGACTGTCTTGACGAAGATTTGTTGTGTCAATTGTCTTTTACATCACAAGGCTGTTTTTCTCCTCTGGCAGCTGCTGTTGGTGGAGTTATAGGCCAAGAAGTGTTAAAAGCTTTAACGGGAAAGTACAGTCCTCTAAAGCAGTGGGTACGTGCAGAGCGTATCAGGCTTGTCACTAGTTTTTAAAGTACACAGGTGCCCAAGGTTAATTAGGTGGGAAAAGCTGTAAAGTTGGTTTGAAAGTCGGAGGTTGTTTATCCCGGTGGGAATGTTCCAAACGGAAATTCGTGTTCCATTTCTGATTTGCGCAAATGTTAAAACACGATTCCGGTATGAAATTTACCAGCCCTGAATTTGCTTACCAGATTTGCTCCAATCATGAACCGACTGGTTTACTCATGTACAAGGTAAACAACAGGGGTAAAGAGACGTAGGGACCAACTACAGTGTCGGGTGTCTGTTTTATTGAGGTCTTCGTCTTACAGACTGTAATAGTGACTGTGAAAACTAGAACGTGTGCCAGGAACATTATCAGTATGTTTGCTCTCGAGACGAATTACATAAAGTACATTGTGTAAGTCATTCGCCCTTAACTGTGTGTTTATATCAACAGCTCTACATTGATGCCACTGAAGTTCTAAAGGGACAGGAAAAACTGGACACTAAATCGTTTTTACCCAGGTTAGTTGTGGTATTTTTATTTGACTTTTTGTGCGAGAATTCTGGTACTTTTTATGTAGAAATAGTATGTTGTTTATAGTCCTCCTTTATTCTGTGTAAAGTACATAAGTTCTTGTTAGTGTAGTATTTTATCATAATTAGCTGTTTATATGTGGTATTTTTCTGACAATTTCTTCATCTTTCTTTTTTATACATTTTAAGTTATTTTTAAATTGGATGGATTACCTTAGACTACGAGCAGTCTCTCTTTTTTTTTGGACCGTCAAGCAAAACGCGCGTGACACGCCAATGACCACGCGCTTGACTTCTCGATGCTCGCGCGCGTGCACTCCCCTCACGAAATCTGAAGAGAAAGAAAGACTGCTCGAATTCTTGGATCAGCTCTCATGGTTCTTGTGTTACCCACCTTCTGTCGTTCCCCGCTGCTCTCTTATCAGGGGCACCCAACGAGAATATAGTTCAAAACCACTTGAACATAGCATTGTTAAACGTATTTTAGTATTTAAACGGTAGATATAGGCATATTTTTATCCTCTAAAAATGTTTCATCTGTTCGGATTTCCTAGCTGAAAGTCTAGTGATTCGAAAATTAGAGGGATCAAAACTTACCTTTTCGAAAATTTCAGCCAGAAAAAAGCCTCCCGAAAATTGAAGGTGACCCTTTTAGGGAAAAAATTCGTTAAAAATGGGCAATTATACCATTTCTTAGATCTTCGAAAATCCTAGGAGAGGCAGACAAGCAAGACATTTTGCAAAAAATGTGCAGAAAATTCTAGATATCAAATCGTCTTCCGAACAGATATTTTCAGAAAATAGTCGTTAGGTGCCCCTGTCTTATCGGACTTGTAGGCCGTTAAAGTGGATTAAAACAAGATGAAAACTAATAATGGCAGTAGTCATAAACATAAACGTTGAAAAAAGCGTTTGTGTATGAAGTGAAATGATACAAAGTACGAAAGACACCGTTAAGTGAAATTTAAACAAATTCAACTGAGTTAATATTTGACGTCAAGGTTGGAAAAGGAGTGAGGAATTATTTTGTGTTGTATAAATACAGTCGAACCTCTTCACAACGGCCATTTTGAGGACAGAAGAAAGTAGCTGTTGTTAGACTAAGAGGAGATTTCCAGAAGAGGCCTAAAAAATGAAAAACGTAGGACACCCTCTACATATTTGGTCTGACATAAAAAAATGATAGGGCAATACCCATGTGGAGAGGTTGCCGCTACGGGAATGTAGGGGTGTAATATGACAATTTATTTTTACGGAGTACTGAACATGTTTATTGTGCCTTATTTCATGCTTACTGTATCCCATAATGTCAATCCAATCATATCTAATATATAGAGATAAAAAACAGAAAAAACTTGAGTAATTTTTTGAATCAAAATGTTAACGTGACAAAACGAGCAAGGTTCCCATAATTCGCTTCAAGTATGGTAGACAAATTTTGCCTACTGCAGCGGTGTAAATGGGACACAATCAAAATACGATCATCAACTCGCCATACGGATTAAATGTCATGACCATTGTTGACTTTTTCATCAGTCTCTGAAAAAGCTGGCCGTTGACGAGAGGTTATTTTGCCAGTTGAGGACATGCTTTAGTGGCCGCTGCCGTATGTAGAGAATGTAGAGAGGTTTAAACAACAGTTAATGTATTGACTGTCCGCTGGGACGAAAAAAGTGGCCGTTGTAGAGAGGTGGCGGTTAGTGAAGGTTCGACTGTATTCAGAAATTGACAGGAGCCTAGGTAGAGAGAAGCGCTTACTCATAGTTATGTTAGGTCGTTCTTTTTGTAGGCAACTTTACTGGGGCAACAATAATACCGGTTTCTAGAATATGTACTTTATTTCCGTGTGTTCTAGGCATGACCGATATGACTCTTTACGCATGTGTATCGGAGAGGAGCTCCATAGTAAACTGGCAAATCTGAGGTTATTCATGGTAAGCAACTTATTTTGTTTTTTGATAAGCTTATTGGGTTAGGCAAAGAAATGTATTTTTCCCCTTTCACACAAGCCAGAAAAAAGTACCGAGTTTTATTAAAGTCGGAGTAAGAAAGAATTGAAATCGGATGGTCAGTTTCTTGTTAAATTATTTAACAACAACAACAACAGCAACGAAAATTAATAAAAGTAACGTTATTCGACGTTTCGATGTATCCAACTTCAAAGTTGTTAAAAGAGTTGAGATTTGAATTCGTTTGATGGCATCTTGATAATGTTGTTGGATACATCGAAACGTCGAATAGCGTTTACCAACTTCTAATTCTTCTCGTTAAGAAAGAAATGAAGCTGCATAAAATACTCCTACCAAACGAACAACAAGACAACAACAGCAACAACAACAAAATACCCGCTCCTTATGACAAGTGAAGACAAGGGTGGATTGTAATTTCTTTTGGTCCTTACAGGGAGTGGGAGGGGAATTGGGAAATATTTTGCAGAAATATCAAGGAATTTTACCGACTAACCCCCCCTCCCAATAAATACAAGCCCTCTCACCTTTGTTAATATAAATTGTTGTTGTTGTTTTTTTTTTCAGGTTGGATGTGGTGCTATAGGGTGTGAGCTGTTAAAGAACTTTGCTCTTTTAGGAATTGCTGGAGGCGCGAATGGCATGGTAGTTTTCATTTTTATTTTAACACTCAGTGACGTGTTTCGCCATTTTGACTTTTGAACAGTTTTTGTTTGTAGTTTCTAGTTGAAGCATGTTATTATTTAATTTGCAGATGACGATCACAGACAATGACCTCATAGAAAAATCGAATTTAAATCGCCAGTTCTTATTTCGGCCTCATCATATTCAGGTAATAAAAGCATTCCACAGTTAACTCTCTCTCTCAACGGACATCTTAATGCAAAATGGACACTTAAGAGTCTGTTTATATGGAGCTGAGGGACCCCGGTTACCTCACCTACCTGGGTTCCCCACCTCCACGTAAACAGGCCCTTAGGGTTGGTCCTTGCCGTTTTTCAGTCAATTTCCTTGACTGTTCAAAACGGAAACCTACAGAGTTGGTCCCCGTCTTTCTTTACTTGTTTTAGTTGACTCTCTATAAGATAGACACCTAGAGTTGGGCGTATTTCGGCGTTATCATATTCAGTTGACAGAGAGTTTTCAGAAGTCAACCTTTCCTAACCGACAACTCAATGCAAAAAGGTCAACTAGAGTTGGTCCTTGTCGTTTTTCAGTCATGATTTTCTTTGACTCTCTATAAGGTGGTCGCCGTTCTCCACACTTTCTTTCAATCATGACGTGTCCGTCTTCATTATTTGGTTGATTTAGCAATGCCAACGTGACGGCAGTGACGTCGGCGCGCAGAAATCTACCAACTGGCTTGACCAATGGTAGTGAAGCAAATTGAGCGTCAAAAGTAACCTTCAGTCTTTTGGCGTGCTTTTGCGTTCTATTTGATGCTGCGGTGTGTTTGCTAAATCTTCCTTATCATTCATCCCTAAGAGTCTTCTCAGGCTACAATGTTGCTCCATACGTCAATATTCATCATACATACTCCTGCCTCTGCGGCGGAGGCAAGACGCGTGTCCCCTGTGAAGGGAATCCATGTACCTCCATAGAGACATAAGAGAGGTTAAGCGTCACGTTTACGTCAAACGGCAAACGCGAATTTGCACCACGTGACCAAGTTTCCCCTTTACTTGTCGTTTACTGTTCATTATTTCTACGCATAAATGAATAGTTTCACGAAATTTTTTATCCGTAAGAATTGTTTTGAGCTGTTTTTATCTGCTCATTTTCTATTTTGAGAAATTCTCAACTTGAATCTGACGTTTGCCGTATACGTGAAGCTTAAACTCTCTATTAAGCACTACATTTACGGCAAAGAGCGATGGACAGAGATGACCATGAAATGCTTTTTCCCGCCATTTTTTTTTTGCGTTTGTCGTTTTCAAATTAAAGGCGTTGGTTTTTATGTTCATGAAAAACACTGCCGTATCCATTGAAGGATCTTATCCTTCAATATCATGCAGTTTCATTTCGCGTTGTAAATGAAAGAATTGATGAGATTACAGGGGGCGGACTGTCTGTGAAAACTGTAAAGATGAATGTTCATCTATCGGATGGCAGGGAGCTCTGAGTTTCCAGTCAATTTTGGTTATTCGCGTGCCGTTTGCCATTTGTCTGTAAACTTAGTGCGTAACTTCTCTAATATCTGACCCGTCGCGATACCTGGCCGTGTTTGGGCTCTCTTTACATCGTTTTAAAGAGAGTTGGAGTTGACTGCATTACAACTTATCACTGAAGCCAGTATAGATTTGCTGATGAAGACTGTTTCCTCTTTGTAATATTACGAGACCTTGAGACAATTGTTATTTCTGGCAAGTATTAGAAGACCCAAAGGTCAAGAATTAGCATTCATAGGATTGGTTTTTGTATTAACGAAAATTTTTTCCTCATTCTAGCAACCCAAATCAAGTACTGCGGCTTCGTCAGTTGCGCTTATAAACCCTGGTATGTCAAGACCAGAATTAATTACTGTTACTATTGTTTTGGAGGCTAGTCTCTGTTCCTGGCGGGATTGATATAATGCTTGGGATACTTTCTCGACTAAGGAACCGCTACACGAAGTGAAGGGCGAGGCTGCGGAGGAGAACACCTCGGGATTTCAGTTTGACTTGTTCCCTTCCTTCTCCGAGAAAAAAGCCCTCGGTTTTTCAATTAAACTTTTTCCCGATCTTCTCCGAGGGAAGATCCATCAGTATTTCCTTTTGACTTGTTCTCATCTTCTAGCGGCTCCATCGCCAAACAAAAATACAGCACTTTTTTGATACATTACAGCGCTCGCTCTCTCGCTAATCCCTCCAGCTGTGCAGGCTAATTGAGTGCTTGATAAACAGAAAGCGAAAGAGGCTTTTTGCTCGCCTGAAAATTAGACAAGCAATCTTTTACCTTGTTAAATCAATCTTTCTCTACACCTTTCAGATGTTCATGTGGATCCGCATCAACACAAAGGTAATTTATTAGAAAGCTCTTTATGCCTTCAGGAAGCAAATTATCAATTGGCTGTGTTTCGTCTAGCTCAAAGTTGAGAAGCTAAACAACATTGATATTATCTTGTAACATAAGAAGGCTATGCCACACAATTATGAAATTGTTGGCAAAGATCACGGAAATGCGCATCATTTCGTGCGGTTGGGACTAAGGGAAATCTGAGTCTCCTGAGGAATTCGAAAAACAAGGCGCTCGGCCTCATTCATTCTTTAGATTTTGTTCGTAATATCTGTCTCTGAGCCCTAAAAGTTATCGGGACTTTCAAGAAACGGGGCCCCAGGGCTTGTTACTTGAATTTCACTGAATATGACGTGCGCCCTGTGTACTGCTGTGGCAAAACTGTCCAGTGTGGTGAAAAATAAAGCGAGGTGGTAAATGTTAGCATCAGTGAAAAAAAAAGAAACAAAACAAAGAAAACAACAACAACAAAATGGATGGGTTGACGAACGTTCATGTACAAAGGGCCGCTACTGTGAATCAGAATTGTAATTTGAATAAACCTTTCCTTTCGTCCCTGTACGTTTTTGTCACTTCTGTTTTTTCTTTGTCTTTACAGTGTGCCCAGAAACAGAAGAAACCTTATACACAGATCAGTTCTTTGAGTCTCAGGACATTGTAGTAAATGCTTTGGACAATGTAGAGGCTCGACGCTACATGGATAGGTCAGAAATCACTTAATCCGGTCTTTCTGTTTGACAGTCAATTCTAGATACTATCACCTCCCCCACTTCTCCCCACGGATCGACAAACTGCCGGAATCCCCCTCGGTATGAACCAATTTCGCAGGGCTGTATGGAATTAATGGGGTGTCGAGGCATCAGACATCCCTCTAAGCTAAACACCGTTCAAAGAGTAGCTGGCCAGTTTCGTCCCTGTTTTACTTATGTACCTGTGGCTACTCTTTCTATAAGGCTTGGAGCCTCCCTAAAAGTCCTTCAGATACATAATCGTGCGTAGGAATTCGTTTGGATTTTCATTCACCAAAGTTTTATAAAAGACACCAAATTAAATAATTGCTTCAACCTCATTAGAAAATTGCGTCGCCTTCCTCCGCATTCAATTTACCACCTCCCTCCAAACGACGTCGACCTTGACACCCCATAACCTGCATCGTTATGATTTGTTATAGATGTCTGATTCCAGTAAGAAAACTGCAGGGAACTAAGCCTCATAGTGACTACGCAGACAAATGCCCAGCCATAAGCTGTAACCTTGCATTGACACCCTCTTCTAGTCAAATGCATGGGTTTGTACCTGTGATGGATGATAGTTTAATTGAACCTCACTCTTTGTTATCCTGATGGCTGAACCTTTCCCTCCCTTGCTCATTTTTGGCGTACTCGAAAAAGGCTCTGCATGAACCGAGTGAGAACTTTGTTGAGCATGCGCTGCATGTTGCTGGGATACAGTTTCGAACCCAGGCCTAACAGCCGTGCACTTGGTACAGCGGGCTCAGTTATGACCAGGCATTTTTTATTCAATAAACGGATGCTCGCACTCTTAAAACCAGTCGAAAGAGAGAGCAAGATTAACTAGTCCAGAAGCCAATTCAGGCAGAGCCTCGGCCTCGTTTTCTCCTACTCACTCAAGAAGACAAAAAAGGCTCTACTCGCACGATGACTCATCGGTACATAACTTCCTGAACCTTGATAGTGGCAATCTACTCTTACATTTTCTTGTATTTTTTTTTTACCCACAGTCGGTGTGTGAGCACCCAGAGGGCCCTTTTGGAGTCAGGAACCATGGGACCTAAGGGACATGTTCAGGTAAGACGATCTTTGGCTAATGTACCATTTTTGGGTTTTGCAGTACTCATGGTATTTATTATAGTTACACAAATAAAGGTTGTTGCTGTTGTGTACAATTTGTACTCTAATTTAGTTTTTTTTACCTGTCGTGAATCTTATTATTATTTTTTACTCAGACTCAATTAAAAAGAAAAAAGTATGATCTTTTCAGTTTCTGCGAGGTTATTCATCTACTATGCTTAGTCCAGGTTCACCGAACGGGTACTTGACGTATTGAAGCTTAAGTTTGAATTTTTCCCTCTGGGTCGAAAAAGAATTCGATAAAGGAGCCTTAAGTGGTTTGGGTGTACTCGTTTTAGCTTATTTAAGGTCCCTTTTCTTGTTGTTTAGCCTGAAGTTTTTGGATGTGTAAAGGTGCGCTTCAGAGTACATTTAGGTTCTGTTGTTTTGGTGATAAAAAATGAAAACGCTTTCAACCTGGCCTATCGTAATAGTTTATAAATATTTTACAATAGGTGATTGTTCCTCATCTCACAGAATCGTATGCTAGTCAGGTAAGATATCGTTAGATTATTGGTTATATCATTTCACTATGGCAAATCAAGAAAACTGTTAATAACAATAAAATAATAATAAAATATTTATATAGCGCTTATACTTTTCAGTGCTAAAACTAAACTGTTCTGAATCGGTCTGGAAAAGGTTGACATGCGCTTCCATTTTTCTTCTGTTGTAGTCGTTAGGTTTCACCATTCTGGTCCATCAAAACTTGTACGTAATAGTGCATTTCGTGTCTTCAGCCTGCGATCGTTGAGTTGAAAATAACGAAAATGCTTTGCTTGTAGTAGAAGGTCCTTCAGCTATATTTAAGCTATGGTTAACAACCACTCCACTCAAATAGTCGAACAAATGACTTAAAATAACGTGATTAAGTACACTAAACAGTTGGCTATTTACAAGCTTGGTTGGGGACTAGAACTTGGGACTACCAAGAAACAAACTCCGATAGTATTGAGAGCAGAACTCGAGACCGGACCCTCAGAATGTATGTACGAGGCGCTCATCAGTCGTCGATATGGCTTCCCTCCCAAAAAGACAAAGAGTTATTGATTTTTTTTATTTGTAATCATTTTGTATGTGTCTCTTTTCAAGCGCGACCCGCCAGAGGAAGACGTACCCCACTGTACACTCAAGTCATTTCCAGCTGTTATAGAGCACACAATACAGTGGGCCAGGGATAAGGTAAAGCTATTAGAGAGGTTAAGCATCAAGTTTACGTCAAACGGCAAAGGCGAATTTGTTCCACGTGACCAAGTTTCCCCTTTACCTATCATTTACTGTTCATTATTTCTACACATAAATTAGTAGTCTCACGCAATTTTTTATCCACAAGAATTATTTTGAGCTGTTTTTATCTGCTCATATTCTATTTTGAGAAATTCTCAACTCGAATCTGACGTTTGTCGTTTGCCGTATACGTGAACCTTGAACTCTTTATTCGCCACTGTAGAAACGAGAAGGGGAGAAGAGCCGAAATGTGTCCCGCAATTGTTTTTGGGTTCATTACTGGGGACCCGCCGGTCAGGTTTTGGCCAGTTTTTTTCCCTGCCCTCAGTAACAGTCCCAGAAGTCTTTGTAAGAATTAACTCGGCCCAGTTTCCTTCTCGTTTCTAAAGTGGCGAATTGATACTCGTAAAGCTGTAAACCAAAGTAATTTGTCCTCTGGCCAATCACATTACACGCGGTCAGTCCTATGAACCAATCATTACTAAGAGCTAATTCATATTCATGTGGCTGGCATCAAGCGCGGGAAAATTACTGAAAAATGCGGGAAAACGCGTGCAACCGAATGGCGATTGTCTTGGTGTTCACTTTTGATTGGCGGAGAAAGTCGTACAGAGTGTTTTGTTAAACAGTCTCGAGGAATAGGCATGAGAAGTCAAAACATTCTCAAAATTAGGCAATTTCTGAACTGCACCAAGCCTCTTCTTGAGTTCGAGGGTAAGAACGACGCGGTTGTTGTTTGACCTTAAAAAGGAAACACGCGAACAAATCTTGAAAACTAAAAGTGCTAAGAGTATAGATGGTTTTCACAGTGACGTCATCAAATTGTAAAATCAAAATAACGAGGTTGTACAAATTCTCATTTACACTAGGTTGAATTTAAACAAAAAGTAAATCTTTGTACAAGTTTCCATTGCCGTAGCATGTTTCATTTCGAAATACAGCAATTTGAACTTCCGAGTTTTTACAGTGCGGGACACCAAAATGGAAATGCTGTCTCGTTGAAAAAAAGTCTCTCCTCTTGATTTTCAGCGGTATAACTATTTCAAGTATTAGAAGATATGTTTATGTGTACGTATGCTAGTTCTCGAGTAAAAAGAAAGAGCTTTTATAGAAATATTGAATTCCAGATGTTTTTGTTGATTTCCGGCGGCCATATTGGTGCACCAAAACGGTGCACCAATATGGCGTTTCCATACAAACCTCTACAAAGGTGCGTGAAACGTTTCGGCAAATAACTCAGAAACTGCGGGCCACAAAGACCTGAGACTTGGACAAATTGTTTATATATTAGTCTTTTATAGCATTTAATTTTCTTGGCTTCTTCTACTGGACAGTTTCCAATTTATTTTTTTGTTGCGTGACAGTGAAAACGATCTATAAGGATATGATTGGTTGTGCGAACAGACTCAAATGAGCAAGGTTTTTGGTTGATTTAGCTAACATGCAACGTGTCCCTAGCTGCAAAACGTTTACCGTAGAGTAATTTCCGTAACTTTGTGCAACGGAAATTGGGCTGCCGATTGAACAGTCGAAGGATGCTTATTCCGTCTCAGTGTTTTCTTTGGCGGTAGAATATTTTGAACGTTTTTACTATTGGCTGATAGAGTAAACAACGAACACTTGTGGAAACCATTTTTTAAGATCAAAGGAAACTCGCTCTATTTTAGATATCTTCAAATGAAACCCTTTTTCACATGAAAGGTTTTGCACCTGGCTTCGTTTTGAAAAAGTGAGGGTTTTGGAAACTGGGAAACGGCGTATAATTCATGTCCGTTTGGATATGAGGATTTTCTAACGGGCAATTTTTAAGAACGTAAGTTTCCTATCCTCTGTTGCTACCACTCTGGCAAGCTACTGCAAAATATTTTGGCCGTGTTTGTTTATTATATGCTTTTAAGAATCTATTTTTTCAATATCTTTTAGTTTGAAAGTTCCTTTGCTCAGAAGCCCGGACTGTACATGACATTTTGGTCAACGAATGGATCTCCTGAAAAGCTTTTGGAAGTAAGTTGAACATTATTTTTTTACACGATAAAAGTGTCTGTAGCTAGTATTTAGCATCGACTGTGGTTGTTTTCCCCCAAAGAATTCACTTTGCGTTTCATTTTAGCTTGTAAGAATTTTTTAGCGCAACTGATATTCTCGCCATTAATCTCAAAAACAAAAACAAAAACAAAACAGAAAAACACATCACCACAAAAATAACCACAGTCTTGTCTGATCAAGAGTCTGCACCTTATTAATTCTGGCAGTAAGCAGTTGAAACGTCGTGATCTTTTAGCCTGCATTTCAGACATCCCCTCGAGTCCGAAACTCCTCTCATTATGCGACTCGAAGGGATGTCTGAAATACAGGTTGCGCGATCTACATCAAAAGTGACTACAATCATACTTTATTTTTATTAACAACAGACAACTCCTCAAAACGACGGCCCTAACTTATTTCCTTAGTAATCAGAAGAAGGTCAAATTCAGCTTAGGCTGATATAAATGGAGGCCCGCGGAACGAATTTTTCAACGTATAATCAACTAATTAATTAACATTTGACTAAATAAATGACTAATTAATTACGTGCAACCTATGACTAAATATTGAAATGAATACACTATAAATGTCCTCACAGTTCAGTCAACTACTGCTGGACATATTCACATCAACTGGTAACAGAAATGCAGACTTAGACCCTTCTTAAATCTCAGAATAGATGTTTCTTTATTAAGTGATCTAATTTTCGCTACCTTACTTTTTAGTCTGAGCATAGTTGTTTAAGTGGAATGGTTATGAAGCCCGTTAGACTCCTTTGTTACATGTTTTTGTTAGCTTTCTTGGCCCTGACCGTGCACAATGTTCAATAGCATTCCTATTATTTTGAACTTTCTTACCAATGGAGACATCGCATTCATTTATTCAGTCACAATTTATGAACAAAAAACAAAGGTTTGTACATGGTCAGGGAGCTTCCAACATAAACTACAGCACCGTTGTTTTAAACTTTGATGTTTGCCGGCTTTCATAACCAGTCGCCTCTACTAACTATGGTCTGAGGAAACAGCCGACATTTCACGAAGCCACCAACGGTTTCCCCGCGAAATGACGTCTGAAGGACGAGCGCAGAAATTCTATATTGATGACGTGTCACTACCCAGATCTTGGTAGTGCTTCTGATTGGCTGAAGCAAATTTTAAACCAATCAGAAGCACTGCACAGATCTGGGTAGTGAAACGTTGTCAGCATGGAATTTCTGAGCTCGTTCCTCAGACTTGGCACAGATTTCGCGGAGAAAACTGTTAGTGGCGTCGCGAAATGTCGGTTGTTTTCTCAGGCTTCTTTCACCTTTTGCCTTTGACCTTTTCTTTCTTGTTTTCTTGTAGACACTTCAGTCTGGAAACGAGCCTGAAGGCGTGTACCGAGTTTTAAAAGTGTTTAAGCGGCGCCCTGTGGACTGGGCGGGCTGCGTCGCACAAAGCAGAATAGACTTTGAAAAGTACTACAACCACAAGGTAACAACTAAGTGGGAAAGGCGGGAACACAATACCAGAAGGCACTGTACAAAATGGCGAGAAATCAGTGTCGTTTCGTCATTGGGGCCGGCCATTTGACTTTTGAGGAGGGTATTGGTAATTTGGTTTGGGTAAGAATTTTTTTTTCCTAAATCCCTGGTGATAGATTTTTTTCCCGGGGCCATGAAACGGATGTTTCAGGCTGTCTAGTGGGAGATGGGGGAGGTGTTAGGGTGAAGAGAAGGCGTTCACCTTATACCTTTTACTTGTCAATCTTTTCCAGGCCAAACAACTACTGCATGCGTTTCCATTGGACACTAGACTCAAGGACGGATGTGAGTATATCATGATTCCCTGAAGGCATATCAGCCATTTATTTAGCCTTTCCGACAACCGTTTTTCCTCGCCAACTAGGCAGATTTCGCAAAGACAACCCAACATCCAATGATAACGCGAAAGCGGCGAAAGGGACTGAACACGACTTCGGGTGGTCAATTTGCCACCCTGTCATTGGTTAAGACGGTTTTTAGATCTGCACGCGCCGTGGTCACTGTGTACCGCGTCGTCTTTCCTAAATCTACCTAAATAACTGCAGAAATACGTCCGCCATGCATTCTTATTCTCAAAAATATTTCTTCTTGTAGCACTTTTCTGGCAGAGCCCAAAGAGACCGCCCATCCCACAGGAATTTAGCAGTAAAAATGAACTGTAAGTGTATGTTATTTCACACGCTGGTCTCCTTTGATTTGCAGCAAAACACCTTATGTTTATCTCCGACATTCTGTAATTTGAGTGATATCGAAAACAACAGTAACAACAACAACAACAACAAACGAAACAAAAAACACGGTAGCAGTTTTCACGTGGTGTAAGGGACGGACCATTAGAAAAGTTATGGGGGGCGGGTGGGGAATTTTCTAGTCGCAAAAAGTTTTTTCGTTATCAAATTCCTTGAATGAACTCTTTTAAGGTCATAGCATGAATATTTTTAGGGTTAATTGGCGTGCATTAATTTTCCCTTGCGCGAACATTTTTTTTGTACTTCGCCCCCCCCTCATAGGTTTTCTAATGGTCCGTCCCTAAATAATTGTAAAACTATAGCCTGCGAATACAGCTCAGTCTTCTCTCCTCGCTCCTCACCGCTAGGGACATTCTCCTGTGCAATGGGCCCAATGGGAAGTGAGATGAGACGGCTGTATTTGCAGGCTAGTTAAGTGCCAAGTGAAGCCATTGTTGTACGTGTTCTCTCTGTTACTGCCAAAAACGGCAAGCAACAAAAAAATAGAGGCTAGTTGTTACGACACAAGTTTAAAACACGAGGCACAGCAACTGCGAGTTTATTGAACGGCTTAAAATTTTTTTCTTCTAGATTCATGCATTTCTCAAATACATCTTATTTAATTTATTTCTCCCGAGAAAATCAGAAATAGAAACTCCATCGTGTTTTATCAGATTTAAACACACGAGTTGAAATTCTAATTCCCTCTGTATTCTCTTCATGAAGTATAAATGCTTTTTTTAATTCCATTTTAGGCATATGCTTTTCGTGAAAAGTAGCAGCAAACTGTTTGCCGATATTTATGGAATCAAATACACAAAAGAGGTTCGTCATACTAAAGCTTGGTTCCTAAATAATCATGTAAATGAACCGAATTCACCACTTTCGGATTGTCCATAATATACGTTCCCCCCCCCCCCCCCCCCAAATTTTGTAGTAATCAATTTCTCGTGGGACGACTATAATTTTGAAAATACGAAACATGTATGCAAAATTTGGGGAGGGGGGTATAAACAAAGTGTATTCAGTGGACAATTCGAAAGTGCATGTTAGGTCGTCTTAAAATGTATTCGGGCGTTAAAGACAATCTTATGGGAACATCTCTAATGCGAAACGGGACGATCCGGACGATTGCTGGGCGATAGCAATCACCTGGATTGAACTTTGGTCTATTTACAGGCTGGTTTTCATATAATGGTTCTGATCTTACCTGTATCGCTCCAATCGAAAAAAATCTGTTCAGTCAATTAAGGCGATTATATGGACTGAAACACCTCTGATGTAATCACGGATGAACCTGACTATTGGGGTGCTCGTTTATATCCTGGATAGGCAGAAGTCTATGTAAAAACTAGTTGGATCATTATACGTGTCTAGGAAACTGCCCACGTACCCCTCCACTAAGCCAACATTTTGCCCTAATTGGTAAGTAAGTGTTAATGTTGGTTTAGGGGAGGGGCAGGGAGGGGCAGGGAGGGGTAGGTGGGCAGTCTTCCAGAAACGTTTAATGATTCGACTAGTTTCCATTTAATCGTGCGGTGGTCTCGATTGCCCAAGTCGCCTCAACTCTCAAAATGGGTTCAGAAAACATCTGACGCAATGAGGCTTCCGGGGGCAATCGCTTGGAAAGATGGAAGTCTTGTTTCCATTTAATCCTTCGTATGGTCTCGATCGTCACAATTGGCCCGAAAAACTCCAGGCACTCGAGATTACTCGGACGATTCTATGGAAACTAGACTCGAATTCTCGTGTGAGTGTTCCAGTGAGAAGAATATCGTGTGTCAGTTGAATTTCCCCTTTTCACCCTTGCGTTTTCTTGGAATATGTAAACGTGGATCGTACTCATTTCTTTAGCTGTTTACCCTGCGAGCTTTGGCTACATTTTTGCGGTGTGAATTGGCGCGCTAAAAGTTAGCCTGCGCGGGGCCCGTTCTCTCTTGCGCCTACTTTACGTTCATGCATCTGTTTCGTAGGCTAATGTCTGGCTTGTGTTCAAATCCATCAACCGCATGAAACCAATTAACCTATTATCAGAATAAAAACTCGTGCAACTGAAATTCTCTAGTTCTCGAAATGCCAACGGGATCACTTACTCCTGCCTTTGGCCAAAATATCTTAATGTAAAGGTAGTTTTAGGTATCGTGGCGCAAAAAGACACTTGAAACACCTCTGGCGGTCCATCCGAGAATGCTCATGAAGTTTTCCATTTCTTCAAACAGGATTTGACTGATAATAGCATTGTTAAAACACTTGAGAGTATACAAGTTCCAGTGTTCAAACCAAGCTCAAAGGTAGGTAATCTTACTTCTATACACTCGTAGATTGTACCTAGAAAGACAGGGTATTGGTTGTGTGAGGGTCAATCAGTGGCAAAAGTAGTTGACATTTTTGTCTAAAACGCGCGCTTTTATCAACAGTTTCATTTATGCATCATACAAGTCTGTTTAAACGCTGTAGTCACTCAGTTCCGAATCAATGTTGTTTGAAGTTGAACAAAGACGTGATGGTTTAAAATGCAACATTGGTTTGGGGGGAGGGGTGGTGGTACACTGACACGGGGGAGGGGATAGATATGTCTACTATGCAAAAAGGGGTCGTTTTATGGAAGTGCCTCAACACTTGTCCCTTATTTCGGTTACAAGGAAACTCTTACTGGTTAGTATATTGCGGGTGCGATCGTTTTCGAACCGCACCCTTTTTCATTTGTCAAATACTGTTTAAAAAGCGAGTAGGAGTGTATTATCAGGTTCAAATACTCGAGGCGAACGGCTTCAAAATCTCTGATATAGATCAACTCATTCTTGCACTAATATTTATATTCGGCGTTACTTTGGTCTTAAAAAATTGGACGTAAAGTTTAGCCGTGTCTCTATCAGATATAAAGACACTCCGTAAACAGATCAGAATTTTTTTTGTTTTTTCGTTTTGAAGTTTTAGCGGCTCGTTTATTTGACTTCAAATACACACTACACTAATCAACATGTACTTGTCACAATTTTGTGTCCTCCACGATCTGTTCGAAAGCCAGCTGTCTATAAAATCCTTCGGTTCGCAATGTTAGCGGTTGTGTCATAACTACATTTCTATTTTATGTCTTCCTTCGTTAATCTCGGGTCTCACTGGCTGTCTTCAGAAACAACTCCAGCAGAGCGCTTGACGAAACTTAGGAAGTCGTAGCACGTACACCACTGGATTGATAAAAAAGTGAGAAGAGCTGATGACTACAAAAATGTAATATGTATTGAGAGACATGGAAATCTCTTTAACCGAGTATAAGTAGTTCACGATGATTAAAGGTAACCACGTGATGAAAGGAAAAATCGACACAAACAACAAGGTGTTTGTTAAGCGTTGGTTTTGAATGGCTCTGTTTGGCAAATGTGAAGATGGATTACTGCGCCCTTGAACCTTCCTCCAAATGGCGATGTTGCAGCCGGAAAGGATAAACAATAGCGTGAAGGTGTATAAAGTCCAGAAATAAATGGCAAGTTTGTGAGAAGTCATGTCATATGAAAGATTTACAAGCAGGGAAATAACGGCAGCCACTGTCCAAACTATAAAAATAGCGATACGATAAACTCGTATGGACAATGTTCTGTGTTTCAGTGGCCAGTAAACAGCGTACAGCCTCTCAAATGATATCGAGGCTACAGATATTAGCGAGGCCTGAGAGAAAATGACGTCGACAATTGCGAAGGAAATGTGCCAAGTTATCTCTACCTTAGCATCCCATAACCCAAACTGATTTCCTACGTAAAAGTAAATGTAACTTGGTAGTGACAGAGCTCCTATCATTAGGTCTGCACACGCCATACTGAAGACAAAAAACAAGCATCTTTTACGAAGCTTCTTGGTCACCGCGAAAAGGAAAAGTGAGAGCACGTTCGATGCTACTATTAAAGCAGCCTCAGTTGCCAACACGCTGCAAAATGCCACTCCTTCGACCTTCGAAGGAAACAATTTGTCTGAAGACGCCGAAGATGAGTTGTCTGGGCGAATGATAGCTGAAGTGTTGTTCATTTCTTGGTTTAACGTTAACACCCATAAACTTTTTATAAGGAGAACTGTAAAGAATAAATTACGTATAAACCACAAGCGCTAACTGACACCACACTCACAACTAATAAGAAAACCATCTGCGTCTATTTTTCAATACAGAGTATTTCCCTAAAATGATTAATTTAGGTCGGCGTCGCTAATCATCTCTCAGTATCCCGCTATTCGTGTTTTAACGTTGCTGCAAAAATTACCATATAAAGTATTTTGATGGTCTCACAATTGTCACATTTTTGCTTGGGTCTTTTGGAAGATTCATTTTTTCTATTATTTCTTGTGTTTAAAGTCCAGTCTTTTGGCTTACTTACGAATCGTTTTTGGCTACTGACCGTTTTCAAAGTCTATCCGTTCTTTGAGCCTTCGAAAACTATTTGATCCATGTGAAATTCTTCGTCCAGATTTGTTTGTCGTTAATCGCCATTTTAGATCATGCACAGACGTCATACCGTCCATCGGGAAATTAACGGGAAGCTCAAAAGCCCGAATAGAGTCGCATTATTGCTGTTTTATTAATACAGAGATTAAGAGTCACATTTATCTCAAACGGCAAACGTGAATTTGTACCACGTGACTAAGTTTCCCCCTTAATTGTCGTTTACTGTTTATTACTTCTACACAAAAATAAGTAGTTTCACGCCAGTTTTATCCATATTAATTGTAAAACAGTTTTTATCTGCTCATTTTCTATTCTAAGAAATTCTCAACTTCAAACTGACGTTGCCTTTTGTCGTTGAACGTGACTCTTAGGCGTTTTCCTTTCAACACAAAATTCCGGAAAGTTCGGTTGGTACATCAGATGGAACAGTTTGGTCCGACCGGAATATCCGGGACCAGCTTTGAAGGTGGTCTACTTTGACCGGTCTGGTCATCTCGGTCGGTGGGACCGAAATGTCCCTTTCCATTTGACAAAATTTTTGTCCCCAGTACTCCTCTTTTGTATCATACAAACGTGAACGTGGATGATGATGATGATGATGATGATGAGGAGGAGGAGGAGGAGGAGGAGGAGGAGGAGGACGTAGTTCTTGGAAAAGTGTAGACCATGTAGCTTTTGCAGCACAGTTTCCTAGGCGACCGAATGCTTTGGAATAGTCAGCTAACACAGCCATATTAACTTCTCCTTGTTGCATAGCCGGAAGGATGTCATCCCTCGTAGCTAGTGGCACTGTGCTGGTATTGTGTCCTTTCCTGTAAGCGCTTAGGGTTTCTTTAAGAACTTCCCCCGAAGAATGTGATAGAACATCAGCCTTCTGACTTCTTCTGGCGATCTGCTGCCATGTTGACAAATTTAAACGGGAGATTGTCCGGCCCGCAATAGCAATCTGATCGCAATTTCTTTGTCTCCTGTAAACCACTGAACAGGAGATCGGCCGTAGATGGAAGGAAGTATCACCGTCCTCGGGAAAAGAGTTAATCAACTAAAGA
This sequence comes from Porites lutea, assembly GCF_958299795.1. Classification (NCBI taxonomy): domain Eukaryota; kingdom Metazoa; phylum Cnidaria; class Anthozoa; order Scleractinia; family Poritidae; genus Porites; species Porites lutea. The sequence goes on along the minus strand of NC_133205.1, from coordinate 21,366,608 downwards.
AGAGCTTCAGCTGATTTTAAAGTGGCGCCAATGGATCGCTCCGGGATAGACGCAAAGTAGGTATTCAACTCGGTAGGGTCGAAAGTTCGCGGATGCGGCCTGGGGTGTAGAATTCTATGGATGACTTGCCACACCTGTTTTGGTGTCGTAGGCGAAAGTGCTTTGTGTTAAAAGTTGCTCTTGGTTGGATTCCCCATTCTGTAGCCAAAAATTCAGTGCGGAATCTGGATTTCCTTGTATGGGGCGATTCTTTGAGCTCTTAATGGTTCATTGAAATTTTAAATTCTGCTAGTACGTTGTAACTGGTCAAGGTAATAAGTTAATAAGTAATAAGTAATAAGTTTAAATTGTAAGTTTTGCGAGCGTTGCGCAATTCAAATGTAATAATTTAAGGTTCATTCCCGGAGTATGGTTGCTGCACTTGCCGACGAGATGCCAGCTGATAACACTCGTGTTCTTATCAACATGTACTTGCCACAATTTCGTGTCTTCTACGATCTGTTCGAAAGCCAGCTGTCGATTAAAGCCTTCGGTTCGCAATGTTAACGGTTGTGTCGTAATGCCATCTCTATTATGTCTTCCGTCGTTAACTTCCCTTAATGGCTGTCGTCTAAAACAGCACCAGCCGAACGCGTGGCGAAACTCAGGAATTCGTAGCACGTACACCACTGGGTTGATAAAATAGTGAGAAGAATTGATAATAACAAAAATGTAATATGTATTGAGAGACATGGAAACAACTTCAAGCGAGTAGAAGTAGTTGACGATGATCAAAGGCAACCACGTCAGCAAAGGAAAAATCGACACAAACAACAAGGTGTTTGTTAAACGTTGGTTTTGAATGGCTCTGTTTTGCAAATGTGAAGCTGGATTACTGCGCCGTTGAACCTTCCTCCAAATGGCGATGTTGCAGCCGCAGAGGATTAACAGTAGCGTGAAGGCATATGAAATCCAAAAATGAATGGAAACCTTGTGAGAAATTATGAAATATGAAAGGTTGACGAGCGCGGAAATAAGGGCAGCCAGCGACCAAACTATAAAAATAGCCAGGCGATAAAGTCGCACCGACAATGTTCGGTGTTTCAGTGGCCAGTAAACAGCGTACAGCCTCTCAAATGATATCGAGGCTGCAGATATTAGCGAGGCCTGAGAGAAAATGACTTCAACGGCAACGAAGAATATGTCCAAAGATAGTTCTACGTTTGCTTCCCACAACATAAACTGATCTCCCACGTAAAGGTAAATGTAACCCGGTAGCGACAGAGTTCCTATCATCAAGTCAGCACACGCCATACTGCAGACTAGAAACAAGCTCCTCTTACGAAGCTTCTTCGTCACCGCGAATAGGAAAAGTGTGAGTAAGTTTGATGCGACTATTAAAGCAGCCTCTGTCGCCAAAACGCTGCAAAATGCCACTCCTTCGACCTTTGAAGGGAACAACTCGACTGGAGATGTTGGAGATGAGTTGTTTGGGCGAATGGTCGCTGAGGTGTTGTTCATTTCTTGGTTTAACGTTAACACCATTAAGGAGAACTGTAAGGAATAAACCACAAGTGCTGATAGACACCACACGCAGAACTAATAAGAAAACTCCATCTGCGTCGCGTTTTCAATTTGTTTTTCTCGAAATGACAGTTATTGTAATTAGGTTTTCTCCTATGGACTTTCGTTATGTTCATGAACAATAAATAGTGTTTAAAGTTGACAGAATTATTCTTAGAGTGCGTAGTTTACCATAAAAAAAGAAAAGAAAAAAGAAAAAGAAAACAGGTCTTACGGGGATAGCCCCTTCATTAGTGTGTTAACACGAGTCCGTTACCAAATGGATGGGATCCGATACTTGTTTGGGAGCGAACCATTTTCGTCCACATTGGACCGTTCCATTAGGAGGGTCTGTTCACACAGGATCGGTTTGACTTTTTAGTACGCGAATGGATCAAAATGAGTAAAGCGCCAGTTTCTACTGGCGCAGAATACACGTTTCCAGATTTCACCTTGGCCGCTGATGATAACAAATTTATCAAATCAGATAAGTCGTACAGCTGGACGCACAATCCATTATCTCCTCTCCTGAAAATTATAGCAGATTACAAAGCCGATAAGACTCCAAACGAAAAAGATCGGGAAAGAGTGAAGGAGTTGAAATATGGAGATATTATTGTACAGTTTCAGTTTTCGTCAAAATATGGCACTGAGCACGAAAAATTTAGTACTTAGGAATTCTAAATTTCGCTGGCCTGGTAGTAGCGCGAAATAAACCAGTCAAGGTGTTTACTCGGTGCCAGACCCATTTGGAGTCGGAACGGTTCCAAAATAGAACCCGCTTTTTTGCAGGTCCAAAAATCGGATCCTATTGGGAACGGATAAACAAAAGGCGTATTAGTCTCGGTTCTTTTTGGATCGGATCCATTTGGAATCAGCTCTGTCTTAATATAGCTTTCAAGGGCCTGTTCGATTGACCGTATTCCGCAATAAGAATAAATTGAATAAACTCTACAATTAATTTGTTTTGGCTTTCATTGTTTTGCAATATTTATAAAAAAATTCTGATCTATGTTAAGCTTAAATGGTTGAAAATCACGGTAGAAGAGAATTGTAACAAAACTCGGGCGCATTTTCTTATTCTGGAATAAGATTAATCGAACGCACCCTAAGTAGAGCCCCCCCCCCCCCCCAAAAAAAAAAAAAAAAAAAACTTGAACGTCCTTGCGTTGCCAATAAGGTCATTAATAACTCCGGCTGCTAGCCTGGTGGACCTTGCAGTCGTCTTCAGTTTTCCTTTGTTTCATGCAAAAAAGATACTTCTGCCTAATGACGTTTCTAATCGTCTTTCAGTATCCTGCTGTTCTTGTTTCAAATATTGCATAAATTACAATTTAAAATATCATTCTTGACACTCATAACGTCACATTTTCTTCCAGGGTCATTTTGTCAACAGTACTTTTTTCTACTAACCCTAATGGGTCAGGTCCGGTCTTACGGATTTTGTTTTGGTCTAACTGAGAGCCTAGCCTGATTCTCAGACGTCCGAGGTCGCTTCGAAAGGGACCGCGAACGACCTCGGACGTCTGAGAATCAGGCTAACTGAGAGCCCTAAAAAGAAAATGTTCACTCCATAAAGGCCACTAATATGGTATTTTAAAATGTACGAATGAAAAGATGGGAATGTTCATTCACGCAAGTGCTGCACGAAAATCAACAGAATGAATGAGCGGATTCTTCCTAACAAACCAGTCAATTTTGTTGTGTTAATTGATAATTTCATCAGATATTCTGCAAAAATGTAGTAAACACGCGATCTTGACTGTAAACTCAGCAAACGGAGTGCACCTTTGCGTGCTCGGTAATTACCGGGACTTCCGGGGGTGGGTGTACTCAACAAAGTTTCATTCGGGAAGGCTCTGCCCCAAGGTCCAACCCCTTACCTTTTCATATACCGTCTTTGATAGAAAATGTACCCTTTTCGTTTACCATCTATTGGTGACCCTTTTACATAACTAGTTAAGAACTTTACATTACCCTCTAATACTGTAAATGACTGTATTATGAATATGAATAAATCACAAAACCAAAAGGTTTTCTCGACCACTTTACAGCCATCAAAAGCATCTTTTAGCTCTTTTGGGCCTTTTTACAGACCGAAGTGACTGATTTCTCTACCCTTTCAAATACCTGAAACCTGAAAATGATACTCCCTTCGGGCGGAGCCTCCCCGACTATCCATTATAGGGAATACCACCCCCGCCCCCACCCCCTCGGCTGGGACTTTTGAGAAACAGGCATCCTGTATATTTGACTGGATTATTTTCGTTTCCTGTGATGGGGTTTAAGACGCTTAAATAAATAAATTCTAATGTTGCTTTACTTTTCAGGAAATTGAAACCGATGAAACAGCCCAAAAATCCGCTCAAGCACCTTCTTTTGACGTAAATAATTTAATAGCAGTTCTCAAAGCTTTAATAGCAAGCGGAATCAAATCTAGCACAGGTAGGGAATAACACAGTTTTTTTTATGATATTTACTTATCGTTTCTTATATCCTACTGCCACATTTCAGCTTTGTTGTAACTTCAAACATAAATAGTAGCAAGTTTTATCGATTGTAATTTTTTTTTAAAAATAATGTATAATTTTAACATAATCTCAAGTGGATATTAAACTGGCGAAAGGGATCACTCGGCGTCCCTCTACGAGAACAACATTTTTTACTATTTGTGTTGTGCAACAAGTATTCCCTTTTTTTTTTTTTTTTTTTTTTTTTCAATTTATTTTAATTCATTTGCTATTCCAAAGTACAACAATTACAACAATTACAATTATTATCACAAAGCATACATGCACAAACTTACTACACACCTAAGCACACGTGCAATTCCACAATTACACACAAGGTAATGCCTACTGTTATTAACAAGTGCTATTCAAAAAAGAAGAAACTAATCATTTTTTCAAAAGAAGAAAAACTACCTAGATTACAAAGTCCATTTGTCCATTAATTTTTGTAAATTCTTATTCTTAGTGAAAATATATTTTTCTATTTCATATTTACCGTTTATTCTAACTATAAAACTGTTTATGGTTGGGAGTAGTTCATTCCTTCTGCAACTCCATAAATATATTTTCCCTATAAGTATCAGATAATTAAGCAAGGGGCATTCAGAAGATAAAAAGCCGATCCAAATTTCCTTTAATGTTAGGTGAACTAGTTGTTTTCGCAACCCAAAATAATATGATTCAACACATTTCCAAAATGAATTCAAATAAGGGCAATCCCAAAAGAAATGTCTAATAGTTTCTGATTCCCTTTTGCAAAAAGAGCACAAGTTGTCTGTCCTGTACCCAATCTTGAACAACTTTGAGTTGGTAAAAAGTATAGAATTAAGTATTTTAAATTGAAAGGCTTTGACATAAGGTTCAAACGCGATAGAATGGGGCAAGAGAAATGCCTTTCTGAGATCGTCATTAGATAGATTAAAATCCAGCTTCAGTTTTTGTGCATAATTTGGGAGACAAGCCTTCTTTTTGATCAAAAAAGGATAATAATCTTTTGATTTCTTTTTTGCTATGTCGAAAACGCCGCCATTGATTTTAAAGGAAGGTATTGCATTAAAGGTACTCGAATCCGAGCGATTAAGAACTCTTAAGTTAGTTGGTATTGAATGTCTCATACTAGTCCATTCAAGGAAGTTTGTCTTTTTAACATTTTTTGCAATCTGTTCGTAGGATTCCTATTGCTGAGATCAAAATGTAGGTTTCCTATTTCCCAGATACCAATGTCGTAATATTTCTTGTAGAAAAAGGGCTTGTCGTCTATTCTAAAGTCTCGATTATTCCAAATTACATAATGCCAATCGTTATTAAGAGCATTATCTTCTCGGAGTTCCGACCTTTGTTCTTCCGATAGTTTTGGAATATTTAAACTATTTAGAAATGCCTCTATGGAATCCGTAGCCTCTACAGAGTCCTTAGTTTTGTATAGGTTTTGATAAAATCGTTTTTGTTCGGCGAGTATCCGATACGGGTCTGTAGTTATTGAACCACTTATTAACAATTTTCGGATATGTTTTTTGACATGGTTTCTCTTTTCTAGATTTAAAAAGTATTTAGTACTCCTTTCACCATACTCATGCCAACGTGCTCTTGCCCGTATGACGATTCCTTTTACTTTTTCCTCATAGAAAAGTTCTAATTTTTCTTTGATTTCATCTAATCACAATCTATTTGAGGCACTAGGGTCATTTTCAAACAGCCTGTTAGCATCTTTAAGTTCTTGTTGAATCCGCTGCTCTTTCTCATATTTAAGTTTGGCTTTTTCTTTGGAGTAGCTAATGGCGTGCAATCTAATATTGTATGTGTGCAACAAGTATTGCTACTCTATCGCCTCCCTTTCCTCTAAATTGAAAGGACTTCTTACCCTTTTTTATTTTTCTATTTTTCTTACTTTTTTTTCTCTTTACGTTTCGGATATAACAATGCCTAACGTGTTTCATATCCTCCTTAGATGTGTTACCGATGTTTCCGCAAGAATTTGAGAAAGACGATGATTCGAATGGCCACATCGACTTCATCACCTCTGCTTCAGTAAGATTACAGTAATATAACACCCCTATCAGACATGTTCTAACCCTTCCCGCCCCCACCCCTTGGAATACATTTTTTCAGTATGTAGCTCAGCGGTACCACTTTACTTAGGCCCCGTCCACACTTATCCGGATATTTTTTCCGTTTTAGCCTTCCGTCCACACGGTTTCGGCGGTGGTGGGCAACGAAAACGCAGGTTTTTGAAAACGGTTGCCAGAGTGGAGGTTTTTGAAAATGCCGGCTTATAAGGAAGTGTTGGAATACGATGATGCCATACATAATTTAGACTTTCTCAAAGTCCTTCGCTTTCGTTTCCGGTTCCGGTAGTAGACTCCAGCGCGAAGGACGAGCTCCCGCTCTCTCGCTCGCCTTGCCACCTTAAACAATAATTACTAGCTCGAGCTTTGCGCTCGTGAAAAATTTTGAGCTCGACTTATAGGCAAGTCTATACATAATACAGCCCATTGAAGATTCTCTGTAAGGGATGCTATCGTTTTTCCACTGTTTTAGCGTTTTCTTGTGGACGGGCGATACGATTCGAATCGCGTGGACACGTTTTTTACCATCGAAATTGGATGAAAACATTGTCCTTTTCAGAAGCATCTGGATCCATGTGGACGAGTCCTTAACGAATGAAATGGTTCTACCTCGCCTACCTCTTTTGTTTTTGTTTTATCTCTATGGTTCGCTGGTCTTAAAACTAAATGATGTGAGCGAGAAGCAGGGGCGTACTTATAAAGCAAGTTGCCTTTTCTCAAGACGATAAGACTAAACTTATTTTAGCCCTCGAGTTTTAGCAAGTAGAATGAAAATCTGATTCTTTTCTACCCTTTTCGAGAACTTCATGTTTTACCACTTAGTGAACATTAAAGAAATTATCCCGATACATTGTGTAGTACCCTTCTTAATCAAGATACCTTCTCGATTGTTCACTACAGAATCTCCGTGCTACTATGTACAGTATAGAGAACGCAGACAGGTTAAAAACCAAGAAAATCGCTGGCAAAATAGTTCCTGCTATCGCTACAACAACTGCAGCTGTAGCTGGTTTGGTGAGATTCTCTTGTGGAGATTATTTTAACTCTTTCAATTTGTCTACTGTAGACTAATTTTGTTAAATTTGATTGCTAAGCCAATGCTGTCGGTTTACAATGGAACCTCCATATAACGAAGGGCCAAGGGACTGGCAAAATGTGTTCGACATAACGAAGTTCGTTATATCGAGGTTCTTTGTCATACATTTTACTATCGCTGGGGTAATGAAAATCGTTCGTTATATCGAGGTTCCAAAGTACTTTCTTCTTCCCAAACGGGTTCGAGGTGTTTGCACCTTATCCCTAAACGGCTGGATTTCTTTTGCTGTTAAGAGCGTTTTTACGTAATTTGCTGTGTGCGCGGTATTTGAAAGCTTTTGCTGAAACGCGAAAATTCAAAGTGGGAAGTAGCCTGTTCCAGGCTCTCAGATAGTGGGGAAGACGCAAAAGAAAAAGGCACGCGAAAAGTTGGCGGGGCGGGAAAAAGGAAAAAGGGGCGGGAAAAAGGAAACGGAAGTTTCCTCCCGTTTTATTTTCGTGTTTGCGCTTTCTCAATTCAGCGGAACCGACTATCTCGGAGCCTGGAACAGGCTAAGTGGGAAGCCAATTGAAAACATTTTCGGTACTACCTTTCAGGCTATAGAGCGTTTGGAGCATTATACGTTTCTGGGAAACTGCCCCCTACCCCTCTCCTAAGCCAACATTTTGCCCCAAGTGAGAAGTAAGTGTTAATGTTGGCTTAAGGGAGGGGTAGGTGGGTAGTTTCCCAGAAACGTATAATTATCCGAACGTTGTTACATGACGTCACGTCCGCCTTATTTGCGTTCTAAAACAATAAAACGGCAGTCATATTGGTGTTCCAAACCAGTCCTATTGGAGTTGAACCTCTTTGTTGTGGAAAAACTTTCTTTTGTTCCATTAAATTTGCATAAATGCTGGCCAATTGAGCAAATCTTAATACTCTACCCTTGTACAATACTTTCGGTATTAATTTTTGTCCCTGTCATAGGTCACCATTGAACTCATCAAAGTAGTGATGAAGAGTCCAGCTGAGGACTACAAGAATTGTTTCATGAATTTGGCGCTTCCTTACGTCATCTTCTCACAACCAGGCCCCCCTGAGGTAACAGTCATAAGGTAAGCAGATCACTTGTCATTCGAGGGAACTCAGTGTCAATTGAGAAGTGGTGGTTTAAAGTGAGAGTTAAAATCGAGACATTTTTTGAAGATTTGTTTTAGCATTTTGCAATAAACAACTACTGAACTTCGTTTGAGTAACAGTCCAAAATCATGATTAGCTAAATGTGCAATCCTTTTACTTCTAAACGCGCATTAAACGAGTACGGACCTTAATGGCACTTCATTTGCACATTCCACTTAAAAAATGACCGATGTTCATGAGAAAAAGATTTTGGTGATGTTGAGATAACATTTACGTAGTTGAGAGAAAAACATTCAGGCGATTCATGCCTCGTTTGGCTTCTCGAGTTTTTTCTTTTGGTTCGTCCCTCTATTAGTCTATCAGCCCGGATGTCCTGTGGGTGATAAAAGTTTACTTATTGTGTTGTAAAGAAAAAAAAAACAATAACAAGTGAAATTTAGCTCTCTCTTTTGTTTTCCCTGAAGGAAGGGACTCTCTTTCTCAAACTGGGATAAATGGGTGGTACAAGGAACTCCAGATTTTAAACTGAAGGACTTAATGAGCTTCTTCAAGGTAGGTGTTTAGTATTGTAAGCAAAGATCCGATG